>NC_064858.1:51656568-51984425 GCF_024139225.1 Suncus etruscus | reverse complement strand
CTCTAGAGATACCCATTACTCTTTCATTTATTCTTCATGATTCAACTCCAACAGCACCTCACCATTTATCATAGACATTGGCTGTTCATTTGTTTTATTTTCCACAAACACTTCCCACTGGCATACAAATTTTAGGAGGCAGGGATTTTGGCTGCCATTCATGATTAACAAGATAAAGAACTAATTTAGGCACCTAGATAGGTTCACAATATATAACTGTTGCTTTTCTTTTTAAATCAGTGATTTTAAGTCAAAAACCAAATTTGCTAGACAGTTGAAATTTGCTTGGCTAAGGTTTTCTAGTTTTTATTTTCTTTGCGACATTACCAAATTTGTTCATATTTTCAACTTCTCTCAGTGTATTTATGCTGCAGCAGTACTCTTGCTGCTGTGTTCAGTGCCGTGTAATTTAGTATCATCTGCAGATTTCATTAATTTACTGTTTACTGCCTGTTGAAGATCATTAATGAAGATGTTAAATAAGAAGAAAGCAACATCATTTTCTAGGTGCTGCAGTTGAATTACTAATCGGATAACAAATGCTGTAAAAAATACTTTCCTGAGATGCTTTCCTGCATATCTAGAGCCTACACTGAAAACATCATACAAGTTAGTTTATTCAATTCATTAATACTAATATTCAAAGCTTTAGTAGTAGGTTAGGATCAGGGGTAAGGAAGAATAAAATTCACTACTTCACAAGGATCTAGTAGCTAAATCTCTTGACTAGAATTCTGTTTTAGGGAGCATTGGGGTGTTGATCCATACCCAGTTGTAGTCAGTGCTTACTCCTAATTCTACTCAGAGATTACTCCTAGAGGTACTCAGGGGACTATACAAAACCAGGGATCTGAATCAGGGTAGATCACATGCAAAACAAGAACCTTAATGCCTGTAGTATATCTCATGCCAGCCTATTGACTTTATTGGGTCAACTTCTTTACTAATTTAATATTTTTAAAAAAGCCCCTATCAAAATTGTTAACACCAAATCACTGTGTATAATGCTATTATACTTGTTTGCAGACTTATTTGGAGCCACAAAAAAAAAAATCCGAGTTTCTTCTCAGCTGAGGTAGAACAGGTGGGAATGCAGTTCTGCATTTCTGTTTCCATCTCATACTGCACATTACTGTCCTATTTGTGGGTTATCTGGGGCCATTATTTTCACATTTGTGATCTTGATGTTAAAACATTTCTGGATGTTAAAATATCCTTTTTAACTTGATGTTAAAAGTGCTACACTACAACACTACTAAGCTGGCTGTGATGTGGCTAATGAGGAAAATAAGGGTGTCAGATAAAACTTTAATGTGGATCATTATGGTGAACTTGTCTATAAGTTCAATATCAATAAACCAAATATACATTAAATAAGGTGATTTTGGCAGAAATACCAAATAAAACTAAATTATGGTCAATCAGTTGATTAAAATATAACTATATGCTTGTAGAAACCTGTATTTCTCCTAGGAGAGAAGCTCAATATTCACTAGTTGAGAGCTGGAAATTATTTTATAGAACATTGAATCCTGCAAATAAGGGGAGTTAACTTTGTAAAATATGCTCTAGGAGCAACTTCACGAGATTACTAGAATAACTGAAAAGTGACAGAGTACATGTCTTGCAAGTTAAATCCCTAGTAGCAACAACATGTCCCCCATTCCACCCCATACCAATTGTGGTACACCAAATTTGTCTCTGGTGGTCCCACACACAGCCAGCACCAAAGGTATGGCTTCTGCAACCACAGATAAAACAATAACTTCTTAAAGAAAGAAGGCTTATATAACTATTTTAATATTTAGATTCAAAATTTGCACATTTGCTTATTTATAGTCTGTAGTTGTTTCTAGTTCCTGGTAGAATGTTTTCCGGAAATGGAACATAGGTTATAGCAAAGCATTTATGTGGGACAAGTACAGTAAATGAAGGAAAACAGCAGACATCAGATGATGAAGAGATACTTAGGGCAAGGAGAGGGTTTGCATAGGGTAGTGTGTATTGGAGAACTGAATGATCTGCAGACTGAAGAGGAAAAGAATACTCATACGTTAGGGGAAAAAAAGCCTCTGCAAACAGTCCACCTAATAGAAGAAGGAGTGTTGTTTTAAAAGAAGAAAGGGGATTTTTTTCTTTTTTTTTATTTAACCAACTTTATTACATACATGATTGTGTTTGGGTTTCAGTCATGTAAAGAACACCACCTGTCACCAGTGCAACATTCCCATCACCAATGTCCCAAATCTCCCTCCTCCCCACCCAACCCCCACCTGTACTCTAGACAGGCTTTCTATTTCCCTCGTACATTCTCATTATTAGGATAGTTCAAAACGTAGTTATTTCTCTAACTAAACTCATCCCTGTTTGCGGTGAGCTTCATGAGGTGAGCTGGAACTTCCAGCTTTTTTCTCTTTTGTGCCTGAAAATTATTATTGCAAAAATGTCTTTCACTTTTCTTAAAACCCATAGATGAGTGAGACCATTCTGCGTTTTTCTCTCTCCCTCTGACTTATTTTACTCAGCATAATAGATTCCATGTACATCCATGTATAGGAGAATTTCATGACTTCATCTCTCCTGACAGCTACATAATATTCCATTGTGTATATGTATCACAGTTTCTTTAGCCATTCATCTGTTGAAGGGTATCTTGGCTGTTTCCAGAGTCTTGCTATGGTAAATAGTGCTGCAATGAATATAGGTGTAAGGAAGGGATTTTTGTATTGTATTTTTGTGTTCCTAGGGTATATTCCTAGGAGTGGTATAGCTGGATTGTATGGGAGCTCGATTTCCAGTTTTTGGAGGAATCTCCATATTGCTTTCCATAAAGGTTGAACTAGGCGGCATTCCCACCAGCAGTAGATAAGAGTTCCTTTCTCTCCACATCCCCGCAACACTGCTTGTTCTCATTCTTTGTGATGTGTGCCAATCTCTGGGGTGTGAAATGGTACCTCATAGTTGTTTTGATTTGCATCTCCCTGATGAAGAAAGGGGATTTTTTAAATGTAAGAATCCCTACATCAGGGGCTGGAGCGATAGCGCAGCGGTAGGGCATTTGCCTTGCACGCTGCTGACCCAGGACTGATCTTGGTTCAATCCCAGAGTTCCATATGGTCCCCCAAGCCAGAAACGATTTCTGAACGCATAGCCAGGAGAAATCCCTGAGCATAACTGGGTGTGGCTCAAAACCAAAAACAAACAAAAATTTCTACATCAGTATAATTTTCTGAATATTTTGGCTTAGAAGAATATGAAGAAGATGGAGTGGAAGGAATAATAAATAACGGTGCTAGCCTAAATTCAGAGAAACCAGTAAATGAGGAATATAATTTTCTAAAATTGCAATTCCAAAGGAAGGATTGAGAGAAAAAAATAGACTGATCTTGGACACTTTAATTTTTTGTGTGATGACAGTTACACAAATAGAGATGCCTTGTGAACATTTGTACAAATGGATCTACAGGTCTAGATTGAATAAACATATGTAGAATTCATTAAATAATAATTATAATGCAGATTGTATTTAGATTGCTGAAGGAAGGCATAAATGATAAAAGACAGTAAATAGATGGCTTTATAGGAGGACAAATGAAAACACTGATACATTACATATACATATCAGCAACATGCATGACATTCGCTAGTATAATATGTAGCCAATTTGTAATGATGGTTAATACTATTTGTCTCAGGTATCATATATATTCATTTGAATCTATTCTTTTTTTATTTGAATCTATTCTGATATGGATGAGTTAAATATTTTACATTTGTCCTCTGAATCCTAATTAATCAGAATGAAAGGCAGCTAGAGCA
This sequence comes from Suncus etruscus, assembly GCF_024139225.1. Taxonomy (NCBI): domain Eukaryota; kingdom Metazoa; phylum Chordata; class Mammalia; order Eulipotyphla; family Soricidae; genus Suncus; species Suncus etruscus. The sequence goes on along the minus strand of NC_064858.1, from coordinate 51,980,606 downwards.
ATTCCATGACATTAAGTCAAAATTAAAAGAGCTGTGCAAATTTGTACTTTGTGCAACCACCCATAAGTAAAGACAGCTGAAACTACTGAGTCTTATACTCCAGGGGCAGGAAGGTAGGTACCAACAGGGTTTGCTATATTGTTGTTTGAAGTTAAATGATCAAGTAGGAATTAACATCTCTCTTTCAACAATATAGGAACACTGAAACATTTATTGAATTCCTGTGTATCACAGGAATTTACTACAATTACAGAGCATTTCATCTAAATGAGTTCCCAGGGGAACACTTGCTTTAGGGGTTCAGGAATTGTATTTTTAAAAGTCTTAAGCAAGATTACTATGTTTCTTTCCACGTTGAAGTCTAGATATCTTCTTACCAAATTCATTTTATTCTATTGTTTATCCTAGTAACACATTTCTCAGCCCAATAATACAATACCCCTCACAAGCATGCATCCTTATTTTACATATATTCTTTTAAAGTTGGAAAGTTGGAAGCTGCATGATGAAGAATTTTGTCTACTGGAGTCTGTAAAAGATATAGAGAGGATCTTCAGTTTCATTCTTCAGTTTCCACTATAAATTTTCTTTCTGTGAGTGAGAAGTAATGGTTCATCATGTTACCAAGATTCAGTCATTTATTAATAGTGTTAATATCTTAATACACCCAATAAATAGCAATTTTCAATGTTTCAATTTTACTTAGTGTTATATATAAGCAAGTATTTTAGACAGTAAATATTTCACTATTAATAATGCTGTAGAGTTATCTAATTTAATCTTTCCATTTCAAAACATGTACTGAGATTTAGAAGCTAAATAATCTGTTTGACAAGGCTATTCAGTAAATACCTGAACAACTACAGTGACTTAGAAACATGTTCTCCCAATTATATATATATTATCTTTCAACTAAATAAAAAGACAATAAACATCAAATTTAAGTGAATGACTCTTTAATTGATCTAACTATTTCAGTTGAAAAAAAAAGAACACATATGAGATGTCTTGATGTAAAAATCAAATGCCAATTAAGAATCATACTATTTCCTAGGAATTGTTTTTGTCCTTAAAGACCTTGTAACCTGGTATGACAGACTTCTTACAAAAAATGTTCCAGAAAATAATAACAGATAAAATTATTTTTTACATTTTATAAATTTAAATTATAGATATATTAAAAACTATGTGAATACCAAATATAGAGACACACTACCTGACATTTAGGTTTTATGTAACTTAAAACACTAGAAGATGGAATGTATTGTAATTATTATTGATTGGTTCTCAGATACAAAAATCCAAAAGAATAATAATTTACTGTTATTTATTATCAACAACCAGCACCTCTATACTGAGTGCAATCACTCTTAGTGTCAAATTTCTACTTCTAAAACATGAAAAATACAAAGTGCTTCTATAAGATAAGCAATTGCAATTCTGAGCATCTATCCCCAAGACACATAGAATTTATCCAAAATGGCCTATGCATAAAACTGTTCATTGCAGAACTTAGTATAATAGTTAAAATATGGAATCAACCTGGTTGTCCAATGATAAGTGGATCATGAAGAGATAGTATATATGCCTGATAGAGTACTATGCAGTTGTAAATAATGAAAAATCATGCAATTACTATAATATGGGTGGAAGTGGAAGATAGATATTAAATGAAGTCAGAAGGACAAACATAGGATGATCTCATTCATATGTGGTAAATAGAACAAGTAAACAAGAGAATGCAATATTTGAAAGGGGTAGAATCTAGATCACCTTTAACTCCAGAGTATAGGGAGAAGTAGAGAGAAGGAAAGAAATTGAGAAGAGACAAGAAGCAATGAGAATATGAGTCAAGTACATCCGTGGTGTAAAGGAATTGTACAGCTAAATATATAAACCAGAATCAACAATGCTGAAAACAAGAAATCAGAATGTCAATAACCAAACTTAAAAATGTCCCTGTCAAAGTGGCAACCTGGTAATGGGGGCGGATTGGGGATGGGAAGAATCCTGGGGACCCTAGTGGAGGGAAGAAGACACTGGTGGTGGTATTGGTGCTGGACCATATGCCTAAGCCTCAGATATGAATAACTTTGTAAGACATAGTGCTTTAATAGCATTTTAAAAATAATATTTTAAAAGAACAAAGTGAAATAATTACTAAGCAGTGAAATACAGAGAAGACCAACACTTTGGGATTAAAAATACTTGTGGATTCTACTTGTTTCTTTTTTTTTTTTTTTTTTTTTTACCAAAAAGAGGTGATGAATTTCTGTACTTGCCTATCACTGAAATAGAAAAGAATAATAGAATTTTAGAGATAGAAAGGACCTTAGAGAGTATCTAATCCAACAAAATGAATAAACTTTTTATTTCCATTACCAATAAATGGGCAAAATCTGATGACTATAACTCCTTTGAGTTATAAATATTCTTATGAATTGAGATGGCCACAGTATGGCCTATAACAGTAGTTTCACTACACCATACAAAATAAACTTTTTTTCATAAACAAATTCAATTTAATTTAGATAGTTTCATCACTTCTATAAATGTGGGTACAAAAATATGTACTTAGAAAGATACACTTTTATTTAAAGTTTCTTTTAGAGATTTTAATAGAAAGTGACACAATTCACGAATTTTCTTTAACAACATATTTTTGAAGACAGCTGTAGCATATTATCAAGAAGGTACTTAGAGAGGTCAGAGGGATAGCACAGTGGTAGGGTATTTACCTAGCATGTAGCTGACCCAGGTTCAATCCCTAGCATCCCACATGGTCCCCTGGGCCTGCCAGGAGTGATTTCTGAGCACAGAGCCAGAAATAGCCCCTGAGTACTGCCAGTTGAGGCACAAAAATTTAAAAATAAATAAAAAGTGCTACTTAGAAATGTCTTTAAGAAACATGAATCTCTTAATATTTGACAATAGTCAAATAATCCAATACCATTTAGTTATTTTTATATGTCTCTGTCTTTAAAAATAATTTTGAGGTTGTATTAAAAGAAGAGTTTGTGGTTCCAGGTGTTCTTGTCTTGGAACTTACTGCCAGTACTAGGAGCTCTTTGTTCACATTAGAGAGTGATCTTCCCTCATTTTCCTTTTAATAAATTCACCACTATTTCTTCGGATAAAAGACCTAAAAAAAAAAAAAAGCTAGTCTTTTTTTTTTTTTTTTTTTTTTTGGTTTTTGGGTCACACCCGGCATTGCTCAGGGGTTACTCCTGGCTGTCTGCTCAGACATAGCTCCTGGCAGGCACAGGGGACCATATGGGACACCGGGATTCGAACCAACCACCTTTGGTCCTGGATCGGCTGCTTGCAAGGCAAACACCGCTGTGCTATCTCACTGCCCCCCCCCCCAAAAAAGCTAGTCTTTAATCAAAGCAGTTGTCTAGAATTAGAGTGGAATTCCACAGATGCCCACACACTACTGCACATCACAACCACCACGAGGGATTTTAAAATACATAAATTACCAAACCCTATTACAAAGCATTAATTAAACAAATCATTTATGGGATCTGGGTACACAGACTATTCCTACCTTCATGCTTCCTGGCTGAGTTTCCACATCATTGGATTTGAGACCTGGCAAATGACCAACTTCACTATAAAAAAATCTAATAATTGACTACAAATTATAAAATATTTTAATAAGAAAAAGAGGTCTTGCATCCTTCTCTACAACATGGGATACAAAGTTTAAAATGAGATGGGTTAGAGAAGAAAGATCTTTTTTGCACTATTACAAAAAAATAAGAGAGAGCTCAACCTCCAATGATTTCCAAGAAAACACTATCACTAGGACAGATGCAAAATCAAATAATTTCTTACCCCTACACATTCTCTGAAATGTTATAATTTGATAGTTGACTATATTCAGTGAAATTAAGACTTGATATGGTTATTTGCATTCTATTTTTATTGTGTAAATAATATTTTCCCATCAAACTTTAAGGTTGGCCATTAGCTTTTCATAATAGGCACAACAGTTTGTAGTCTCTTGTTTTAGGGGAGACTACAGTTTATTTTGTTTTCATTGTATTGTACTATTTTTCTATCCACGGGCACAATTACAAATCATGCTATAAGTTTCTTTTATAACTAGAGTTCCAAGGGGGATTCATCAAGGTTCTCTGTATGTAATTATCCAATTGGAAGTTAGCCAGATTCCCAGGTCTGCAGCCCTCATGCCTAAGAGAAAAACTCTAACTGTTAATCACACCCAGTGAGCAACCTGGTATTTAGAAATTCTTAGAAAGCAACTTTTAATGCTCCATGAAAAACATGAGGCAGATCACAGAGAAGAATGTTTTCATAGAATATTTCATATTTCATAGAATATTTTCATATTGGTGAAAAATCCCACAAGCTGACACACTAGCCAGCTGTTCTTTTGAAGTCCCCCACATTTTTTTTCTGAAAAACACCACACCTTTTACGTAGCTTTGTTTTCTTCTGTTTTGTGATTTTTCTTCCCTTTCAATGGCAATGTTGTTAACAATACAGCTAGCTATCTGTGAGCATGAGAAGGGCCTAAATGTCAAAATGTTCTCTATTGATTTTTTACATTGAATGTATTGATTAGTTGCAAGAGACACTTATTAACTATGATTGGTGTCATTGCTAATTTTTAAAAAAATTTTTAAAAAATTCCAATTTTTAAAAAATTCTAATTACAAATAAATTCAATTTATTATGATCATGTTATTAGAACTGGGTTTCTGTGAAATCCTGAGATCTGGTGCTGCTCCCTCTGGAAACTGTGGTCCAGTTGGATTTTAGTATGGATATTAAGATACAGAGTTGCTATAATCCTCACTAAAAACAAAAATTAAATTAAATTACAAATTAAAAACAATTAAAATGCTTCATCAAACTCTTGTTCTCAATGTTGCCTTCAAACAAATCCTGAACATTTCTTATCTGAGAGAGAATTTGAAATTTTTTGGGGCAGGGGCAATAAATAATACAGTGGGTAGGGCACTTGTCTTGCATGCAGCAGAGCTAAATAAGATCCCCAGGATTCCATCACTGATTACCAGAAGTGAATTCTGAGTGCAGAGCCAGAAATAAGCCCTGAGGACTACCATGTATGACCTCTCCAAAAGCAAAATAGTTAAAAAAAATATTGAAACTCCAAAGTTGAAATCCTGGTTTAGGCGATTACAAACTGTGTATCCATGAACAATTTGCTTTGCTTCTCTATACTCCATTCTTTTATATGAAACAAGAGAATACTCTAATGTTAACTCATATAATATGTTAGGGGAATCATTATGTGAAACTATTATGTTCTGTATATTATATTATTACCCTTCAAGTTACTTATTTTTGTAAAGCCTCTCACTGCTATGGCCCAGCTATTCTCACAACAACTCTATGCCTCTTTACGAGTACACCTATATTTGGCCTTAATATTCATGTTAATATATAACACATATATTATATTGAATATATTATATTATATTATATCATATCATATTATATCATATCATATCATATCATATTATATTATTATATTATATTAAATTAAAGATCAAGGCACTCAGTTCTTAAATTTCAGTACTAATCAGTGATTTAATCTATGATTCATATGTGTCATATGTATTTGGTTGATACTAAAAAAATACTACACAGAAAAATATCAAAATAGTGGGAAATTCTTTTCTTTTAAAAGTAATTCCAACATGCACTTGCAAATAAATCCTATCAGGCAAAAAGAAACACTTAAAGAAGCCAATTCTCTAAGACATTCAGGTTTTAAAATGAAAATATTCAAAAGATGGTAAGAAAGGAACTTAAATAGATGAAAGAGGCAAGGACTTAGAAGAAGGATGTCAGACGGGCAAAAGCCCCAAGTGAGCTGAGGTTTGATGAAAAAAGTGTAAGGGACAACAAAGAGAGCTTTTACAGTGTTATTCAGAACATGAAATTGGCAGGGATAATCAGCTTTCTGCCATAGGCTGGTGATATAATTCGATGGATAACCAAGAGGAAGAAGAACACTGCTCTGCGAAGTTGGGGTGGGAGGAGGTGAATTTCTACAATGAAAGGGGTGGAGTATAGATCAGTAGAAAAGAACACCAGGAGGGAGTTAAAGAGCTGTGAGATCAAAGGCTCATAATGGAGACCGATAGCCCAGTGATGAATATGAGCCTTGGGTTTGAACTTGGCTCTGACAATCACTAGCTGTGTAACTTTGGGCAAATTACTTAACCCCTGGCTGTCACAGCTTTTTGATCTGCAAAGCAGAGATCAATGTTTTCAAGAGAAGCTTATGAGGATATAATAAAATTATGTTTTGTTAAATGGGGTTACTGAATACTTTAGAGTAACAGTAGTTATCTTTAAAATAATACTTGTTTTCTTGTAAAAATAAGGGGCATCCAGATTCTCTCAGGTGGTTCTGGTCTGTAGTCTTGAATGGATCATATCTCAAAGGAACAAGATACTTTTTTTGTTTGTTTGTTTTGGGCAACACCGGTGACACTCAGGGGTTACTCCTGGCTATGCGCTCAGAAATTGCTCCTGGCTTGGGGGACCATATGACACGCCTGGGTCAGCCGTGTGCAAGGCAAAAGCCCTACCTCTATGCTATAACTCCAGCTCCACAAGATGCATTTTTAAAAGGATTTTATTTACCTGGGTAGACTCTGAACAATCAAGGAAACGTAAATGCATACCCAAGATCGAAAGCAAGCAAATATGCTTCTCATCTTCTAACAAGATAAAGAGAGAGCTGGAGCCTGTGCTGGAAATCTCATTGGGATGCTATAAGACATGGAGCAATATTGATGATTAGGATGGAATGCAAAAATGTTATGACTGAATTATTTCATTGCCAGTTTCTCCCCCCAGTGCACAAGCACACAGATTTAATCTAGACTAGGAGATAACAGCCACTGAGTTCCATTAGAGTAGGGGCCATGTCTCTTTTGTGTTACTGTGAACTCCTTAGTACCTGGCACCTACATAATATTTGGTCATTCCTGGTTTAATGAGTGATGAATACATAAACAAATAACTTTAATAAGCCAATTCAATGTATATTTCTATATGATTGATATTCAACAGAATTTGAATACTGAGATGGATAATATAAAGAAATAGATAAAGGTACACTGAGAGATATTCATAATTTGAGGAAGCCCTACTGATTAACTAATTCATTTAAATCTAGAGATCAATGAGCTTTCAAGACTTGTACTGTCTGCAATATTCACTGCTTTTAAAATATTAAATGAGATGAATATAGAGAAACATGTTCTGCAATTTTTCTGTGACTTGGAGTTAAAGATGTATATATGCCCTAAAAATTAGAATTAGCACTTAAACATATATCAATAGGCTAAGGTAAAGAATATGATCATAAAGGAAAACATGTTTTAACATAGCAATTGATGCCAAACTTCTACATTAAATTAAAAAGTCTTTATAAAATATGTAGAGTTCTCACAATACTGTTAAATGCATTGAATTATAGCTTGCAAAAAGACATGGCCACCTAGAACTGGTGAGTGACTTTACTTGAAAATAAGGGGTTATGTATATTTAATTAAATTAAGAATCTTAAAAGAATGCATCCTAAATTCAATTACAACTCTTTTCAGATTGGAAGAGGATATGTAAGAGATGGAGACCAACATGGGATGATACATTTACATCTAAAAAAGACCAAATTGCCAGCAGCCACAGAAAATCAGAGAAAGAGATCAGGAGAGAGAGATTGAAAGAAAGAGAGAGAGAGAGAGAGAGAGAGAGAGAGAGATATTCTCCCTGAGAGCATTCACAAGGAAACAACTTTCTTTTTTATTTATTTTTATAATATCTTTATTTAAACATCTTGATTACAAATATGATTGTGATTAGGTTTTAGTCATGTAAAGAATACCCCCCTTCACCAGTGCAACATTCCCACCACCAATGTCCCAAATCTCCCTCCAATCCACCCCACGCCCACCTGTACTCTAGACAGGCTTTCCACATGGTTTTGTTAGTTCTCAGTGTAGTTATTTCTATAACTGCACTCACCACTCTTTGTGGTGAGCTTCATAAAGTGAGCTGGAAGTTCCAGCCCTCCTCTCATTGTCTCAGGATTGTTGCAAAAATGACTTTTATTTTTCTTAAAACCCATAGATGAGTGAAACTATTCTGTGTCTATCTATCTCCCTCTGACTTATTTCACTCAGCATGATAGATTCCATGTACATCCATGTATAGGAAAATTTCATAACTTCATCTCTCCTAATGGCTGCATAATATTCCATTGTGTATATATACCACAGTTTCTTTAGCCATTCATCTGTGGCTAAAGAAATTGGTACTGCTACACAATAGAATACTATGCAGCCATTAGGAAAAATGAAGTCACAAAATTTGTTTATATATGGATGGACATGGAGAGTGAGTAAAATGAGTCAGAGGATAGACATAGAATAATCTTACTCATTTGTGAGATATAAGAAAAACAAGAGACAGTATGGTAATAATACCTAGAGACAATAGATACAAAGGTCAGGAGGGTCAGCCCACTACAAAACTCACCACAAAGAGCAATGTGTGTAGCTAGAGTAGAGGTGGTTCTATTAGGACAATGATAGTTGGAACTGATAAATCTGGATAAGAACTTGCTCTGAAAGTGGAGAAACTTAACAGGCATGATAGCCCCCTTTTAACAGTAGTGCAAACCACTGTGTCAAAAAGGGTAGCGGGGAGAGAGAGAAGCAATTTTCCTGGCTTAGAGCAAGGCAGGGGTGGGGGTGGAGTGGGAGACATTGTTGACAATGACAGGAAGGATGCACTAGTGAAGGATGCTGTACATTGTGTGACTTAAACCCAACAATGAACAATTTTCCAACCACGGTGCTTAAATAAAGTGATTAAAAATGATACCTATAATCAATAATAGTCAACTAGATTTTAAGCACTAACCAATCAAATTATTTATTTTCTTTGCCTTTTAGTGTTTCCAATATATACATTTTTCCTTGGTGGTGCTCAATTCAAATGAATTTTTGCTGGTTCTTTATATACCTCAATTTATTTTAAACAGTATATGTCAGATGGTGCTGATAAAGTGCTCCTGGGGGAAAAGAAGTCAAGCTAAGACCTATATGCTCACTTTTAATGAGGTGTACCAAAGATCTAAATAATGTTATCATGCAATACTTCAATAAAAGGTATTAACTGCTATTTTGTATCAAGACAAGATTGAGCCTCAGTAGAAAGATATTGCCAAAAATATGCATGCAATCTCATATTACCCAATGAGAACAATCTTTGATTCATATAAGGTAAAACATGTCTTAAGGCTTAACATAAAACATTTTTGTTGTTTTGGTTTTGGACCACAATTGGCTATGCTCAAGGCTTACTCTTGGCTCTAGGTTCAGGGATCACTTCCAGTGGTGCTTGGTGTACCATATGGGATGCTGAAATTAAATTTGGGCTGGCCACATGCAAGACAAGTATCCTACCTACTGTACTATTGCTCCGGTCCCCAGAACACAGGACATTTAGTTATTAAAATTGCTCTTTTGAAACAATGGAGAAAAGACAAGAGAAAAAAACTTCAGATGACAGCAGGCAGAAGAAAAGTCTTGAAAGTTGAAAGAGAATAGTTTTAGAGAAAAGTAACAGCAGCAAATTAGGAAAGTACTCAGTAGACTGAAGAACACCATGGGGATGTCCTATTATATGTGATAATGTGGTTAGAAAGAACTCAGTGGACTGGAGTATATGCTTTGTATGGAGTAAGGAAGTTGGGTCCAATCTCAGTTATGAGAGACTGAATGGTCTGAACACCACCAGGAGTGCTTTCTAAGCATAAAAAGCCCATAATAGCCTGTGAAAACACAGGGTGTGGCCCCTATTCCAAAATGTGGTATTATTTTGGAAGCTACTCATCAATGAAGAAATGCTTCACATCATTATTAAAAATGGCAAGGCTTCCTCGGAAAGTTGTAAAAATTATTTCCTTGTGGGGGCCGGAGAGATAGCATGGAGATAGGGCTTTTGCCTTGCATGCAGAAGTACAGTGGTTTGAATCCCGGCACCCCATATGGTCCCCCGAGCTTGCCAAGAGTGTTTTCTGAGTGTAGAGCCAGGAGTCACCCCTGAGTACTGCCGGGTGTGACCCAAAAACCAAAAAACAAAATTATTTCCTTGTGGTATCAAGTGGTAAAGGGGAACTGTGATTTGGAAGCATTTCTGTTCAGAATTAAGAACATTTCATGGCAGGCAATAATGGTTTCAAGCATTCATTTCCCACAATTCTGGAGATATTCATAGGCTGACTGACCACATGAAGACACAATAAGAATGTTGAAGGGGACACTTCTGCTTAATGATAATATCGGTGGATTTTATTTTGTTGAAAAAATCTGAGGCATAGCTTAATGTTTTCATCTTAGCACTTCTATAACAGTTTTTTATTGCCCACTTTTATCACACAGGAAGATAATTCCAGTTCCTCAATTAATCAATAAAGGTACATAGTACAGGCATCTATTCAAGACATATTACTAAAACTAGTCTCCTGGCAGAGAAATTTATTCTCCCTATCTGACCAAAGACTTAAATAAAATTCAATAACAATTATAAACCATAATCCTATGTTTAAATCCATAAAAATGTTCTTTGAGAAAAGAGGAAACAATATAAAGTGTTAGTAGATAACTGATAAAAACACACAATGATGAAATGTTCTTGCTAGGAAAAAAGAATTGAGATGATAATTAGGCATAATTAGCATTATTATGAGTCAATCATATTTCAGTGGAAAGAAAACATATTTGGCTAAAAAGAATATAATTTTGTTGTTTGTAGTTTTCAAATTTTTCTATTTGAGTAAGGTCACTCATTATATTTGCCAATCAATTATTTTAGAGATTATAGGAGATTTCCATTTGAACAAAAGCTTACTTTAGCAAACAGCAGAATTTTTAGAAGTCTCTCTTCTTGCTACTTCCCAAATCATTTTACTGACTCGGATCACTTCTCTCTAATTCACATATCTCCCTATAGCTATTGTCACTGTCTGAGTCAAGTCCACAGCCCAAAGTGGGCTTTTACTTTCCCTGTGCTATTGTACCACTATCTTAAATGGACAGGGAAGGCATTGTGAAACAATATTTTATCATAAAAATATATATTTTTTATTATGTTATATTCAACTATTTTGTTAGGGAGCAAGAATCTGAGCCACACCCAGAAATAATAAGGACTTATTCTTGGCTCTATGCACAGGATTCCTTTTGATTGCAAATAACATTAAAATATGCTTAAAAAACAATTGATATCTCTATTTGAAAATTTCTCTCAGAGGTCACAGTTACAATAAGTATGATATAGCAATAGAATAATTGTGACCCAGTGATAACAACAATGATTTTCAAAATCATCAAAAACTACATTTTCATATCTCGACATATGGAATGACTAAAAAATAATGTGACTGGGATGAAGTGATAGTATAGCCAATATGACCTTTGCATACACAGACAACCTACATTTGATCCTGGAATCTTATATTGTCCCCCAAGCCTGCCAGGATAAATTTCTTAACACAGAACTTGAAGTAAACCCTGAGTATCACTGGTGTGGACCAAAAATAAAAAATTAATTAAATATAAAAATAATGTTATCATCAAAAATTGCATAAAACTTAAAAAAACTTCCTAAATACTTTAATAATTACTATTTTTATGGAATAAGCCACCAAAGTCAAAAGCCTTTGGGGTATTATTTTAATAAATATAGAGAATTCTATTTAAATTATCTAAAGAAATTATTGTGCTCACTGAAAAATAAAATGCAGTATGCTTCATGTTAAATAATTGCATTATGTTGTTCCTTATATCTCTCAATCCACTAATCAATAATTTATTAGGAAAATATCAAAATGCCCTGGTCATTAAGGTACAGGATCTGGGACTTTATTTTCAAAGAAAATTTTGTTTTCAAAGAAAACAAGAAGCTGCAAAATTTAAGGTAGGTGTTTGAGGTATGCTTCTAACTCTTGATATAACTGCCTATTTAAAAATTATGAACTAAAATCAAAGGAACAATTGCTCAAAATGTGTCCTCTGAAGTAAGGTTTTTCATAGTGAAATGTAGAAATGGTTTTGTAGTTGATGTATTTTAGCATAGTTCTGTAGCTTAGGATTCTGAAACATTCTTTTTTGCCATCAAACTCTCCAGCTGATAAACATAGTATTTCATTAGTTTAATAAAGTTTGTACTTTTTTTTTTAAGTTTGTACTTTTAAAGTTTGTGTGGAACCATAAAAGACCCAGGATAGCCAAATCCATTAAAAAAAAACAAAAACAAAAACAAAAAAACAAGAAACTTGGAGGCTTCTCATTACCTAATTTAAAACATTACCACAAAGTCATAGAGATCAAAACAGCATGGTATTAAATAAAGACATATTTTTAGACCCCTGAGTCAGAATAGACCATCAGTGACAAGTATAAGGTCAACTAATCTTTGACAAAAGAGCCAATATCTTTTTGTTTTTGTTTTTGTTTTGTGAACCACACCTGGTGACACTCAGCGACCATTCCTGGCTATGCGCCCAGCAATCGCTCCTGGCTTGGGGGACCATATGGGATCGAATGGCGGTTCGTCCTAGGTCAGCCACGTGCAAGACAAATGCCCTACCACTGTGCCACTGGAGCCAATAATTTTAAATGGAATAAAGACAGTCTCTTGAATAAATGGTGTTGGAACAAGTGGATAACCATGTGTAAGAAATTAAACATTGATTCCATATCTCACACTTTACACAAAAGTCTATTCAAAGTGAATTAAAGACCTTGAGATTAGATCTAGATTCAAAAAATTCATTGAGGAAAATATAGGCAGAGCTTTCAAAGACGTAGACTTCAAATGTCTTTGATGATAGGATACCAATGACAAGAACTATAGTATCAAACCTGAATAAACAATACTACATCAAACTAAAAGGATTATGTATGACAAAAAACATGGGCTAAAATTAGAAGACAGTTAACTGAATGGGAGAAAAATTTTGTACTTAACATATCAGATAAAGTTTTGATATCTAGGATATACAAAGTACTCACGAAAGTTAACTCCAGGTATCATGGACTGATTAATCCTGACACTAAGGAATCTTCTGGGGTTCCCTAGAAAGGTGGGTGCTCAGATTTGGTGATGGGAGACAGAGGCCAACGAGTCAAGTTGGGTTCAAACTCTGTTCCATTTATTCAAAGCTAAAGGTGAAATATTTAAACACATTTTTTGACAAGCCATAATTTTAAGACAAAGCTAATTTTACCAAAAAAACAGCACAGGGGCAAATTGTTCAAAGCATATTCTGACATAGAAAAATTTTGCCTTTGAAATTTTTCTTATCAGAAGTTTCTCAGCTAGCAAGATCAGTTCAGAATTATTTTGGTTTGATTACAATTTATGCTTTCTAAACTGGGGCCTGAAATATTAATTCTTGATATGACTGCATGTAGGCAACATCAAGGTAAGATTTGAGGGTGAGTACAAATTATTCTGTAAGACTAAATAAAAAATACTTGAATATACACAAATATTAAATAAGAGTTATCTTTAAAATGTCAGCTGAAGTTATGTCTTAATTAAATCTTATGTTACATCCTCTTTTTCCTGAACGACTCATGGACAGTCAACCAAAGTTTGTTAGAACCCTAATGCTTATAAGTACAGGTTATTTTCTCAAGCATCATTTCTTACAGGTGTTACTTTTCATGCTGCCCTCTCTGCAAGTACAGGCCTCATTGAAAAAGTTCTTGCAATAGTAGACAGCTTTTGAAAAACCCTCCCTTATGTTGAAGAAGCTTTCCTTGCTCCACTTAGGATTTTTTGCTCCTTTATCAAAAATTAGGTGATTGTATGTCTGGGGAACATTCTCTGAGTACTCAATCCTATTCCACTGATCTGAGGGTCTGTCTTTATTCCAATAACATGCTGTTTAGATAACTATTGTTTTGTAATACAGTTTAAAGTTGGGTAAAGTAATGCCTCCCAGATTCCTTTCCCCAAGGATTGCTATAGCTGTTCAAGGGTGTTTATTGTTCCAAATAAATTTCAAAAGTGCTTGATCCACTTCTTTGAAGAATGTCATGGGTATATTTAGAGGGATTATATTAAATCTGTATAATGCTTTGGGGACTATTGCCATTTTAATTATGTTAATCCTGCCAATCCATGAGCAAGGTATGTGTTTCCATTTCCCATGTGTCCTCTCTTATTTCTTGGAGCAGGGTTTTATAGTTTTCTTTGTATAGATCCTTCATGTCTTTTGGTCAGAATAGTCTCACTCATCTATGGGTTTTAAGAAAAATGAAAGACATTCTTGCAATAATTTTCAGAGACAAAAGAGAGGAGGGCTGGAAGTTCCAGCTCACTACATGAAGCTCACCACAAAGAGTGATGAGTGCAGTTAGAGAAATAACTACGTTGAGAACTATCATAACAATGTGAATGAATGAGGCAAGTAGAAAGCCTGTCTAGAGAACAGGCGATGGTGGGGTGGGAGGAGGGAAATTTGGGAAATTTGATGTGAATGTTGCACTGGTAAAGGGGGGTGTTCTTTTCATGACTGAAACCCAACCACCGTCATGTTGTCATGTTTGTAATCAAGGTAATCAAGGTGTTTAAATAAAGACGTTAATTAAGAAAAAAAGAGAAAAAGAAAGAAAGAAAAAAAGAAAAACCCTCCCTTAGGCAGTTAGCGTCTCTCTCTCTCTCTCTCTCTCTCTCTCTCTCTCTCTCTCTTTCTCTCTCTCTCTCTCTCACTCTCTCTCTCTCTCTTTTTGTTTTGGGTTACACCCAGCAGCGCTCAGAGATTACCTTGGCTCTATGCTGAGAAATCGCCCCTGACAGACACGGGGGACCATATGGGATGCCGGGATTCGAACCACTGTCTTGCATGAAAGGTAAATGCCTTACCTCCATGCTTTCTCTCTGGCCCCAATTAGGGTCTTTTTAAACTTGGTGCCTTACTGGGTCTCAGGATCGGTTTACACAGGGATAATGTAGCATCAGGGAGATGGGGGGCATTGGTGGTAGGAAAGTTGCACTGGTGAAGGGGAGTGTACTGTTTATGACTGAAACCCAACTACAAACATTTTTGTAATCATGGTGCTTAAATAAATTAATTAATACAAAAATAAATGTTTATATTTTTCTGAGAAGGTTTTGGGAATCAGAGCACAATAGGCAAAATAATTTTACTTATATGTGCCAAATATTTTTCAAAAATTATTAATAATAATAAATAAATAATAAAATAAATTAAATAATATAATTTAAATAAATTAAAATAAAGTAAGTAATAATAAAATATTCTAATAAAAGGAACTGCTACATCAATTTCTATGGTTAAAATGGGAGAAGAAATAAACAGACACTTCTTTTTTTAATTTTTTTTATTTAAACAACTTTATTACATACATGTTTGTGTTTGTATTTCAGTCATGTAAAGAACACCACCCGTCACCAGTGCAACATTCCCATCACCAATGTCTCAAATCTCCCTCCTCCCCACCCAACCCCTGCCCGTACTCTAGACAGGCTTTCTATTTCCTTCGTACATTCTCAATATTAGGATAGTTCAAAACGTAGTTATTTCTCTAACTAAACTCATCCCTATTTGCGGTGAGCTTCATGAGGTGAGCTGTAACTTCCAGCTCTTTTCTCTTTTGTGTCGAACAGACACTTCTTTGAAGAAGACCAACAGATGGAAATGATGAAATGCTCATCATCACTTATTTAGGGAAACATAAATCAAGACAACAATGAGATATCATTGTACACCATTGAGGATGCAAGTATTAAAAATTCTCTGTTGGCAGGTATGTGGTGAGAAAGGAACTTTCATACACTGCTGGTGGGAATGTTGCCTCATTCAACCCATATGGAAAACAGAATGGAGGGTTCTCAGTAAACTCAAAATTGAGCTGTCATATGATTCAGCAATTTCCATTTCAGGTATCTATCACCAGGACAGAAAACTTTTATCCAAAACTATGTATGCATGCCACTATTCATTGTAGCACTCAGTAAAATAGCCAAGATGTGGAATCAACAAAGATGTTCAAAAATAGACGAGAGGCTCATGAATATATAGAATACATAAATACAGTATAATACTAGATAGATGTAAGAAATGATGCCATCGTGCAATTTTCAGCTACATGGGTGAAGCTGGAAGATATTATGGTAAATGAGATAAGCCAGAAGAAGAAGGATAAATACAGAATGATATCACTTATATGTGGTATTTAGAATAACTGCATGAAGAAATACAATGGTTTAAATGGGAGTTCTCTCTAACACCCTTGGCCCCAGACTATAGAGAGGAGAAGAAATAAAACTGAATAGGAAGAGGAAAAACACAATATGAAAGAAAGGGGGTCAGGGGCCAAGTGGTCTCAGGTGAATTGGTAATGTTAAAGAAGGCCAGAACTAAATATCCAAGCCAAAGGCAACAACAATGGAATCAAGAGACCCAACTTCAAAAACGTTAACAATATAAAGTTAAAACGGACCTGTTATACTGGCATACTGGGGGTGGGGCAGGGCTTGTGATATGGGATGCACTTAGGGAACATTGGTGGAGTAAGGTGAACACTGTTGAAGGGATTGGCCCTGAAACCCAGCTATTAAGGACTTTGTCAATCACAATGATTTCAATAAAATTTTTTAAAAAGTTTAGACTTTTACCTCTATAACAGCTTATTTTTCCAGATATCATTGTTTTTCTTTAATAAAATACAAGTACCATATTTGCTGGCATATAAGACAACTGGGTGTATAAGATGACCGCCTAATTTTGCAGTTAAAACATAGGTTTAGGCCTATATTCGCTGTATCAGACAGAACATTCCTGTGATGCACCTGTATGTACCACAGTGAGCCAATCACAACAAGCAAAGGTTCAAAGGTTATACTGTAACAGACTTCCTCTCTGACTCTGGCCAATCTGAGCAGGCTTTTGACAGTGTAAATTCAGGTACAGAACATTGTCTAATTTGCATACATAAAAAGCCTGCTTGAATTGGCTGAGTTAGAGAGGCAGTCCGAACAGCCTTGCAGTGATTGGTGCAGGACTGAGTTGGAAAATTCGTTTTGTGGCAAAATTCAGACAATTTTCGTTTAGTGGCATATTGAAACATTTTTCGGGATATACTCGGCATATAAGATGACCCCCGATTTTCGGTTGGCTTTTTTTTGTTTCAAAAGTCATCTTATATGCTGGAAAATACGGTATGTGCCTATGAAGAAATGTGCAAAACTTTTCAAAAGCATACTGAAATATTTGAATGTTTGAAAGACTGATATCTCCTTTAAAGGAATTGCAAAAATGCTGTTAGCACAGTTAGGAAAGTAAGGTCAAAAAAGTCCAGCTGCTTCCCAAGTTTGAGGGGAAACATTCACTTGAAAATATAATTTATGGTTCTGATAGTGAAAAGTGCTTTCTATTTATTTATTGTTTTGTTTTGCTTGATATTTTTAACCATCAGAAAATATTATTTTTCCCTGTGAAAATAAATGTTTCATCTATTAAGTAGATGATGTCACCTAACTAAAGGACACTGCTAATATATACCTTAGAAAATTCATTTCAATATTTTGATACTCATTCACCCATACACTTTTCTATCATAATTCAACCACCCATCACAGATCCTCCTTCTAAGTTATCTTTTATTTTCTTTTTTTTCTTCTCTTCCTTATGCTTTTTGGATGATCAAGTTGTATTTCTCCCACACATTTGGTAGTTGCACAAGGGAGGTACACAATTGGTTTTGAAGACAGAGATCAGAAATAGCACTTCTGCCAATTTATACTCAGCATGACAGGTAGTTTTGGGGGTTCTAATGAACCTGATAGAAGGCAATAACTACCATTTGCTATACCTCCAGACCTCATTTTCTTTTCATTCCTAACAATGTAGCAATCTACATTGTACTGTCAATTGATGAAAATGAAATAATGCATAACATCTTCTATCAAGAAACTTATAATTCTGGTTCGAAGACTAGTGTTGCAAGTCAGACCTTGATGGGGCTGATGATGGTGGGATGGAGGATGAGGTCTTTCTCCTCCAGCTCGGACCACGCGTCTGTCACCCTGTTCAGCCGATGGTTCTGAGGTGATGACAGTGGGTAGAAAACTCATAGGCAGTCAGGCTTCAGGAGATATCAGCTTTATTCAGTGGATAAAGTTGAAGCAAAAGACACAGAATCAGCCCCTGAAAAAACCTCAGCCTTCCACAGACCCTTGCTTTTATACACAAGAATCAGGTACCACCCTAGGGTGGGAGCAGAATGCCAGGTCACACCCTAGGGTAGGGTACAATTATTGATTAGGGTAAGGTCAGTAACCCAACAACTAGTTTATTAACCTTTGTGAAAATGTGGTATCAATGCAATAAAATCAGTTCCATTTGTTATATATTCATGTTATTCATCAAATCAATACATCTATTGCTGAAAGAAGCCAAAATATATATTCTAAGCTATTTCTAAGCTCCTTTTCAACTCTGTATTTGAAACTTCTAATATATTGTTTTATTGAATACTTATGGAATATAATGTAAGTTTCTACACACAATTATAACAGATATAGTATAATAAAAATTAAAGTGGAGACCCCAAAACACTATGAAATTTTAAAGAAAAGACCACAATGAATTACTGAAATCCAGGAAGATTTCTTGAAAAAGGGACATCCTGTTGTTGATTCTATGGATTTCTTTTTACTTTTTTTTTTTTTGGGGGGGTGGAGAGTTTAGGCAATATGCGTCATTACTCAGGGATTATTCCTGGCTCTGCACTCATAAAGAGCTTCTGGCAGGCTCAGGGGACCATATAGAATGCTGGGGAATGAATCCACATTTGTCCCGGTTGGCTGCTGCATGCAAGGCAAATACCCTACAGTTGTGTTATTGCTCTGGCCTTCTATGTATTTTTTAATAATTTTTATTGTGACCAATTATGAGTTTTTCACAGTAATATTTAAGGTACATAGTGACAATGAACCAGGGCCATTCCCACCACCAGTATTGTCCTCCTTCCAACCCTGTTCCCAGCATGCATCTCTTATCTCCCTCATTTGCCACCAGGACTGTAAGTGTAACTGGTCCTCTCTGTGTATAGCTTGTTGTAGTTTGGGTATCAACTTTGTTGTCTTTGATTTTGGGGTTTACTGTTTAAGTCTGATCATTTTTATTGCCATTAAATGTTCATATGACTAGTTGGTCTTGGTACCATCTTTTCCTCCCACCCCTCAATTTATGAGGAAGAACAAGATGGTTCAAGTTATGTGGTTCTGTTGTAAAAGAAAACTGGGAAAAGTTCGTCTAGAGGTTATAAACATTAATTTAAAAGAAAAAAGGGAAACAAGAAGAAAAACATAACAAAAAAACTTAAAAAGTAAAAACAAAACTAGCAACTACAAAAAAGCACTCAGCAACAAAAAACAACAACCAAATAAAAATCACAAGAATAAAAAAAAAAGAAAATATATAAAAGAAGAAAATAAAAGAAGAAAAAGAAGAAGAAAAGGAGAGCTAGTGTGGCAATGTTTTGTGCTTCTTTTTTTTTTTTTTTTTTTTTTACATAGGCATAGTAAGTATTGGGGAAACTAGAAAGGGAGTTCCCTTGGCTTAAGAGATTCAGGGTTTCTCTGACCTTGAAGCATACTGTCATGGGAACAACTACAGGCTCTGTACATGCTCATTTTCTCATTTTCACACACCAAGGTCTTACTGTGGTGCCAAGAATCTTTACATTCAATTGTGGATGAAAAAATAAGGCCTCTGTAGCAGATCATAGGTCAAAGTCTAGGATAAAGTTTTTCTTTACAGTTATAGAAGTTCTGTTTCATCACTATTGTAATCATTCTTTTGCAATTAGTGGTCTTGGTTTTTGGACAGATCCTAGAGATCTTCTGTTCAGCTGCAGTTGTCAAAGTCAGACATCTGGAATTAGAGATCTTGGTTTTTGTAAAAATCTTAGGCCAAAGCCTAGGCTAGGGTCTCTCTTATTGCTCCCAGGATAAGTTCTGCCCAGTCATGGTTGTCAAAATCAGTAATCTGTTGTTAGCAAACTTGATTTTGCACAGATTAAAGGATGACCTGCCTTCTGATTTCATCTTACCATTAGGTGATGAGATAGGGCAACCTGCTCTTAGATCAAGTTGTTGCCATTTCTTCGTTGTCAGGATGTCATATCAAAACTGGTGCTAGTTGGTGCCAAAGCAGTATTAGGAATTTCCCAGGGGGACTTTTGTTCCTGGTGCTGTTGCAGGGTACTCTGTAGGTTCTATGAATGGGATCTAGGGTTTGAGATTGACCAGTCGCTTTTCGATCACATGAAGTCTAAGTTGGTTCCACATGACACATGTTCTGGGTAAGAGGGCCCCTGTATTATAAAATGTATGGGTTCTTAATCCTAGTAGATAAAAGCTTGTTTTTATACATAAAATTCATCCTCTTTAGTATGCTTTTGTAAAAGGGAATAGTGCCATATTATATTGCTAGTGCATTTGGGTGTAATAATGACAGGCTACAAATTCTCTGTACCCTGACCTGAGCTTTTATCTGAGGCAAGACTTTTTCTTCTAGGTTTTCATACGAAGCAGAACCAAAATAGTGGAAGTTAAAGAAAAAAATATGCATATATATATAATAGAAGAAATAAATAAAAATAAAATTTAAAAAGTAATTAAAGAAAAAATGATGGAGGAGACTGACTACTTTTACATTTGGGAATAAACACGCTAAGAGATATTATTATAGAGACATTAAACATACAAAAGAAATATAGGCATCACCATTAAATCTTTTGAAAGATTCTTGTGGGTGGTGAAATCCAGGGCACATTTTCATCTCACACAGTGGTCTTGTTGAGTTTGAGAAATAATTTGCAGCTGTAAGGGACCTTGAGCTGGAAGTCCTTCTTGAGCTGAATCTGATAGTATTCAACAGTCCACATTCAGGAGGGGGTGAGAAGAAGGGCCACATAGCATTTGTCAACAGGTGTGTTGGTTGTAGTTTCTTGCTGGGGCATAATATGTGGGACCGAGAGGATGTCCTTTAACTTTGGGAGCTGGGTGGTAGTTTATTGGGGCAGGAAGTTGGTCTCAGTACTTAATGAGTTAATAAGTGAGGGTAAAGAGGGTTAAATAAGAAAGGATAACAAATCAGGTTTGGAGGAAGAGAGGATAGAAGGATTTCTGAAGGAGGAAATAAGGGATAATATATAAGAGGGGCTATATACACCATAGGCATGAATTGTTTATAATTTAGGTTTGGCATTCAGAGAGGATCCACTGTATATACTGGATACAAACTCATGCCTATGTATAGACAGACATTAGATATCTATTCTTAAGTTGTTGTTGGAGGCCTGACCTTTGTAGGATGCATCTAAGCTCTTTTTATTTGGGGAGGGGGTCACACCCGGCAGCGCTCAGGGGTTATTCCTGGCTCCACGCTCAGAAATCCCTCCTGGCAGGCTCAGGGAACCATATGGGATGCCAGGATTTGAACCAACTGCATGAAAGGCAACCGCCTTACCTCCATGCTATCTCTCCGGCCCCTAA
This sequence comes from Suncus etruscus, assembly GCF_024139225.1. Taxonomy (NCBI): domain Eukaryota; kingdom Metazoa; phylum Chordata; class Mammalia; order Eulipotyphla; family Soricidae; genus Suncus; species Suncus etruscus. The sequence continues at coordinate 51,958,985 of NC_064858.1, read as the reverse complement.
GTTCTTAAGAAATAATTGAAATAAGAAAAGATAAATAATTAGCTAATATATATGTTAGGAGAGAAAGAAAGGGAAGACAAAAGATAAGAGAGAATAGAAAATAAGTAAATACAGTAAAATTAAGTTAAAAAATGGGCTGATGCGTCAGAGTTTGAAGGTTTTCCAATTCCTAATCACTTCATCAATGATGGGGGTGGGCTTTGCTAAGTGAAGGTTTCAGGGTTAGATAGTGTCTAGAGCATTTTAGGATAAGCATAGTTTTCATTTCTAGAGTACGAAGCAATGTGGAAGTGAGAATTATAAGAAATGGCTACCCTATGTATTATTGTCCGCTGCATCTTTTGTATCTAGGTTCCTTTCCTAATAGCAACTGACAGAGTGGTCTTTATTTAACATAGATTGGATTAATGAAGAAGAAGAAAGTAGTGAAGGGGAAAAAAGTAGAAATAAAAAAAAGGAAATGGTAATTTGCAAAAAAAAATATTTGATGAGTAGGACCTGTAACATAAATCTATGATGCACCATTGACTATTTCAGTGGTCTGAATGATGATATGCTTTAGGTCCTAATAGAAGACATAAACAAGAGAAAATGGGTAAATTGGAGTATTTTACCATGCCATTGTCATAGTGTGCACTGTATATAGTGTATATATATAGTAGGTATATATATAGTAGGTATATATATATATATATATATATATATATATATATATATATATAATACAATATCACTTCAGTGGGAGTCCCTGGCTTCCAATCATATTCTGCACCTGGTTCTGTGTATAAATATATTAGGATATTATTATAGGCCTTTGTAGTTAGAGGCTGATTGCATACCTGTTTACTCTAAACTGCTGTTTCTGTTGTTGGATTCTTTATGGTATAATGGATAGTCAAGGCTTTGTGTTGCCCCCTTTCTACTTGATTTGAACACTTTCCGCTATAATACTGACACCAATGTTGTTTGGAGTTTATACCCTTTAGACCATTGTGTTTCTTCATGAAGTATTGTACGTATATATGGTATATATTCTAAATAACTCAGATAAGGATAAATCGTTCTGTATTTATCCTTCTTATTCTGGTTTACTTCATTTAACATAATATTTTCTAGATCCATCCATGTTGATGCAAAATTCATAATTGTATCATTTCTAAATGTTTTGTAGTATTCCATTGTGTATACGTACCACATTTTCATGATCCACTCATCTGTTGTTGGGCTACGAGGTTGGTTCCAAATCTTGGCTATTGTGCTGAGTACTGCAATAAATAGTGGATTGCATACATACTTTGGGATAAATGTCCTTCTGTCTTGGGGATAGAAACCCAGGAGTGCGATATGGCAGCTCAATTCTGAGTTTACTGAGTACCCTTCATACTGTGTTCCATAGAGGTTAAACAGGCAGCATTCTCACCAGCAGTACATGAGAGTTCCTTTCTTACCACATCCTCGTCAACAGAGATTGGTCGCATTATTTTTGAAGTGTGCCATCCTCACTAGTGTAAATTACTACCTCATTGTTGTCTTGATTGGGATTTCCTTAATGATGGTGACCATGTTTTTATTTGTCTATTGGCCATTTGTTGATTTTACTCAGAGAAGTATCTATTCATTTCCTTTCCCCATTTTCTATGACTTCATTATATTCTGTGGAGCTCACCTTTTTGAGTGCTCTGTATATTCTAGATATCAACCCTTTATCTAATGTGTTGAGTACAAATTTTTTCCCATTCCATTAGCTGTCTTCTAGTTTTAAACGGGGTTTCTTTCGCCATGCAGAAACTTTTTAGTTTGATGTAGTCCCATATATTTAGGTTTGATGCTAATGCTCTTGCCACTGGATTCTATCATCATAGATTTTTTTTTGATATATAAGTTTTGAAGTATTCTGTCTATTTTTCTCAATTAACTGTATAGTTATAGGTCTGATTTCAAGGTCTTTAATCAATTTTGAGTTGACATTTGTGTAAGGTGTGAGGTATCAATCAATCTATAATTTCTTACAGGTGGTTATCCAGTTGTTCCAACACCATATGGTGAAGAGATTGTCTTTGTTTCATTTCAAGTTCTCGTCTCCTTTGTCAAATATTAGTTGACCATATATTTGGGGTATATTGTATATCACTGGATAGTCTATTCTAATCCACTGGTCTGAGACTCTATCTACATTCCATTGCCATGCTGTTTTGATCACTATGGCTTTATAGTACAGCTTCTGATTAGGTAAAGAGATGCCACCCAGCTTCTTGTTTTTCAGTATTGATTTGGCTAACCTGGATCTTTTGTGGTTCCATACGAATAGGATAGGGATTGCCTTGAATCTATATAGAGTTTAGGTAAGATAGTCAGTTTGATTTTGTTGATTCTACCTACCCATGAGCATGGGATGTTCTTTCAATTCCTTAGTTACTCTTTAATTTCTTTCTGAAGTTTTTTGAAATTTTCATGATATAGGTCCTTCAATTCTCTTGTAAGTTTTTGCTGGGCCCTTCCTGGCTTTTTCAGGAGAACTTCAAGAGACAGAAGTGAAGAGAAGAGAAAAAAAGCAAAGTTGACAGTCCCCTCAGTCTCTCCCATTCGCCATTCTCATAGCAGGGCCAGATTCCTCCCGCCTGCCTTCACAAACAAAGGAATCACTTCTGTGCCTGGCACCTCTGGTAGCTGGTTTTCATCAATCTTTCTTGGCCTTTTGGCCTGAGCACCTCCAGGAGACAGTTTTTGCTGGGCCCTTCCTGGCCCTCTCAGGAGAGCTTCAGGGACAGAAGAGAAGAGAAACACACAAAGCTGACAGGTCCCCTCTTTCTCTCCCCATTTTCATTTCTAATCTGGTTTATAAAGTTTCTCTCTTTTCCTTTCTTTGTGAGTTTTGCCAGTGGTCTATTGTTGAAAAACATATTAATTATAAAGTCCTTGATGGTGGTGGATGATGTTGAGATGGAGGGATGGAGAAGCCTTTCTCTGGCAGCCAGGGCCACATGCCTGCAACTTTCTCCATTTTCATCTGTTCACATTCTTTGAGTACTTTTTCATTGTCTGATCAGTTGCTTTAAGGTTCTTTTCCAATTTCTTCTATTCTATAGAGTTGTTCTGTATCTCATCTTCCAGTTCACTGATATTGTCCTCGGCTGCTGTTACTCTGTTGGAGAGGCTTTCCATTGAGGTTTTTGATTCTTCTACCAAGTTTTTATACCTGTTATTTCAGTTTGTAGTTTTCTAATTTCTATCTTTGTATTCTGTTGAACTGATCTATGCTTTCTTTGATTTCTATGAGGATTCTCCATATTTCTATTTTAAACTCCTTTTCTCAGAGATAATGAGGTGGTTGGTATTTTTTGGGTCATCAGAACTATCATCTTCATTCTCTGTTCATGGTGTTTGCCTATGTGGTTTCCCCTTTGTCACACTTGTAGTGTAATTTTTCTACGTGTTATGCAATTTTTCATTAATTAGAAAAAGTGCCAGCCGTGAAGCAACATGGAATGCTCTTCTGGATCCCTTGTCTGCTGTGGAGCCTCTAGAAGACAGTTTTCGCTGTGTCTTTCTTGGCCTCCACAGAAGAATTTCATGAAACAGTATAGCAAATGGGCAGAGGCAGCAAGAGATTTTCCCAGGCTTTCTCCTGTGGCTCAGCACACAGCAGGTGTCAGTCACCTCCTCCCTTAACAAACAGAGAGAGTGCCTTTCTGCTGTGGAGCTTCTAGGAGACAGTTTTCACTGGGTCTTTCTTGGCCTCCAAGGAAAATTTTAGGAGACAGAACAGCAAATGGGCAGAGGCAGTGAGAAACTTTTTTCATCTGTGGATTTCTCAATTTTGCAGGCTAGTGATTCCTTGATTTCTATTGCTATGATATTCATTGCCACTTTTAAGTCCTTATCTATTGGGCTCATGCTTTTTGGTAGACTTGGAAACTTGCTAGGATTTCTCTCTAAATCCCTGGCTTCTACTGTTTTCTTTAGTTTACCCATATGTCTTTGCATTTGGTGACTTAGAATGTTGAAGTTTGGGGTTGTTTAATAAAGTAGTCTGCTGAACTTACTGTGTTAGAAGTGATTAGAGGTATATCCAAATTTGAGTTTATTTTTCCAAGTTGAGTTAACTTGTCAAAATATGGCAAAGGTATTACAAGCTACTTTATTGTTTTTGCTGTTGTGTTTTATGGGCTGTGGATTATCTGAGGAATGAGTGTTAGGTCTGATCTACCTAGACCTATATGGTACACAGACTCATTGGTATGGAGAGTGTGAGGGAGGGGCAGTGAGAAGAAATAGTGACAACCGTGCAAGAATTTGGTCCTGCCCTCAGATCTCAGTCCTCCGTTACCCATGTGGTGTGGCTCTGGGTCCCTTCTCTGTAGTGTGGCCCCATGCGGGAATGATGGCGATAACCAGGTGAGGTTTTAATCCTGCCCTCCGATTTCCACCCTCTTCTGTTACCTGTGCTAAGGCTCCGGGTCCTTACTCTATGCTGCAGTTCTTTTTTTTTTTTTTTTTTTTTTTTTACGCTGCAGTTCTTAAGCATAGGGGCAGGTAATGAAAGTGACCGAACAGAGGTTTAGCCCTGCCCTTAGGTCTTCTCCATCCTCTTTTCCCCGTGGCAAGGCACCTGGTCCGTTCTCTGGAGTGCAGCCCTTAAATGTGGGTTATGGTGGCTACTGTGCCAAGGTTTGGCCCTCCCCTCAGATTTCCTGCCTTCTCTGTTACCTATGGTATGGTGTCAGGTCCCTTCTCTGCTCTGGGGCCCTTAAGCACAGGGGTGGATAATGGCTGCAACCATGCAGAGGTTTGGCCCTGCCCTCAGTTCTCCTCCCTTTTCTGTTCCCTGTGGCATGGTGCCTGGTCCCTTCTCTGGAGTGCTACCCTTAAATGTGGGTCCCCTCTATGTATTTTTAAAATAGTTAATTGCTTCAGAAATTTGATGTTTAACCTTTCAAAAAAATGAATAATTAGATTTAAGAACTCTCATTTCTTGCCTGTATTTTCTTACATGAACATAAAAAGAAGAAACTTTACACTTGACCAATTTCTCATTATAATCTACATTCCTGGACTTTGTTGACTATTGGTGTCAATATTTTGACTAACATCCCTGAAGTATTTAGGACTCTATACTTTTAAGGAAAAGAAAAATGAATTCATCCACAAGATAGCATAGAAAATATGAGTCAGGATTAAATGCATATCAGGGATGAATGACAAATAAGAGCATAAGCAATCTAGAGACAGAATAATTACTTATTTTTATATTGGTAAAATACATTTGTGTAATTAATGAGTATCCATCCCTGCACATTATTTATCATGTACCAGACACTGTGATAGGCAATAGGGATTTAAAATTAATAAACTGCCTCATATCTCTAAAAATTCACAGTTTAGGGGAAATTAATAAGCATATAAATTATATATTATCAGATAATATAATGACATAGCTTCAAGCATTATTTTAGCATATTAAATCTGGAATCAAACTCTTTAAATCCCAGATTTGTCATCTATCACAAATTTTATTTTTCCCCTCTGTTTCCTTGACTATAAAATGGGCATGATAATAGTCCTTTATAAAGTATATTATTATATTAAGTAAGATCCTATATTTAAAGCATTTTAGGACTTTATCTGATACATAAGTGGAAAATAAACGTTAACTTTGTGAGTATTATGCTCATATTCTCAATATTTTAACCTATTTGTATTAAATTGGAAAGGCATACAATTCCAGGTTTTCAATATCAATGATTTCCTCCAGTAAAACAAATAACCTTTATATTTAAAATTTATTGTTAGTTCTGTAAATACATTTGTCATTTTATGTAGACGATTGGTTTTAACAATAATTAAATCAATAGTATACCCAAGGAAAAAAATTATCCTGTCTAAAGTATGATTAATGCTTACTTAGAGATAAGCTTATACAGAAGCATTATTAAAAAATTAAAATTTGGGGGCCGGGTAGGTGGCGCTGGAGGTAAGGTGTCTGCCTTGCAAGCGCTAGCCAAGGAAGGACCGCGGTTCGATCCCCCGGCGTCCCATATGGTCCCCCCAAGCCAGGGGCGATTTCTGAGCACATAGCCAGGAGTAACCCCTGAGCGTCAAACGGGTGTGGCCCAAAAACCAAAAAAAAAAAAAATTAAAATTTGTATCTTTACTAAAAAAACAACACAAATACAGGTAGAGACGAGAAAATATTTGTTTCAAATGATTTTCATACCTTCAAAATTAATCTCTGAAATGTTGTAGCCTAGTTTTCTAATTCTCTTACACTATCAAGAAAGGAATAAATAAATACTGGGACTTGAGTCATGTATCATCTAGTGTGTCATTAAATTTTGTGCCAATTATTTTAACCCTTGCCTTTTTTTTTAACCTATTTTGCTTGTTTGGTTTTGGCTTTTGTTTTGGGGCCACATCCAGCTATGTTTAGGTGCTTAATCCTGACTGTATTAAGGAATGACTCCTGGTGAAGCTCAGGGAAGTATATGGGGTGCTTGGGATCAAACTCAGGTCAGCCTCGTGCAAGAAAAGCACCTTACACTGTTTCTTTGGCCCTCCTATTCTGCTTCTAATTATGTGCCTTTTTACTTTTTCCCTAATGAGATTTAATCTATTTTTTTATTTCTTTTTTTTTTTTTTGTATTTTGGGCCACACCCGGTAACGCTCAGGGGTTACTCCTGGCTATGTGCTCAGAAGTTGCTCCTGGCTTGGGGGACCATATGGGACACCGGGGGATCGAACCGCGGTCCGTCCAAGGCTAGCGCAGGCAAGGCAGGCACCTTACCTTTAGCGCCACCGCCCGGCCCCCTATTTTTTTATTTCTTGACTTTCACTGTGACTCTAGGATTGGCCAAAAGAAAGAAGCAGAAAGGAACCAGAAATGAGCTTAAGCCTCATTTTTCTACTTATCCTCCTGTCATGCTATACCAAGTAAAAGCATGCTTCTGCTTAGCTTTTTGATCCCAGGGGAATATGAGATATGTAGCCTGGAAATAATTTCACGTAAATTGACTGATCCTAGACTCAAACACATGCCATTTTTCCTAAGAAGAATAAACAAGCCAGCTGACCAAACCTAGGCTTAGAAGCAAGAAGATACAAGTAGAGCAACCCAACAAAACTGAGTCTGGATCAACTGGCCCCAACCAACACACAAGCACTTACACTATAATGATAAATGATATGTTTTCACAATAAAGCACTGAATTTAAGGTGGTTTTGGTAGACCGTAAAATATGACCTAAAGAATTAGAATGTATCATTTATACATACATACAAACATACACACACACACACACACACACACACACACACACACACACACGGTTGTTTTGGCAGCCAAATTTTCCGTTCTCTAGGGCTATTCTTGGTTCTGTGCTCAAGAATTTTTTTTCTACAGTGTTTAGGAGACTTTGTGGTGCCCAGGATCAAATCTGGGAAACTTTTTCATGTACACAGCCCATTAAGCTATCTTTCTAGCCCAGAATGCTTTGCATTTTAATCAAATATGAATCTAACTAGCTTAGTTTTAATATATATTTTCACTAAAACATAAATTCCAGTGATAATTCCAGCATTAAGTACATTGATCTGTTGCTTCAGAAAAGTGTTCTGAAATTCCAAGGCAAATTTTTTGCAGTCTCTAGCCTCTGAATACTTTCATTTGTTAAGATTATTCTAAAAGTCACGCTCTCAGCATTCCATGTCATTTATTTTATCTCGAGTAAAGACTGATAGAGATTTACTCCAGCACTCCATACAAAAGTCTCAAAATTTATTATGATGTGAAAATCCTAGAACATGGTTTATTCTATAGTAAACAGAAAAGAAATGATCAGATACACTCCTCCTGATGTAAGGTTTCAAATCTGAGACCATAGGGCTGAAGTCAAATATACTGGATTCTTTTTCTCTACTGTTTTATAATGGACAAATCTTTTGTGGAGAGGAATATTAAGATAAAAACAGGGAATTAACAGCATGCACTAACAAATAATTAACAATTAGCAGTATTAACAATTAATTATTAGCAGTATGCATGCAAAACATTTTCTGTTTTGTAAGACAATATCACTTCTTTGTCACAGATATTCAAGGCCTCAGATTATTACCTTTGTGAAATGCTACCTTATTAACAGCACTAAATGCTACTTATTTAAGTTAACTGTATAGACTCAGAGGAACAAAGGTTTTTTAGTTAAATAAAAATGTAAAGAGAGAAGAAAACAAAAGAAGCTGTAATGCCACTTTTTATCCCCAGTAACTAGAAATAGCTTCTATTTGAAATCTCAGTACCACCTGCTTTGCATCTGCTCGACCAACTGAGAAATTCAGGTCTGCCAAAGAGAAAAAATCCATTTTAAGTAGATCTGTGACAATACAGGGCGAGGAGGTCTTGAAATCCACCAAGGGTTTTAATCAATAAGACTGACAGCCCAGAGCATGACAGAAGCCAGAAAAAGAAAAGTTTGCAAAAAAGCATTCAAGAAACAGCCGGAGCTATAAGGTTCTGGTGATAAACCAGAGGCACATAACCACCAACTTTCTCCTCTGATCTAAGGCAGGCAAGAGAGGAAAAGGCTGATTAGCTCAGGGAGGGTTTTTGTTCTGTTCTCTTAGATTCCAACTCTTCGAATCAAGGGAGAATTCTAAAACCCATTGTCTAATTTTCAAGTTGGCTTTCAAAAACATAACAAGCTCTTTCTTTCTGTTACCTAATTCTCAGCTGTAAAGCAGAGCTTCTCAAGTATGCATGCTTCATAAAAGGCAAAGGGACTTAATTGAATTTTGCATGCAGCTTCTAAGTGGATTGCTAGGGTATACCAGGACTAATTAGTTTCATGTTGTTAATTTAATTCAAAGGTTGCTGATAAACTAAGACCATCAAACTCCATTAGGAGAAACAAAAACTTCTTAATTATGACAGCATCTTTGGGGTTGTGGATAAGTTTTATCAGCCTGAGAAAGTTCTGACCTGGATTCCCAGGATTTGTAATATATCCATGGTGGGGGGTGAGAGGGATTTCAATGAAATAAATAGTTTTCACCAAAATTTTGTCTTCTCAAATTTGATATCTTAATTTTTAAAAAAATTCTTGAACTCAAGAATTCTTTTGAAATAAAAATTTCAGTTTTGAAAAAAATAACCTCAGGAAAAAACTTCAGCCTTTCTGTGTACAGTGAATATAAAATGTTCAGTGTTGCAATTTTGGGTTTTCTCCCCAGGACTCCCTGCCCTTAATCCTTTATTTACTGTTACAACAAGAGCAACAGGATTCTTATGTGTAAAAAAGTATATTGTCATGACCTTACACATTTTGTTAAGAATAGAGAAGGGTGAAAATATGATAGTCTTGCATGGTCTCAAGTGCTTCACCCAGGTTTCTCCCCAATCCAAACTCACCTTTCTGTGAAAACATGAATGAATGATGATTGATTTATACATGTGCATATGCATTTTAAAGAAATGACTTGCATACATGAGAAGGCACACGAGCTGGTTTCCCATGAACATACATATATGCTGAAGATCAGAATCCAAACAATTTTCTTCAGAGCTTTCTGACTCTAAGGAACTTTTCTATACCTGGAACATTTCCCAAAATTCTGCATATGAGGACTCACTATTACCAATTCATTTGTATCCCTCAAACCTCAGTATATTCATTATAGCTTTAATTTTCTTGATTTAAGTTGGGTATAACTGCTATAGAAGATCTCACCACCAAGGTGTGGTGGGGCTAACAGAAATTTACGATTGTAAAATTACCAGGATTTCACTAAAAAGTAATTTCCTGTTGACAGGAACTATACTTTATTTATAGTTGAGTCACCATGGAAGTATCTCGATGCTGAAGGAATTCCATCAACATTTTTTGAATGAATTAATGAAATAAAAGTTGTTGTAACATTATATGTAAAATACGTGCTCCTCAGGAACATTACATCTTATATTTACTTCATTAAGGATCACCTTAAGCCCTGTCTAATTGCCTGGTATCTCTGTAGACTGATTAACTTTTTGCATTTCTTCCTGGGAGGAATTTTTACTTCCTCCCAATGTTCATTTTCCGCATTTAATATTTTTAAAAAGATTAATATGGTGGAGGGTAAGAGAAATTTTCTAGTAATCCTGATGAACTGGTTATTTGAATAAGTATGGTCATTTGAATTAAAAAATAAATACTGGGCCGGAGAGATAGCATGGAGGTAAAGCCTTTGCCTTGCATGCAGAAGGATGGTGATTCGAATCCCCGCATCCCATATGGTTCCCTGTGCCTGCCAGGGACGATTTCTGAGCATAGAGCTAGGAGTAACCCCTGAGCACTGCTGGGTGTGACCCCCCCAAAAAAATACTATTTGAGACTTCTGGGAAGTCATCTAAAAAGGAAACAATTTCTGCTTCCCCTCAATTCTTTTATTGTTTACTGTACTATGGAAGTGGTAGTTCACGCTAGGGAAGCACTGACTGACTCTCTCACAGTCATTTTGGACCAGGCATTCAAGTCCTTGAGTGTTTTCTGGAGTCACCATACCAAACACACATAATTTACTGTCAGACATCTTTGATATATCAAAGTGAGGTAAGGCTCTATAAAGTCAAAGTTAATTCAGACATTTTTATAAATATATAAAGTCAGAAGTAAACCTAAATACTACAACCAATAGAAGCAGAGACACTATCTGAGTACAGGTGCAGGGGCCATTCTGGTCCTTACTTTGGTTAAGTCTTGAATTCACATCCAATATGGTAAGGATTTTTTTGGGGGGTTGGGTCACACCCGGAAGCACTCAGGGGTTTACTCCTACTCTATGCTCAGAAATAGCTCCAGGCAGGCTCGGGGGACCATATGGGATGCCAGGATTCAAACCACCAACCTTTTTGCATGCAAGGCAAATGCCTTATCTCCATGCTATATCTCCTGCCCTATGATAAGGAATTTTTTTTATAGAGTTATAGAATACCCACCCATTCCTCAAGTCTATGTATATTTTCGTCTTCAGTAAACCTCAAAAATAGGCAAAATTAATGTTCCATTCTTCCAGGATGTTTTGTTACTTTTATTTTAATAGATATTTCATGGAACTCAAAGATTTCCTTGGGAATATATTTGTACCATTTCCTGAGCCTTAAAATCTTAAAACACTGTTTCTCAAAGGGTAGGCTAAGGATCTGCATAAGACTCTCCTGGGATTCACATTGTTAATGAGAAATCCTGACCTTAAACTAGGCTCTCTCAATCCCAGTCCCAGAGGTGGAACCTTTGTGTTTTACCAGTCCTCTAGAGATTTGTAAAACAGAACCTGACAAACACTGGCTTCAAAGAGACAAGATGTAAGTTTTGTATTGCTGCTTCTCAAATCATAATTCAGAAGGACTCTCTTCTTTTTCTCTTCTTCTAATGTTCCAGACTACCTGCCAACCATTTTACCAAGTTGAAACTCCAATACTACCTTGAGTATGTTCCATTAAACATGATGAGAGCAATCCCTGTTTGGAATGTTTCTCTTGACCTGTCAAATCACCGGCTATTTTTATTTGTTGTTAAGAAAATTTTATTAAAGTACCACTAATTACAAAAATTCATAGTTGAGTGGAACATACAATGTCTTGCACTGACCCCACCTGCAGAGCTTTATTCCCTCTACTAGGGTTCCCAAGTTCCCTACAATATTCCCTCATCTTTAGTTTGCCATCTTGACAGACACCTTTACAAATTTGCTTGTTAAAGTTTGGGTCTCCTGATTTCAGTATTGTTGACTTGATGGCTTGGATATTTAGCTCTATCTTCCCTTCACATCACTGATGTACTTGAAGCCTCTCTACTCCTAACCATCATGGTTTATCATCTGATTCTTTTTTTTTTGTTTGTTTGTTTTTGTTTGTTTGTTTTTGGGCCACACCCGGCGGTGCTCAGGGGTTACTCCTGGCTGTCTGCTCAGAAATAGCTCCTGGCAGGCACCGAGGACCATATGGGACACCGGGATTCGAACCAACCACCTTTGGTCCTGGATCGGCTGCTTGCAAGGCAAACGCCGCTGTGCTATCTCTCCGGGCCCATCATCTGACTCTTCACCCCAATCCTTCCACTTTATTTATTCTCTTTCCTATACTCCAGGGCCAAAGGTGATCTAGGCATTTCCCCTTTAAATCACTGTATTTCCTTATCGAGTTATTTAATTTTTTCCATTACTGTGTAACGAATCTAAAATTCCATAGCAAAATATTCAGTACTTCAATATGTTCCTCATACTTCTGTTTCATCAAGCTACTAATTTTTTTTACAAATTATTTCTTAAATTATGTTTTTCTATTTCTGAGACTTATACTGAAATTATTCCCATCTTTAGTGCTTAAGTCATATGACCAATATTTATTTATTAAATACCAATGCATAAATTAGCATTTAACATTTTGAATAAAATTTCCATTACCAGTATCTCCTGCCCATTATGAGTTAGTAATTATTCTCCAAAATTAAACTTTGTTATTTTATAATTAAATACTTTAATTGGTCAAGTATTTAGCCATTTATCATGAGACTTAAAACTCCTTGAAGGTAGGAAATATATTTTATTACATCTTCTTTGCATGCATCTCTATTGTTGAGTGTCTATGTATGTCATAGCATTTACTAAATAAATAAAATAATATATGCTTGATAAACGAACCAAAGATAAATTCTTTGACTGTATAAATAAAATAGGGATTGATCAAAGGAAAAGGAGGTTAGGGATTATAAATTGAGTCAATTATATGATAAGGAAAGAAAGCTAGTTTTTCAGATAAAGATTCTTTCATACAGACAGGTTTCAGTGTATAACATTATACACTTTAAACTTAAATAATCTAATAGACCAATGCTACTTCAAAAAATTTTAATTGTATATTTGATATATATTTTTCAAAATTACTAGGCATATTTTTCACCCTAAGCATAGACAAGGATAATCAGCTTTTTAAAAAAAATGTGTCATTGAGGGTTCAATATAAATTAATTACTTATACTCAAAGGTTACATAGAATAATTGAAATACTACTCTTTATTATCACCTTCTTTGATTTTATTTTTATCTCTTTAATTTTCTTTGTAGCATATTTTACTCTCTAGTATTTTGTCTATGTGTGTGTGTATATATATAGATAGATAGATGTATGTAGATATATATTGGTTTTTGGGCCACACCCGGCGGTGCTCAGGGGTTACTCCTGGCTGTCTGCTCAGAAATAGCTCCTGACAGGCACAGGGGACCATATGGGACACCGGGATTCGAACCAACCACCTTTGGTCCTGGATCGGCTGCTTGCAAGACAAACACTGCTGTACTATCTCTCCGGGCCCGTCTATGTATATTTTTTATCATTATATTTCTGTCTAGAATATATACTGTCTGAGAATAAACTTTATAAATGCATTAAAACTATGCATTGAATAAGTATCTGCAAACATGAACATTTTGTCAGAAGAAGAGAACTGAAAACTTCACTAAAAACTGGACTCAAATACCCCAAATATTAGGACTGCAACATACTTTTTTTGCTATGGAATGATGAAAAACCTTCTCAGTTTTGATTCTATCTTGGATTACACAATAAACTGGCAGAGGTCCCTCTGTTAAAGGATCTCCACATTATCTTTAATCAGAAGATCTCCTCTGGGGAAAGAAAATTGTATACAAACCATAGCTGCCTTGTGGCATGACTCTGTCCTACTTAATTACTAGTAACTCTTTCTAACTTGCAAAAAGACTCCAATTGGCTAAAGGTGATACCACATGGATCATCACTGTGACATAAAACAGATGAAAAATGCATTGCTCTTGCTATTGCTGGAATAGGAAAACTTCTTTTCTAGCCTCTGTAGTCTCATCATCATGTTGTCTCCATGTGGTTTACACTATGTGGTCCTTACAAAATGGCGTCTTTCCTTGTTCAGAACAAGACCCTCACATTTTCTCTTCTTCTTACGGATTTGAGTCAAATCTTTGACTCTCCTTGAAGTTCGTCTCCCTTGCCCCTACTGATGGGCATATACTGGGACCTCAGCACAAGCATCTTAACCGCACCTATGCGTACCTAAATAAAGTAGGTGAGAAAATTAATTATGCAAGAACTTACTAAGAAAATCGTCAAAAAATGAAAATGGCCCATCCAGGGCAGTTATCAGGAGGTTTTCCATGGTGATTCAGCCACTGTTCATACCAGGTGGCAAAATCTTTTCATCACCTTTGCTGCTCTGCAAACTGCAGTTTGCTGCAGTGTCTCATGGATGACCCCTGACTTGTTAGCATAGAAACAACATTGCTCCTCCAGAGCCATATACAGCTCTGCTTCCTTCAGGAAGAGTAGGTCCAGTCTCTGCCTGTTCTGGAGAGCAACTTAAGCTAGGCAGGCAACTTGTTCTTCTAATATTCCTATAGAAAAATAATATCTTCTCAGGTCAAAGTCCATTTATTAGGAAAGCTGTTTAAGTTGTAGGACAAGGGATATCACTCCACACCAGTTGCTACAAGAGCGGTAATAAGAAGGGGAATAGCACTCTTCAGGTTGGAATGATAATTCTGCTCAACCTCTTTCCACCCACCTCCCAAAAGGTATGACACTTTGTGTAGAAGAATGACCATGATGCAAAACTCAACTGGGTTTGCAAAAGCAGTGGCAAACGCAGAGGGTCAGTCCCTTGGTACATAAAATCTATGTCCCATTCATTCTCTGATGGGGATTACTTCCCCATGCAGGTACAGTCTCCTGCAACAGTACAGACAATGGGAGGGGACCCTGGTGGCCCCTTCAGGGGTGGGTAAGAAACATATACCTTGTATTTCCTGCTGGGTGATCCTCCCCTCAGTCCAGGGCAGCCAGAGTCTATTGTTGGACTACTGCCCCTGTTATTCCCACTCCCATGAGATATGGGGGTCTAGAGTCTATCATAACCAGCAGTCTCTTGCCAGCCCCAGCCAGGTGGCATTGAGAAAATGGCAGGTTACTTCTATTTTATCCTATATATTTTAGTGAATTCTAGAACTGTTTAAGAATGAGGAAACAAAGAATCTAGGTACTTACATGAGCTAAAAATAGTCCATAAACACAAAAAAATTTTTCTTATCCTTCCTTGACCCAAACTGTATAAGAAAACTAAAAGAAAACACAATATAATTTTTGTAAATTCATTAATTAAACCTTTGGGAGAAAATGGAGTTTGACGGGGTCATTTCTAAGGAAAAAGATGAAAAGAGAGTCCTAATTTGGAAAGATGTTCTAACAGGGCGAGAATCAAAATTATCACTATTGAAACAAGTGCTCAAATCAAATTTAGGGAAGGAACATAAAAAAATGCAAGGAAGTCATCATGGAAGTATTTAAATAAACTTGAAGATTCAATAGTTATTTACCAGGCTGTCAATCAAAGAGTTCTAAGAGGGTTGAAAAGTCGTAAGAAATCATGATATGGGATGAGATCAGAATGTTTAGGCACCATATTATGAACAAATTTAGAAGCCATCAAGAGAAATTGCAACTATATCTTAACTGCATCAAGGAATTGAGAAATTTGAGTTAGAAAACTGGAATTGTTAGATAAATTATTTTTGCAACTAGAGTACTACAGTTTTTATCTTTTGTTCCTTACAGTTTCTTTCTTTTATTTTTATCTTTTTACCTTGTTTTAATGCAGTAGTCAGACTCATTCTGTTAAAATGTCACTTGGGACGTATCATCTGTTCAAAATCTCCACAGGTGCCAATCTCAGAGATAAAAGGGCATCTTTCTGTTGTAACTGTAGTCTACAAAGTTCTACATGATCTAGTACCCTTATCTCTCTAACCTCCCAAATTTCTGCTCTACATTCTCATTTATTCTATTCAGAAACCAAAAAAAAAAATACAAGAGTATACTGAATAATCATACCTTCTCCCTTATCGACCTGTATATGGTCTATTACATAACAATCTTAAGTCCTACCCACATGCCACATTTGTAGAAAGATTATCTCTAATAACTATATATAAAATTTTATCTTTCTCATTCATCACATTCCTTATAAGATGCTCTGAGGCAAGCCCTATGAACCTTGCTGAGCAGAACCATCATATCTCCTCACTGCCAGGTCAGAAACTATGTTCCTAAGCCTAATGCAGCACAGTGGCCAGTTCATAACAATTCCATGGTCAATTTTTAGAAGGTCTACCTACCCGAGGATTCTAGATAATAGGAGCCAGTATTTTGTCCAAATGCCAGAACAACAAGATCATCTTTTCTTTTTCCCAAGAGCACACAGCCATTTATGTGGCCACCCTCCTTCATAAACCGAGGGTAACACAAATTGGATTATTATTTTTTAACAATATCTTTATTTAAGCATTTTGATTACAAACAAGTTTGTTGCTGGGTTTCATTTATTAAAAAAAAAAGAACACCCCCATTTATAAGTGCAACCTTCCCACCATCAATACCCCCCTCCCCATCTCTCTTCCCCTATACTCCTTGGATTCGAGACAGGCATTCTATTTCTCTCACTCAATACCATTGTCATGATAGTTGTTAGTGTAGCTATTTTTCTAAATGCACTGACTACTTGTGGTAAGCTTCATATCATGGTCAGTCCTTTCAAACCTCTATCTATAGTCTCTAGATATTATAAAAATGAAGTCTTTTATTTATCTTAAATCCCAGATATGAGTAAGGCTATTATGTATTTATCTCTCACTCAGATATATTACTTAGCATAATAGTTTCCATGTACATCTTTGTATAGTAAAATTTCTTAACTTCATTTTTCCTGATACCTGCACAGTATTCCATTGTGAATATCTACCATAGTTTCTTTAGCCGCTCCTCTATTGTCAGGCATCTGGGGTATTTCCAGATTCTGGTTATTGTAAATATCAATACATTGAATATAGGTGTGCAGAAGACATTTTTGTATTGTTTTTGTGTTCCTAAGGTATATCCCTAGGAGTGGATAGCTGGATCATATGGGAGCTCAATTTCCAGTTTTTTGAGGAATATCCATCTTGTTTTCCATAAAGGTTGGACTAGATGAAATTCCCACCAGCAGTGAATGAGAGTACCTTTCTCCCCACATCAGTGCCATCACTGATTGTGCTTGTTTTATTTTTTTATTTTTTGTGATAGGTACCAGTCTCTATGGCATGAGATGGTACCTCATTGTTGTTTTGATTTGCATCTTCCTGATGATTAGTGAAGTGGGCATATTTTACATGTTACTTTGGGCCATTTGTATTTCTTCTTTGAGGATGTGTCAGTTCATTTATATTCCCCACTTTTATGATGGTATTAGATTGTTTTTTCTTGTTAAGTTCTGTCAGTACATTGTACATCTTTGATATTAGCCCATTATCTGATGGGTATTGGGTGAATAGATTCTCCAATTCTTTGGGTGGCCTTTGTATTCTAGTCACTATTTCATTTGAAGTGCAGAAGCTTCTCAGATTAATATAGTCCCATTTGTTTATCTCTGCTTCCACTTGTTTGGGCAGTGAAGTTTTCTCCTTGAAGAAGCCTTTAGTCCCAATGTCATGGAGTGTTTTACCTATGTGTTGTTATATATATCTTATGGTTCTTGCCATGGCATACATAAACTTTTAGGGGGGCTCAGCCCACCAGATGTATCCTCAGATTTTCCTGGTGGGAAGAACTAAAATAACCCCCATGGGGTTCCTCAAAGGCCCTCGGTGGACATCTTTTTCCCGTGTGTTGTATGGGTGAGGAATTTCCAAAGAGATGCTTGGCATTACATTTTCAGTCAGTATTTGGCTCTCTCTCCTTTGTAAATATCAGGCAAAATTATGGCCTCTATCAAGTAATTTGGCTCAGAAATTCCAGCACCAAAGATTATTTGAGAACCCCTTATCTGGATAATAGCCAGCCCTAAAAGCAAAGACAATACTTTTTCTCTCTTTTTCAAATATGTCCTTGCAGCTGCATTTTCTGTCAGTCAAGGGTGTAACCAGAATTCAGACCCTGGCTATTGACTACTGGCTCTCCTTTACAAATAGGGAAACTCATTTTTAGGGGATTTGGTTTCTTTCTTTACTTGACCCCTAAAACAATAGAGTCCAGCCCAGTAATGATCAAGCTCATAGGTATTTTCTACTTCCTCCTAATCCTAATTTTGCATTTAAAGTAAGCTTACAAAGATTTGCCTTGAGTTATAACCTTCTCCTTTGTAATCTAGAATTTTTACAGTCACAACCATAGCTTAGGTATTGTTACTGTTGTACCTTGCTTTGTGATTATAATTATTTTTCACCTATGGCTAATTTTACCCCTATAAATTCCCCTGCTCAAAAAATTAAACTTGTCGCACTCCTGTCAGAAGATGTGTTGGCCCCCCATACTCTGTGTGTGGTTTCATTATTACATATTTCATATTTGGCTGCTTGTGTTACCCGTTTTCCTCTCGTTTTCCTAGCAGAGCCTGATTAGTTGCTGCCTCTTCTTGTTGCCAGCCAGTGCAGTACCGCACCTGGCCACAATGGTGGAGGGTGCTGTTGAGCCTGGCTCCCTTGTCCTCCTCCCCCATGTGGAAGTCAGCGGAGCCCCGCCCCCTCCAGGTCTCTGCCAGAAGCCCCACCCATCTGTAGTTCCTATCCTGTCCCAGGGTCGCAGAGACATGGTGGGGCAGGGGTGGAGACAGAGGAAGGTCCCCTACTGTCTGCCAGCCCCAGAAGCCTCCGGGATGTGATTGGGAGAGAGGTGGAGGTGGGGGGAGGTTCCCTACTGTCAGCAGCCACCAGAAGCCTCAGAGACCTGATGGGGGAGGGGCGCAGATGGGGGGAGGTCCCCTACAATTGACAAAATTTAGAAACACCCCAAAGTCCAAGAACAGATGACTGGATAAAGAAACTATAGTGTATAGATAAACAATAAAATCCTACCCAGATTTAAGAAAAGATGAAATCATGCAACTCATTGCTACATGGAATGGTCTAGGGAGTATCTTGCTGAGTAAAGTTAGTCAGAAGGAGAAAGACTCCCTCTTATATGAAATAAAATAAATATAATAAGGAATAACACATTTCTAAAGGCAAAGGAACATAAGCACATTTGCAGTAGAATTATTACTACATGGGAAAGATGAAGGAGAAATTAGAATGGGGTTGGGTAAAAGTTATTTGGGATTATGGTGAAGGAAAGTGGATACTCTAGTGGAAGGCAAGGTTATGGGTTGTATTATTCATGAAATTCTATCATTAACAGTATTGTATTGTAATGTATGAACTGTATGTAAACAACAGTTCCTAATAAATAAAATTTTATCAATGCTTGTAAATGCATATTTGTTTTCCTGATTTTATTAGCCATATCTTATTATATTCTAAATAACTGATGTATGTATTTTATTATCTGTGTCTCCTAATAAAATGTAAGATCCAGGAAAGGCGGAATTTTCCCCAGTCATATATAATTCCTGTGCACAGAACATATTTATTGGATAAATAAGTAAATAAAAAGAAAAAATAAGACCCAGTTAAAACAGTAAAACAAAAGCTCTATGCCTGTAATGTTTAAGGAGTTACGTAAGTTTTATGGCTTTAGATTGCCTTGTGTACTGTTAAGAAATATTATAATGTGTTACAATCTGGGGACTTGAGGGACAAAGTAATTGTACATGTATTCTGTCTTATTTATCTTAATGTTCTTTGGCTGAAATTTCAAAGTTAATATATCAGCAAGGGGACTTCTGAGAATTATGTTTTGGGTGATTGTCCTTCCACTGTAACTTTACCTTGTCCTCTTACTTTGCACCCTTGTTCTCATAATTAAAAATAAAAATTTAAAAAAAAAAAAAAAAAAAAAAAAAAAAAGCTCTATAACAGTAAAAAAAATTAAAACCCAAGAAAGGGTTACATGCTTTGCTCCCTGCCTGGTTTCCTATGTTGCTCCTGACATGGTTTTCTGCTTTGCTCCTTGCTTTCCTGCTTTTCTGTTTGAGGCAGCCAAGAAAGGTCCCAGCACACATAATTTCTTCAGCACCCAGCACAAGCCAACAAAGGCCCCAGCTGTCAAAATTTCTTCAAGATTTATATAAGAAAGGCTGCCTCCACCCACAAAGAAAGGAGCCAGAGGAACACTGTTGTTCAACTTAGTGGCTGCATGCATCTTCTAGCTCATGTACCCCACCACAACACATAGTAAAAAAGACACTACAAGCATCTATTTTACAAAGCAGGAAAATATCATGCATAGAGTATGAAGATGACAGTTCTGGTGGCCTGAAAACTACCAACCAGCTAGTTAGCCTCTCAGATAAAGAGTTTAGAGTAGAAATATGGAGGATGTTCATAGAACTCAAGGAGAGCATATATCAAGCTGAACAGACCATAAAGATAGAAAAAAAAAACCCTCCAAACTGAAATAACAGGACTGAAAAACTCATAGATGAAATGAAAACCTCAATAAAAAGCCCCTCCAACAGAGCAACAGCAGCTGAGGACAGAATCAGTGAGCTGGAAGATGAGATGTGAAAGAACTCCATACAGCAGAGGAGATTAAAAAAGAACCTTAAAGCAAATGGAAAAATTACTCAAATTATGTGAACAGATGAAAGTAAAAGTCTTTGATAAAATCAGATGAAAACAATATAATAACAATTGAGTCCCAGAGATCCAGGAAAATAATCCCCAGAAAGAATCAACAGTCAAGGACATAATAACAGAGAAACTCCCAGTAAAGACTGCAGGCAACCAAATTCTGCCTGCCTGAAGAATACCAACTAAAAGAGACTCGAATACAAGCACTCCAATAGACATCCTAGTCACAATGATGAATCCCACAGTTAGGACTAATATACTGAAAGCAGCAATATCAAAAAGGGAAATTAAATTGAAAGGAGCATCCTTGATACCTACAGCAGATCTTTCACAAGAAACTCTCGAGGCCAGAAGGCAGTGGTGAGATATAGTGACAAAACTCTCAAAGAAATGAGTATTCTCCTAGAATACTGTACCCAGCAAGACTAACTTTCAGATTTGAAGAAAGCATACATAACTTCACAGATAAAAAAAACAGCTCATAAATTTCACAGACTCAAAACCAGCCTTAGAAGAAAAATTGTAAAGGACTACTTTAAGACAAGACAGACCAACAGACACAACAAACTTCTACAGAAAGATGACACTAAATCTCATGACAATGCTCTCTCTCTCAATGTCAATGGACTAAATGCACCTGTTAAAGTACACAGATTGCAAAATATATCAAAAACTTGAATTCAACATTTTGTTGCCTACAACAATCACATCTGAGTAGTCAGAAAAATAAAACATAAACTCAAAATCAAAGACTAGAGGTAAATCATCCAAGCAAACAATTCCCTTTAAAAGACAGAAGTGGCCTTATTAATATCAGATAACACAAACTTTAGACTTAGTAAAGTTATAAAAGATGGATATTTCGTACTAATAAAGGATATGTACAATAGGAAAAAATCACACTCCTAAACATATATGCACCCAATAAGGGACCAACAAAATATTTAATACAATTATTGACAAATATGAAAGAAGATATCAATAGCAACACAATAATAATAGAGATCTCAGCACTGCCCTGTCATTTCCTGATAGGTCAACCAGTGTGAAACCCAATAAAAATGTATTCACTCTGAAAAGAGGAATGGAAGAAAGTGGACTAGTAGATATATATAGGGCACTTCATCACCAGAAACCTGAATACATATTCTTCTCCAATGCACATGTGTCATTCTCCAGGATAGACTACATGTTTGCCCATAAAACATATCTCCATAAAGTCAAGAGGATATAAATTGTACAGATTACCTTTTCAGATCACATCTAAAATTAAAAGTGAACTTCAAAGGGTCACAGAAGTAAAACAACACCTGGAAATTAAACAGCTCAATACTGAACAACCAGTGGGTCAGAGATGAAATCAAAGTGGTAAACAAAACATTTCTGAAAAAAAAAATGACAATGAAGACACACATTTACCAGAATTTATGGGATACAGCAAAAGCAGTACTAAGAGAAAAAAATTACTACTTTGCAAAAAAACATCAGAAAGGAATAAAGGTTCTATATAAAAAGCTTAATGGCACATCTTATAAAATTAGAAAATGATCAACCAAAGGAATATAAAATAGGTAGACAGAAGAAAATAACAAATTTTGGAACAGAAATCAATGAAGTGGAAATCAATTAAACAATTGAAAGATCATGAAAGTAAAAGTTGGTTCTTTGAATAAATAAACAAGATTGATAAGCCACTCGCAAAACTAAAGAAAAAACAGAGACAGAGAGAAAATTAATAAACTGGATGAGATATGAAACGCGGGAGATAACTACAGATACTGCAGAGATCCCAAGGGTAATCAGACACTTCTTTGAGAAACCCCATGACACGAAGCATGAGAACCTGGAAGAAATTTATAAATTCTTGGACTCTTATAATCTTCCATGGTTAAAGCAGGATGCTCTAGCATATCTAAATAGACACATCACTACTGAGGAAATTAAAATGGTAATCAAGTGTCTTCCCCAAAACAAAAGCCCATGTCCAGATGGATTCACAAACAAATTCTTTTAAACCTTTCAAGAGGATTTACTACCAATCCTTTCAGGCTCTTACAGAAAATTGAAGAAACAAGACCGCTTCCAAATAATTTCAATGAAGCTAACATCACCCTGATACTAAAACCAGACATAGATGCCACAAAAAATAACTACACCATAATATCCCAGATGACACAGATGCAAAGATCCTCAAGATAATTTTAGTAAATAGGATCCAACACCTCTTCAACAAGGTCAGACACTATGATCAAGAAGGTGTCATTCTAGGCATGCAAGGATGGTTTAACATAAAAAAAATCAATCAACATAATACACCATCTAAACAAAATAAAAAATAAAAACCATAAAATTATATCAATAGATGCAGGTAAAGCATTTGATAAGGTTCAACACCCATTCTTGATAAAAAAAAAAAAACTCTTAAGATGGGAATGGAAAGAACATTTATCAATGTAGTTAAGGCCATGTACCATATGTAGTATATATACCACAAAGAAAATATGCAATTTTCCAAAAGGCACATGAAAAATGCTACACGTCACTATTCATCAAGAAGATGCAAATCAAAACAACTATGAGGTATCATCTCACAGCACTGAGACTGGCACACATCACAAACTATAAGAACAATTGATGCTGGTGGGGTTGTAGAGAGAATATACTCACACCCACTGCTGGTGGGAATGTTGTCTGGCCCAGCCTTTATGGGAAACTATCTGGAGATTCCTCAAAAAACTGGAAATTGAGTTCCCATATAATCCACTTATACTACTCCTAGGGATATACCCTAGGAACACAAAAACAATTCAAAAATCCTTTCCTCACACCTCGATTCATTTCAATGTTATGTACAACAGCCAGAAACTGGAAACAACAAAAATGCCCTTCAAAATATGAATGGATAAAGAAACTGTGCTACTTAATAGGTCAACCAGACTGAAACCCAACAAGAATATACTAGCCCTGAAAAGAGCAATGGAAGAAAGAGACCTAGTAGATATATATAGAGCACTCCATCCCCAGAAACATGGATACACATTCTTCTCTAATGTACATGGGACATTCTCCAGGATAGTACATATGCTGGCATATAATACATACCTCTATAAAATCAAGAGGAAAGAAATGTTGCAGGCTACTTTCGCTGACCATAGGTTCTAAAATTAGATGTGAATGATAAGGGGACACAGAAGAAAAAAATTTATCACCTGGAAATTAAAGAGCCTACTACTAAAAAACCAGTGGGTCTGAGATGAAATCAAAGAAGAAATCAAAACTTTTCTGGAAACAAATGATAATAAAGACACAAACTATCGGAATGTATGGGACACAGCAAAAGCAGTACTGAGAAAAATATTTATAGCTTTGCAAGCACATATCAAGAAGGAAGAAGGGGCATACCTTCTTATAGCTTAATCATGCAGCTTATAAAATTAGAAAATTATCAACAAAAAGAACCAGAAATAGGTAGACAGAAGGAAATAAAGCTTAGAGCAGAAATCAATGAAGTGGAAAGCCAGAAAACAATCTGAAAGATCAACAAAAGAAGAAGTTTGTTCTCTGAAAAAATAAACAAGATTGATAGACCACTGGCAAAACTCAAAAAAAGAGAGAAGCTTGATAACCCGTATTAGAAACGAAAAGGGGGAGATCACTACAGATACTGCAGAGATTCAAAGGGTAATCAGAGACTGCTTTGAGAAACTCTATGCCACAAAACTTGAGAACCTGGAAGAAATGGATAAATTCTTGGACTCATAAAATTCCACGGTTGTTCAAGTAAGATGTAGCATATCTAAACACCCTCTTCACTAGGGGGAAAATTAAAATGGTAACCAAATGTCTGCCCAAAAATAAAAGCCCAGGCCCAGATGGATTCATGAATAAATTCTTTCAAATGTTTCAAGAGAAACTACTACCAATCCTGGCCAGGGTTTTTCATGAAATTGAAAAAATGGGAACACTTCCAAATAGTTTTTATGAAGCCAGTATTATCTTGATACAAAAACCAGACAGAGATGCTACAAAAAACGAAAATTACAGAACAATATACCTGATGAACACATATGCAAAGATGCTCAACAAAATCCTGGCAAATAGGATCCAATGTGTCATCAAGAATTATTCACTATGATCAAGTAGGTTTCATCCCAGGAATGCAAGGATGGTTTAACAACTGTAAGTCTATCAACATAATATACAACATCAACAACAAGAAATATAAAAACCACACGATCATATCAATAGATGCAGAGAAAGCATTTGATAAGGTCTAACACCCATTCTTGATAAAAAAAAAAAACTCAGCAAGATGGGAATGAAAGGAACCTTTCTCAATATAGTTAAGGTCATCTACCACAAGCCAATGGCAAATGTTTTCCTCAATGGAGAAAAACTAAAAGCCATTCCTCTAAATTCTGGTACAAGACAAGGCTATCCTCTCTCACCACTCCTATTCAACATAGTACTGGAAGTACTTGCTATAGCAATTAGGCAAGAAAAAGATATCAAGGATATCCAGATAAGAAAAAGAATAATTCGGGCCCGGAGAGATAGCACAGCGGCATTTGCCTTGCAAGCAGCCGATCTAGGACCAAAGGTGGTTGGTTCAAATCTCGGTGTCCCATATAGTCCCCCGTGCCTGCCAGGAGTAACCCCTGAGCACTGCCAGGTGTGGCCCCAAAAAAACAAAAAAAATAAAAATAAAAAAAAAAGAATAATTCAAGCTCTCACTGTTTGCAGATGAAATGATACTATATATAGAAAATCCTAAAGACTCTACCAAAAAGACTCTAGAAACAATAGATTCATATAGCAATGTTGCAGGCTACAAAATTAACACACAAAAATCAATGGCCTTATTATACACCAATAATGATAGGGAAGAAATGAACATTAAATAACAACCCTATTCACTTTAGTGTCACACAAACTCAAATACCTTAGAGTCAACTTGACTAAAGACTTGGAGAACCTATATAAAGAAAACTATAAAACTCTGTTTCAAGAAATAGGAGAGGACACGCAGAAATGGAAATACACACCCTGTTCATGGATTGGCAGGATTAGTATAATTAAAATGGCAATACTCTCCAAAGCATTACACAGATTTTTTTTATTTTTTTAATTTATTTAAACACCTTAATTACATACATGATTGTGTTTGGGTTTCAGTCATGTAAAGAACACCACCCATCACCAGTGCAACATTCCCATCACCAATGTCCCAAGTCTCCCTTCGCCCCACCCGACCCCAGCCTGTACTCTAGACAGGCTCTCCATTTTCCTCATACATTCTCATTATTAGGACAGTTCAAAATGTAGTTATTTCCCTAACTAAACTCATCACTCTTTGTGGTGAGCTTCCTGAGGTGAGCTGGAACTTCCAGCTCTTTTCTCTTTTGTGTCTGAAAATTATTATTACAAGGGTGTCTTTCATTTTTCTTAAAACCCATAGATGAGTGAGACCATTCTGCGTTTTTCTCTCTCTCTCTGACTTATTTCACTCAGCATAATAGATTCCATGTACATCCATGTATAGGAAAATTTCATGACTTCATCTCTCCTGACAGCTGCATAATATTCCATTGTGTATATGTACCACAGTTTCTTTAGCCATTCGTCTGTTGAAGGGCATCTTGGTTGTTTCCAGAGTCTTGCTATGGTAAATAGAGCTGCAATGAATATAGGTGTAAGGAAGGGGTTTTTGTATTGTATTTTTGTGTTCCTAGGGTATATTCCTAGGAGTGGTATAGCTGGATCGTATGGGAGCTCGATTTCCAGTTTTTGGAGGAATCTCCATATCGCTTTCCATAAAGGTTGAACTAGACAGCATTCCCACCAGCAGTGGATAAGAGTTCCTTTCTCTCCACATCCCCGCCAACACTGTTTATTCTCATTCTTTGTGATGTGTGCCATTCTCTGGGGTGTGAGGTGGTATCTCATCGTTGTTTTGATTTGCATCTCCCTGATAATTAGTGATGTGGAACATTTTTTCATGTGTCTTTTGGCCATCTGTATTTCTTCTTTGTCAAAGTGTCTGTTCATTTCTTCTCCCCATTTTTTGATGGGGTTAGATGTTTTTTTCTTGTAAAGTTCTGTCAGTGCCTTGCATATTTTGGAGATTAGCCCCTTATCTGATGGGTATTGGGTGAATAGTTTCTCCCACTCAGTGGGTGGCTCTTGTATCCTGGGCACTATTTCCTTTGAGGTGCAGAAGCTTCTCAGCTTAATATATTCCCATCTGTTAATCTCTGCTTTCACTTGCTTGGAGAGTGCAGTTTCCTCCTTGAAGATGCCTGTAATGTCCTGGAGTGATTTGCCTATGTGCTGTTCTATATATCTTATGGTTTTGGGGCTGATATCGAGGTCTTTAATCCATTTGGATTTTACCTTTGTACATGATGTTAGCTGGGGGTCTAAGTTTAATTTTTTGCAAGTGGCTATCCAATTGTGCCAACACCACTTGTTGAAGAGGCTTTCCCTGCTCCATTTAGGATTTCCTGCTCCTTTATCAAAAATTAGATGGTTGTATCTCTGGGGAACATTTTCTGAGTATTCAAGCCTATTCCACTGATCTGAGGACCTATCCTTATTCCAATACCATGCTGTTTTGATAACTGTTGCTTTGTAGTACAGTTTAAAGTTGGGAAAAGTAATTCCTCCCATATTCTTTTTCCCAATGATTGCTTTAGCTATTCGAGGGTGTTTATTGTTCCAAATGAATTTCAAAAGTGTCTGATCCACTTCTTTGAAGAATGTCATGGGTATCTTTAGAGGGATGGCATTAAATCTGTATAATGCCTTGGGGAGTATTGACATTTTGATGATGTTAATCCTGCCAATCCATGAGCAGGGTATGCGTTTCCATTTCCGTGTGTCCTCTCTTATTTCTTGGAGCAGAGTTTTATAGTTTTCTTTGTATAGGTCCTTCACATATTTAGTCAAGTTGATTCCAAGATACTTGAGTTTGTGTGGCACAATTGTGAATGGGGTTGTTTTCTTAATGTCCATTTCATCCTTATTACTATTGGTATATAGAAAGGCCATTGATTTTTGTGTGTTAATTTTGTAGCCTGCCACCTTGCTATATGAGTCTATTGTTTCTAGAAGCTTTTTGATAGAGTCTTTAGGGTTTTCTAAGTAGAGTATCATGTCATCTGCAAACAGTGAGAGCTTGACTTCTTCCTTTCCTATCTGGATTCCCTTGATATCCTTTTTTTGCCTAATCGCTATAGCAAGTACTTCCAGTGCTATGTTGAATAGGAGTGGTGAGAGAGGACAGCCTTGTCTTGTGCCAGAATTTAGAGGGAAGGCTTTCAGTTTTTCTCCATTGAGGATAATATTTGCCACTGGCTTGTGGTAGATGGCCTTCACTATATTGAGAAAGGTTCCCTCCATTCCCATCTTGCTGAGAGTTTTGATCAAGAATGGGTGTTGGACCTTATCAAATGCTTTCTCTGCATCTATTGATATGATCATGTGGTTTTTATTTTTCTTGTTATTGATGTTGTGTATTATGTTGATAGATTTACGGATGTTAAACCAGCCTTGCATTCCTGGGATGAAACCTACTTGATCGTAGTGGATGATCTTCTTAACGAGGCATTGAATCCTATTTGCCAGGATTTTGTTGAGGATCTTTGCATCTGCATTCATCAGTGATATTGGTCTGTAATTTTCTTTTTTGGTAGCGTCTCTGTCTGGTTTAGGTATCAAGGTGATGTTGGCTTCATAAAAGCTATTTGGAAGTGTTTCTGTTTGTTCAATTTCATGAAAGAGTCTTGCCAAGATTGGCAGTAGTTCCTCTTGGAAAGTTTGATAGAATTCATTAGTGAATCCATCTGGACCTGGGCTTTTGTTTTTCGGCAGACATTTGATTACTGTTTTAATTTCATCAATGGTGATGGGGGTGTTTAGATATGCTACATCCTCTTCCTTCAACCGTGGAAGATTATAAGAGTCCAAGAATTTATCCATTTCTTCCAGGTTCTCATTTTTAGTGGCGTAGAGTTTTTCAAAGTAGTTTCTGATTACCCTTTGAATCTCTGTCATATCAGTAGTGATCTCTCCTTTTTCATTCCTGATACGAGTTATCAAGTTTCTCTCTCTCTCTTTCTTTTTTAGGTTTGCCAGTGGTCTATCAATCTTGTTTATTTTTTCAAAGAACCAACTTCTGCTTTCGTTGATCTTTCGGATTGTTTTTTGAGTTTCCACTTCCTTGATTTCTGCTCTCAGCTTTGTTATTTCCTTCTGTCTTCCTATTCTTGGGTCCTTTTGTTGAGCATTTTCTAGTTCTATTAGCTGTGTCATTAAGCTACTCAGGTAAGCTCCTTCTTCCTTCCTGATGTGTGCTTGCAAAGCTATAAATTTTCCTCTCAGTACTGCTTTTGCTGTGTCCCATAAGTTCTGAGAGTTTGTGTCTTGATTGTCATTTGTTTCCAGGAACCTTTTGATTTCCTCCTTGATTTCATCTCGGACCCACTGGTTATTGAGCATGAGGCTGTTTAACTTCCAGGTGTTAAAGTGTTTCTTCTGAGTCCCTTTGGAGTTCACAAATAATTTCAGAGCCTTGTGGTCAGCGAAGGTAGTCTGCAAAATTTCTATCCTCTTGATCTTATGGAGGTATGTTTTATGTGCCAGCATGTAGTCTATCCTGGAGAATGTCCCATGTACATTGGAGAAGAATGTGTATCCAGGTTTCTGGGGATGGAGTGTCCTATATATATCCACTAGGCCTCTTTCTTCCATTTCTCTCCACAGGTCTAGTATATTCTTGTTGGGTTTCAGTCTGGTTGACCTGTCCAGTGTTGACAAAGCCGTGTTAAGGTCCCCCACAATTATTGTGTTGTTGTTGATATTATTTTTCAGATTTGTCAACAGTTGTATTAAATATTTTGCTGGCCCCTCATTTGGTGCATATATGTTTAGGAGAGTGAATTCTTCCTGCTCTACGTACCCCTTGATTAATATAAAATATCCGTGTTTGTCTCTTACAACCTTCCTGAGTATAAAGTTTGCATTATCTGATATTAGTATGGCCACTCCAGCTTTTTTATGGGTGTTGTTTGCTTGGATAATTTTTCTCCAGCCTTTTATTTTGAGTCTATGTTTGTTCTGACTATTCAGGTGCGTTACTTGTAGGCAGCAGAAGGTTGGATTGAGTTTTTTGATCCATTTAGCCACTCTGTGTCTCTTAACTGGTGCATTTAGTCCATTGACGTTGAGAGAAAGAATTGTCCTGGGATTTAACGCCATCTTTATTTCAAAATTTGGTGTGTCTTTTGGGAAGTCTTGTCTTAGATTAGGTCTTGCAGTTTTTCTCTTAAGACTGGTTTTGTGTCTGTGAAGTTTCTGAGCTGTTTTTTGTCTGTGAAACCATGTATTCTTCCATCAAACCGGAAAGTGAGTTTTGCTGGGTATAGTATTCTGGGTGAAGCATTCATTTCATTCAGTCTTGTCACAATATCCCACCACTGCTTTCTGGCATTGAGTGTTTCTGGTGACAGGTCTGCTGTAAATCTCAGGGAAGCTTGCTTGAACGTGATTTCCCCTTTTGATCTTGCTGTTTTCAGAATTCTGTCTCTATCTGTGGGATTTGTCATTGTGACTAGGATGTGTCTTGGGGTGGTTTTTCTGGGGTCTCTTTTGGTTGGTACTCTTCGGGCATGCAGGATTTGATCACATATATTCTTTAGCTCTGGAAGTTTCTCTTTAATGATGTTCTTGACCATTGATTCTTCCTGGAAATTTTCTTCCTGGGTCTCTGGGACTCCAATGATTCTTAAGTTGTTTCTGTTGATCTTATCATAGACTTCTATTTTCGTCTGTTCCCATTCTTTGACTAATTTTTCCATTGTCTGCTCATTTGCTTTAAGTTTTTTGTCCAATCTCTCCTGCTGTATGGAATTGTTATGTATCTCATCTTCCACAGCACCAAGTCTATTCTCAGCTTCTGATACCCTGTCCCAGAGCTTATCCATTTTGTCATTCACTTCGTTTACTGACTTTTTCAGTCCTGTTAGTTGACATGTTATTTCAGTTTGGAGTTTTGTGATTTCTGCCTTCATATTTTCTTGGTTCTTATTAGTGTTCTGTTCAACTCGATCCATGGTTTCTTGGAGTCTGTTGAGCATATTCCATATTGCTTGTCTAAAGTCCTTATCTGAGAGGTTGATTAGTTGGTCAGTCATTATCTGGTCCTCAGAATTGTCATCTTCATTCTCTATGTCTGATGCTGGCCTGCGTTGTTTCCCCATTGTCACACTTGTATTGTGGTTTTTTCTACGTGTTGTGGTGGTATTCATTGTCTATATGATGTAGGCAGCACACTCCTCTGGCTCCTCCCTTTCTGGATGGGCTGATTTGCCTCTAAGGGAGGGGAGTCCTCCGTGGATGAAGCCTCACACTGGGTCAAATCTTAGGCCCGAGCATGCAACAGAGAAGACAGTCCAGAGAGAAATGTTTGCTTCTGTGATATAGCGCCGTTCTTAGTGTGATTTTTCCTTCTTGTTGCAATGGAGTTCTTTCCTTAGAAAGAGTGCACGGCCTCGTAGCGAAGCGGAGTGGCCTTGCTCCTCTGGAGCCTCTTTTTGCCCCACTCGCAAGAGTTTCACGCAAGAGGACAGTAGACAGACATAGACAGGTCACACTCACAGTCTTTCACAGTTGAGCCCCACTGGGCCGGTGTACTTTCGCAGATTTTCCCTGCCTGGTGTCACACACAGGGAGCCGACTTTTGCAAAGCTTAGCCGGTTTTTATGCTCTGAAGTCCCTCCCTGAAAATGGCGTCTGGGCCGCGAGGTTTCTGGAGCCTCTCCTTGCCCCACTCGCAAGAGTTTCACGCAAGAGGACAGTAGACAGACATAGACAGGTCACACTCACAGTCTTTCACAGTTGAGCCCCACTGGGCCAGTGTACTTTCGCGGATTTTCCCCGCCTGGTGTCACACACAGGGAGCCGGCTTTTGCAAAGCTTAGCCGGTTTTTATGCTCTGAAGTCCCTCCCTGAAAATGGCGTCTGGGCCGCGAGGCTTCTGGAGCCTCTCCTTGCCCCACTCGCAAGAGTTTCACGCAAGAGGACAGTAGACAGACATAGACAGGTCACACTCACAGTCTTTCACAGTTGAGCCCCACTGGGCCAGTGTACTTTCGCGGATTTTCCCCGCCTGGTGTCACACACAGGGAGCCGGCTTTTGCAAAGCTTAGCCGGTTTTTATGCTCTGAAGTCCCTCCCTGAAAATGGCGTCTGGGCCGCGAGGTTTCTGGAGCCTCTCCTTGCCCCACTCGCAAGAGTTTCACGCAAGAGGACAGTAGACAGACATAGACAGGTCACACTCACAGTCTTTCACAGTTGAGCCCCACTGGGCCAGTGTACTTTCGCGGATTTTCCCCGCCTGGTGTCACACACAGGGAGCCGGCTTTTGCAAAGCTTAGCCGGTTTTTATGCTCTGAAGTCCCTCCCTGAAAATGGCGTCTGGGCGCGCGAGGTTTCTGGAGCCTCTCCTTGCCCCACTCGCAAGTGTTTCACGCAAGAGGACAGTAGACAGACATAGACAGGTCACACTCACAGTCTTTCACAGTTGAGCCCCACTGGGCTGGTGTACTTTCGCGGATTTTCCCCGCCTGGTGTCACACACAGGGAGCCGGCTTTTGCAAAGCTTAGCTGGTTTTTATGCTCTGAAGTCCCTCCCTCAGCATTACACAGATTTAATGCAATCCCTCTAAAGATACACATGACATTTTTCAAAGAAGTGGATCAAACACTTCTGAAATTCTTTTGGAACAATAAACACCCTCGATTAGCTAAAGTAATCCTTGGGGAAAGGAATATGGGAGGCATTGCTTTTCCCAACTTTAAACAGTATTACAAAGCAATAGTTATCAAAACAGCATGGTATTGGAATAATATTGGTATTGGATCCTCAGATCAGTGGAATAGGCTTGAGTACTCAGAGAATGTTCCCAAGACATACAATCACTACTCTTTATAAAGGAGTGAGGAATCCTAAATGGAGCAAAGAAAGCCTCTTCAACAAATGGTGTTGGCACAACTGGTTAGCCACTTGTAAAAAAGTGAACTCAGACCCCCAGCTAACACCATGTATGAAGGTAAAATTCAAATGGATTAAAGACCTTGGTATCAGACCTGAAACCATAAGATATATAGAACAACACATAGGTAAAATACTCCATGACATTGAGACTAATGGCATCTTTAAGGATGAAACAGCACTCTCCAAACGAGTGGAAGCAGAAATGAACAGATGGGAATATATTAAGCTGAGAAGCTTCTGCACCTCAAAGGTAATAGTGTCTAGTATACAATAGCCACCCACTGAATGGGAGAAATTATTCACCCAGTACCCATCAGATAAGTGGCTAATATCCAAAATATACAAGTCACTGACAGAACTTCACAAGATGAAATCATCTAATTCCATCAAAATATAGGAAGAAGAAATGAACAAACACGTAGACAAAGAAATCAAGGGGATTTCTTCTGAGAACTCTGTGTATGGGCAATTGTCCTTCCACTGTAACTTTACCTTGTCCTCTTTGCATCATTGTTCTCATAATTAAAAATAAAAAATTAAAAGAAAAGAAATTCAAATGGCCAAAAGACACATGAAAAAAATGCTCCATGTCACTAATCATTATGGAGATGCAAATCAAAACAACAATGAGGTATCATCTCACACCACAGAGACTGGTACATATCACAAAGAACAAGAATAATCAGTGCTGGCGGGGATGTGGAGAAAAAGGAACTCTCATTCACTGCTGGTAGGGATGCTGTCTAGTGCAACCTCGATGGAAAACAATATGGAGTTTTTAAAAAAAAAACTGGAAATTGAGTTCCCATATGATCCAGCTATACCACTCCTAGGCATATACCCTAGGAACACAAAAATACAATACAAAAATCCCTTCCTTACACCTATATTTATTGCAGCACTATTTACCATAGCAACACTCTGGAAACAACCAAGATGCCCTTAAACAGATGAATAGCTAAAGAAACTATGCTACATATACACAATGGAATATTATGCAGCCATCAGGAGAGATGAAGTCATGAAATTTTCCTATACATGGATGTACATGGAATCTATTATGCTGAGTGAAATAAGTCAGAGGAAGAGAGAGAGAGAGAGAGAGAGAGAGAGAGAGATACAGAATCGTCTCAGTAGTTTATAGGTTTTAAGAAAAACAAAGACATTAGTTTAACAATGCCCAGAGACAATAGAGATGAGGGCTGGAAGGACTGGCTCACAATTTGAAGCTCACCACAAAGAGTGGTGAGTGTAGTTAGAGAAATAACTACACTGACAAGTATGGTGACAATGTCAATGAGTGAGAAAAGTAAAATGCCTGTCTCAAATATAGGTGGTGGGGGGAGGAGGGAGATTGGGGACACTGGTGATGGAATATTATATATATATAGAGAGAGAGAAATGAAATAAAATTAAAAATGAAAAAATGAAACCCATGAGAAATGCTAATACTATAGTAAATAAAGCCCTGAATAATAGCAATAGGAGTACATATAGGAAAGTAAAAGCAAGAACCAAATATATACAGGATGTAGAATGAGTGCAAACTGAGTAATTCTTCTTTTAGTTTGGAGGCTATTCCTAACAATGTTAATGGGCTACTCCTGGTTCTATGCTCAGGAATTACTCCTGGCTATGCTCAGTGAATAGATAAGATGCTGGTGATTGAACTCAGCATCTGAGCCTGTAAGACATCTAAGCAAATGCCTTACTCTCAGTTTTATAATTCTAGCTCCAGAAACAGAACTGTTGTAGAGAATAAGAAGTATCTCTATCAGAGAAAATAATGCTGCTCTACTTCCTGTCTGTAGTCAGATATGAGTTTCAGAAAGTAGTAAGGTCCCCCCAGAACTTCCCTATAGTTTCAAAATAGTCTTCTTACTACATAAGTATTTGTTGTTTTTGGATAAAAAGGTTGATATATAAGAAGGGGAAAAAGTCATTTAAAGTGTTATGGTTTTCTCATGCATCTTTATGAGAATACGCCTTAACTTAGCAACAGATGTATAGAATGTAGATGTATGTGCATATCACTTCTGGTGAAAATATATTTCTTAGAATTTGAGCAGCTCACCTTCAGTTGAACTAGATGGTGGTGGTGGTATGTATTAATTCTCTCAAGATAGAATTTATATCCCTGGAACTATTTATCTCTGCTCAGAAATTGATTGTATCTGTAAGGATGGATGAAAAAAAAAAACTTTTACCTTAGTGTTTACTGAGTGAGTGAGTGCTGCTAGAGATGTTTCAGAGATGCTTGACTAGAGTGTTAAACTCCAAAGATCTGTTTTCCAAATATTGATCTCCAAGTCTACCTGTGAGTCTGTAACAGAGCCAAGCCTTTCTCCAATGTGCTAAGTTCTCTGAGTGAATAAATCAGGGTACCCATGGCTCTTTGCAGTTATATACTTTGTCTTATCACCTGTGCTCTTTAGTGTTTTTGTTGTTGTTACTATTATTTTCTTTCCTTTTATTCTTCAAATAAAATCAAATAATAATTTAATATTAAAGAAAATGGTATCAATAAACTGATATTTGTTTCATTGTTTAATTTTATTTGTTTAAATGGCAGTTATCATTTGATTTTTTTTTTTTGTGGTACACCCATTTGTAGGCAATTGGGTCTCATAATAATACCTGCTTACTTCCACCACAGGTTCCACCTCTATATTGCTTTTCCCTTGCTGAGTGGATCAAAGCAGTGGGGCAGCAATAACTCGGCTCATCATGCCCTTCAGACCTATCAGCAGATTCTGTTTCTCCATGAAGCCAAGCTCCCAACTAAGTTTAATGACAAGGAAGCCAATCAGGAGTACAGATTCTCTGAAATGTCTGAACTTTTAATGATTGACAGTGGGAGTCCAACTGTATAAAGGGAAAGGAGAGGAAGAGAGACACAAAGAAGGAGATTTTTTTTTTTTTGCTTAGATGCTTTACTGGCTTGCGTGTGAAAACACACACACACACACACACACACACACACACACACACACGGACCACACCTGAGAAATTCTTAGGGCATCAATAAGATGGAAGAATCCTTGTCCTTCATTCAATCTTTTGACCCAAATTAAAATACAAACTTTACTAATATTAAATGAAAGCAGAATCTTCGTGTTAGATTCATAACAAGACATCTATGATGAAATAAAATTGAAATCCTGATCTATCTGATTTCTGAGATAATTTTTTTGCATCTTTTAGGATCTCTAAGCCAAGTCAAGTAATAATTATATTATATTTTACTTATTTATTTTGTTTCTTTGTTTTTTGGGCCACACCTGGTGATGCTATGCACTCAGAAATCACTCCTGATTGGGAGACCATATGGTATGCCAGGATGGGACCAAAATCCATCCTGGATCAGCCACGTGTAAGGCAAACACCTTACTTCTGTGCTATCACTCTGGCACCAATAATTATATTTTAAAGATCTTTATATCCCTATATTACAAAAACTGTACATAGCTAGTCTAATGTAAACCACTTTTGTTTTGCATAGAATCCAATAGTTATTCAAAAGAAGACATGCATGACATATTTCAAATTTGATCATGGTATATCAGGTTTATATAAGTTTTTTATTTTAATAATTTTATTTTGACCAAAGTAGATTATTTAAGTTTTGTCTTGATTCTAAAATTTTGTTTTGATTCTGAAATGGGGTCTGAAGACAAAATACAATCTAATGCTACTAACAGATTTTTTCACAGTTCATCTTGCCTGGATGTTACTATTGATAGAAAATAACTAAATTCTATAACAGCAAAGTTTGCATTCTAGTGTAGTGGTGTCATTAATGTGGTTTACAGTTGTCTAAAATCTAATAGATGAGCTTGTAAATAATATAGATATTTTAAATCATTAAAATCACTAAAAAGAACTAAGAGTTGCTATTTTCTAACTTTGTATTATAAAAACAACTCCAGATACATAGAGTAGTTGAAAGCACAAGGTCTAATGAATATAAATTTAAGCACTACATAGCATAAGCATACACAAATAAGCATACATAAACAGTTCTTTACATTCATTCATATTTGTTTTATCTACAAATATGCATATGCTTGTTCATACACATTTTCTGCTAAATCATTTGAAAGTAAATTGTAAATGAACTTAATCATTGAGCTCTTAAAAATACATATTCCTATACAAATAAAATTTACTCTCATACTTAGAAAATAGACAATCACCCAGTATATATTTATTGTCTTATTATGCCCAAATATCAATTAAATCTTTTGATGATTTGTTTGTTTGTCAAGGATATTATTAAGGTTCTTAATATTTGTTTATGCTTGAGTATCTTTGTTCTTGAGTAATTTGATGACCTGTATTTCTTACCTTTTTTTTTTTTTTTTTTTTTTGGTTTTTGGTTTTTGGGTCACACCCGCAGCGCTCAGGGGTTATTCCTGGCTCTATACTCTGAAATCGCTCCTAGCAGGCTCAGGGGACCATATGGGATGCCAGGATTCAAACCATCACCTTCTGCATGCAAGGCACGCACTCCATGGTATCTCTCCAGCCCCACTATGTTGTCTTTATGAAGAGATTTAACCATCTCTTTGGTAGATTGCTTCATATTCTGCATTTCTCTCACTGGTTCCTCATTTAACAAGCTTCTCTGGGGCTCTTATTTAACTGGAAGTTTGGTCAAATGTTCAAAGTTCAATTAAATAATTTTGGTAAGAAAACTTTTATTTAGGAAATGCTGGATCTTTATGTTGTAGCTACATAGACATATTAAATGTTATATTGCCCTAATATTTATACCATGTTTATCAACCTGTCACATGTCCTGATTTTAAAGCTACACTTTCCCTCTACAATTAGTAATTAAGTTGTAGCTGGTCCTTGGTCCCATCTGAATATCCTATGTCAGCAGAACCTCTCATCTGCCAGTTTTTCATCATTCTACTACACTGAATTGTGGATTTTTTTTAAACAAAAAAAGCTTTCCTTCACTATATTTCTTTTTTACTTCTTTTTATTTTTTGGGCGTTTTTGGGTCACACCTGGCAGCACTCAGGGGTTACTCCTGGCTCTGCACTCAAGAATTGTTCCTGACAGGTATAGGGGACCATGTGGAATGCTGGGATTTGAACCCAATCTATTCTGAATCAGCTGCATGCAAGGCAAATGCCCTACTGCTGTGCTATCTCTCCAGCCCCAACTATATTTCTTTCTAAAAAGCATAAAGAAAAGCCTTTATTTTTATTTTTGATCAGCGCATTTCATAGTAAAGAGTTGAAGTAATAGTAATTTCCAATGTTATCAACAACTGTGTTTTTTTTTTAGGAAATCAGATTTTTTAACTTGTTAAATGTTGAAAATTTAACTATACTTATTATTCCTTTACTAGTTCAGTTGTCAAATTAGAAAAAAAAGGAAGATGTAAGGTGCTTGCCTTGGACACAGCCAGCCTTGAATATATCCCTAATACTGCATATGGCCCCCAGAGCACCATCAAGTGTGGCCTAAAAATAAAACCAAATAAGAAGAATGAAAAATTATCACAAATTTGGTCCAGATCTTTGATATTCCCCATTAATATTTTGTTTTCTTTTCCCTTTAGCATTATCTGTCCGGTGCTCATAGTTTTCTCCTGTCTGAAACTCAATACTAATCATTTATCTAAAGACGACTTGTTCCTTTGGGGAACTTATGTAGAAAACAAAATCCAGCAGTACATGTATTTATTGTTATGGAGACATTAAAGTTTCTAAGCCATTAGATAATTTTAAAATCAAATTGAGGGACCGGAACAATTGCAAATGGCTCACCCTATGAGTAGTTTGATCCCCACCAATCCATATGGTCCTCTGAGCCCACAAGAGTAATTAATGACTGAAAAACAGAACCAGGAGTAACCCTGAGTGCTGTTGGGTATGCCCCCAAATAAAAACAATAAAAACAACAAATCAATATTACAGTAACTCTCTCTCATTTTCTCTCTTTCTCTCTCTCTCTCTCTCTCTCTCTCTCTCTCTCTCTCTCTCTCTCTCTCTCTCTCTCTCTCTCTCTCACACACACACACACACACACACACACACGCACGCACGCACACACACACACACACACACATGTCAGCCATGCTCAGATCTGCTAAGGGCTTTCTACTGGATCTATGCTCAATGATCACTCTTGGTAGTGCTTGGGATGCTGCTCCAAATATGTGGTGCTGCTGTGACTTCAACTAGTTGGTTGGTTAAAGTATCACCATTATATAAAACTCAGTTCAACCACTCTGGCTCCTAGGAATTTCTTGATGTCTTTAGTTTTATAAATGTAAATTGACTTGCTACATGAACATAATTGATTTCTAATATTAAAATAAAAATATTTAATTTTAAATAAAATTAAAAATAGTTTTAAATATGTACATCAATGTTAATACCACTAACAACAAAACTGAGTATGTAATGTTGAACATTTCTTGGTAGCTTTTTTTGTTTTGTTTTGTTCTTTCTTGTCTATTTGGTAGTTTTGTTTTGTTATATGTCCCAGTCAGGAAAGACTTTGTGCAAGAATCTTGTGATTGATTATGTTCTCATTATGATATAAAATGATCACTTAAATCTATTGGTTCCTACTTTTGACCTTGTCTTTTGTTAAAATTATTTGAATTAAATTTGTATTTTGAAGTACATAAAATGTACATCATCTTAAAAATTCAAACTATAAAAACATACTAAAAGGAATCTGGGTTTTAGCTCCACAATTTATTAAATGTAGCTGTTTTTAAAATTAAAACATACTTATTCTTCTACTGTTTCTTTCCTTACTAAAAAGTATACGACCACATACATTTTTATTAAACATTCTTATACTAATGGTTTCTATTTTTTAATCACAGAAAATATTACTCTATGATAAGATAAAAATATCAATATATGTAGTTTTCCTTTCTGGAATAATGTTGCCTTCACATTTATATTTTTATGGATAAACAGTAGAATTTTCTAAAGTAAACTCTAATTTCCATTAAAGACTCTCAAGCATGTCATATCATATAAGAGCTGATATTATTATTACTATAAGTTTTAAATATTTTATTTAGTTCTAATTAATTAATTTATTCATTCAGCTTTTAGACCACTCCTGGCAGCTTTGGGGGACCATATAGGGTTCAGAGTATTAAACTTGGGCTAGTCTTGTGCAAGGCAAACTACCTATGTGCTATAATATATCACTCATCCCTGAACTTGTCAGTTCAATTCCCCAACTGTATAATAGAATGAAAAGCCTGCTTTATCTAGAACCCTCTCTGCTCTTAGCATGGAGCTTGGTTGGGACAGTTTTCAACTATGGTGAAGACTGAAAGACAAGAAAAAAAATGCACATAAATAAGACAGAAAAACCCACAAATCACAGCATTCTATGTAACATGAAAAATAAGACACTAAGTTATTCTGTCTTTTCATATTTTCCATTTCTTACAGTTTATAATAATTCAATATCATGACCTCTGAGAGTTTGATTAATGTGAGTCTTCTCCAAAAATAAATATATTTTCCATGGACTGATCTCAGGTTTCAAGTCAGGGTATTTTCTAAAGACATACATGTTGAAAGTTTGATCAATTAGATATTTACTTGGCACACAGTAGTCAAGATTCACAGAGTTCAAATACCTTACTCCTAATTTCCAAACCCATCTTTTTACCCAGGAGTTTAAAGAGTCAAACTTTTTGTTTTTAAATTTTTGGGACTTCTAACCCATGCTCTCTATTCCTGAGAGAATAGAGAATTGTTCCAAGGCTCCTGTTGTTGTCATTGTTTAATCCATCCATACTATCCATTTATCTAATCATTCCTCTTTTACTGTATTGTAATCATTTCTGGTCATATTTTGTATTTTATTCACTCCTTGTCATTTTAATCACTCAATGCAGGTAATATACATGGGATGCTGAGTTTTGAACCTGATGGGTTCCACGTGGGCATCTTACTAGGTAAGAACCTTACCACTGTACTAGGACTCTGGCTCCTATACACAAGGCACTGACAGAAATTATAAAGAAATAAAAACCAAACTAACCCCATCAAAAATGGGGAGAAGAAAAGAACAGTTAACAGACACTTCCTCAAAGAAAATTGCAAATGGTCAAAAGACACATGAAAAAATGCTCCACATCACTAATCATCAGGGAGATGCAAATCAAAACAATGAGGTACCATCTCATGCCACAGAGACTGACACACATCACAAAGAATAAGAGCAATAAGTGCTGGCAGGGTTATGGGGAGAAAGGAGCTCTCATTCACTGTGGGTGGGAATGCCATCCTCAAAAACTGGAAATTGAACTCCCATGTGATCCAGCTATACCACTCATAGGGATATACCTTAGGAACACAAAAACATAATACAAAAATGCCTTCTGCACATCTATATTCATTGCAGCACTATTTACAATAGCCAGAATCTGCAAACAACCAAGATGCCTGACAACAGATGAGAAGCTAAAGAAACAGTGGTACATTTACACAATGGAATACTATGCAGCTGTCAGGAAAAATGAAGTCATAAATTTTTCGTATACATGGATAGACATATAAACTGTTATGCTCAGTGAAATAAGTCAGAAGTAGAGAGATAGACGCAGAATAGTCTCACTCATCTATAAGTTTTAAGAAAAATAAAAGACATTATTGTAATAATATACAGAGACAATAGAGATAAGGATGACCAGCCCATTATATGAAGCTTACCACAAAGAGTGGCAAGTACAGTTAGAGAAATAACTACACTAACAACAATCATGACAATGGTAGTGAATGAGAAAAGTAGAATGCCTGTCACGATTACCGGCAAGAGGTGAGGGAGGAGGGAGATGGAGGACATTGTTAGTGGGAACATTGCACTGGTGAAGAGGTGTGTATCTTTTTTTTTTTAAAGATTTTATTTATTACTTTTTGGGCCCACACCCGGTAATGCTCATGGGTTACTCCCGCTCTGTACTCAGAAATAGCTCCTGGCAAGCTCGGGAGACCATATGGGATGCCAGGAATCGAACCAGGTCTGTCCCGGGTTGGCTGAATGCAAGGTAATGCCTTACTGCTGTGCTATCTCTCTTGCCCCTGTGTATCTTTTTATAACTAAAACTCAACTACAATTGAGCTACAATTGTAATTATGGTGCTTAAATAAAGATATTTTAAAAAGTCAAATTTAGGGTTCCGAGCAGTAATGCAGCACTAGGGCATTTGCCGTGCGCATGGCTGACATAGGATGAATCTTGGTTCAATCCCTGGCGTCTCATATGATCCTTCAAGCCAGGAGCTATTTCTGAGCACATAGCCAGGAGTAACCCCTGAGCATCACCGGGTGTGCTCCCCCAAAAGAGTCAAACTTACATACATCATTCTATGCATTCATACCATTACTACTACTTAGTACAAAAATATTATACTTTCATCCATATTGTCTTGATTTGTGTTCTAAATTGATCTATCACAATCATTTGTAATTCTGGACAAGTCATTCCCTTCCAAGATCTTCATCGCTCTGATAAAATGAAGATGACAATTATTCCTTTAATACAGAGTTTTTATAAGAAGCAGAACCAAAATAGATCAACTATCAAGTGCCAGAGAGAATTCAAAGAAATTGTGAATTAAATAATTTCCTTTTTTCTTGATTTTGTTCTAACTGCTGGCACTTTTTTCCCAGCCACCTGTGCCCTGTCCCTCACCTCTGCACACACACACACACACACACACACACACACACACGCGCGCGCGCACACACACACACACACACACACACACACACACACACACATACACACGCTGCTTAATTCTAAGAGATATTCAGACCAAAATGCAGGGCACTCAGCATACTCCAGCCACAGAACAGGACCATGAATCATCTTTGTATGCACAGCTTGTTCCTGGTTGATGGCAGCTGTGCACCACTAATGGCCTCCCAAGCATCAGAGCTGTTCTCATGCAGCAATTATTTGCATTAATCAAAAGCTTCAAGCAAATCTCCCATTTTGGAACTGAATAGTGAAAGTGTATATTCATGCTGTGACCAAATGAAAGATTTCACAGGAAAAGAGATGCTATAGGCACATGTTGCTACTATGGTATTCAGCTTCCAAACAATCTCCTACTAGTGGAGGGTCAACTTTTCGCAAGAATATTATCTGCATACAAGTTTACTTAACAAAAGAGATAGCAGTCCTATAAGTGCACAGACATACTTGCTAATTAATTGGCATTTGAATGGACTGAATGCCACTATTGTAAACATTCCAATTCCAAAGGGCTCTCTACATGTGGAAATAAGAGCTAATCAGCATAGACAGACACCTTTTTCAATAATCCCAGGTGGGACTTTTAAATTAATCATCCATAATCTTTCATATGAAGATGTTATCACAGACAGTGGCATGGATTCCACTCTTGTAAAGCTGCCACTTTTATCCTGATAGCATAGTGGGGATAGAGAGGGAGTCTATTCTCCAGAAGCCCCACATATATTTTCAAATGGTGCATCTCAGATGCCATAATCCCATGACTTTGTGAGACCTTTCCTGCATTCTCAGAACAATTAGTAGAAATACATTAAAATTACTAAGAATTAGAGGGTGTATCTCCCCAAACCCTGATAGATAAAAAAAATCTCAAATTGACAACAAAAGAGACTATTGGGAGATTGGAAAGACTGCTTGTTATCAAGCCCACTGTATTTTTCAGAGGTCAAACTAAATCCCAATTTTATTTCAACTATCCAACTCAAGCTTGATAAAAAAGAAAAAGGAGCCTAAAATTTCTCAATTAGCTAGCAGTGAGTTGGTCTCTGTATGCTATAGAAATATTAGAATAATGAGGAAGAAATTCTGCAGCAATCAAATGCTAAGAAGCCACTATATAGAGACAATATTCATTGAGAAACAGTTGGTGAGCTGTAGGAAAGAGACTCAGCCAAGCTTGATAAAATTTGTCTCCTCCAGGGAATTTTGTTTGTGTGTCCTGAGTTCTCTAGCCAATTGGTAGTCAACTCAGGTTATTGCTTTAAAAATTCACCATGTATTTTTTCTAAAATAATAACTTACATTTTAATGAAAGAATCATTATCATATTCAAGAATACTCTTTCCCACAGGAACTTGACTATTCTTTGCATATTTATAATTTTGCTGGGTTAAAGCTGAAAGAATTGTACAAATGAACAAAGCAAAAAAGAAGATATTGACTTCTGAAGATTGTCATAAACTGATATTTGTAATGACTATTCTGAATTGTGTTCCCATACCCTCAACTTAGACTGGGTGAATATATTCTAATCTTCCTTTTTTTTTCCTCTTTGAATGCTGCTATTTGAATTGATCTTGACCTCTGAGGAAGGTGATGAAACTTAAACCTGCCCCTGGGAAGTATCATATTTTCTTAGGTCATGATGACAAGTTTGAAGGTGGGTATGTGGTCCAACTGAGCTAATGATCATTGGTTTAAACTGCTAGGGAATGTTATCTTATGTTCTGAAGTCCTAGCACAGTGAGCAACTTTCTTAGTACTGATGGAGCTCATGAAAGTGAAGCCATGAAGAAAAGGGTCAGAACTTGTTAGAGTCCTGAGTCCATGCTAAGCTTTAGCTTTTAAGTTGCACAAGTCAGTCATTTCTATAATTTCCACTTATGCTTAATGGCTTTATGTTCATTATTTCCTGAATAGATCATGTCAAAGAGATTCAAAATCATCTTGCATG
The DNA here is from genome assembly GCF_024139225.1 of Suncus etruscus. Lineage (NCBI taxonomy): Eukaryota > Metazoa > Chordata > Mammalia > Eulipotyphla > Soricidae > Suncus > Suncus etruscus. Next base: position 51,914,660 of record NC_064858.1, on the reverse strand, counting down.
TTTCACTCACCAATGAGGGAAATGCCATCACCCTTTACACATACCTAACTTACAATGTGAAATTAAAAAAAAAAGGTGGTGGTCAATATTAGAAAAAACTTGCCCTCACTTGTTTCACAAATATCCCCACCTGTTAAGAAAGCACTGGTATGTCTAGTCATTATTGGGTCTCTTTTCATTTAAGAAAGAAGGGATACCCCTGGAATATTCTAGGCATTTCTAGTACCAGTATCCCACTCCAATTCTTTCTTGCCAATTTGAGAGATCAAAATTTGAGAAACCAGAAGAAAAAAAAAGCTTTCTACTCTAGACTGCAATGACCAGCACCTAAGTCTGCTGAAAAACGGTATGATTGTGTAAAGGTAAATTGAAAAAAAAAAAAAAAAAACAAACATACATCTAATACATGTATTTAGTATATAATTCAAAGAGTTCTTTTATGTAAATTAGATAAAAATTTTCAAATTCTCACACCAGACCATCTGGGCAAAGCTTCAAATCATTGATTAAAAGAAGGGAAATGTTTCAATAGTTTACTACACTCTTTCTTTTCTTTTCTTTTTATTCCTTTCAGAAATCTGCAAGCTGCACTTAATGATTGGAACAATTTACAGACTGCAGTTAAGGATCTGCTAAAGTTGTATTTCTGTTAAAGTTGTTTATTTGATTTTAAAAGAGATTTAGAGGTTATATGTATACATTTTAATGAGATTTATGGCAAAGACAAAGGTTAGGGTTGGCTAAAAATGTTTATTTCCCTCCTTATATTTTCCTAAAGTATAAAAGGACCAAATCCTTAATCAGAACTCTTTATTTGAAGTTAGATCAGAAGTGTGCCTCAGACGATCAGCCCTTCAGGGAATTTATTTGATCACCCTGGAACCCATCAGTCAGTGGCTTGAAAATATGCTCCTATGTTATCTTTAACATAAAAATCACTTCTATGGCCACTTGATGGCTGCTTAGAGGACAGAGCCTATCATCTTCCATATAAACTACTACTGCCAGAAAGCTCTTTCTTGAAATATCACCATGTTTTTCATTTGATTGTCTTTCAAGAGATTGAGGAAGGACTTCAGCAATAGTACAGTGGGTATGCAGCAAGTGACCAATTGGGATTCCATCCCTGGCATTCCATATCCAGGCACAGCCAGGAATAATTTCTGAGTTTAGAGCTAGGAGTAACCCCTGAACATCACCAGGTTGGCCCAGAACCAAAAGAGAAAGAAGAGGAAAAAGGGAGAGAAGAGTGAGAGGGGAAAGAGAAACAGAGAGTGAGGGGAAGAGGAGAGAGAAGGGGAGAGAGAGATAGGTAGAGGTAGAGAGAGATGTTAAGGAATAGAACCTTCCATCCTTATATAACTATAAGAAGGAGGGACAGTGGAAATAAGAGTTCCAAATGATTTGAAAACATTCTATCTGTACCAAGATACCATAATATAAAACTACATCTATCTCAAAGGATACAGATACTTACAAAGCTCCTAGCCATTTTATCAGGAATGAGAGTCGAGGCTTTCTAGAGAAGAAATAGCAGAGCAAGGTTAAAGTTTTGGAAGTAGGCACTTGAGTTCAGGATTTTTCAGGCTCTTAGATCCTTGACTCTCAAAAATAAAGTCTAGTTTCCCTTGTCAATATAAGTGAATAAAGCAATCTTTATGTGAATATTTAATGTTTTATCCTTGGTTCTAGTACGATATGATCTTGGTAAATTTCTGCTGCCTTAAAACTATGCAGAGACTACATTTGCAGTACTACTATGAGGCATTACTATCTGTATGATTTTGAGGCTTTCTAGGATACTGCAGACTCATTAGGAACATGTTTGCATTACTGACTACAACTAATTGAATCTCTTCTATGTAATGAGTGTCTCTTGGGTACCCTGAATTTATCCATGCATAGGAAAAGAAACAGTGCCTACCCCCAGGTGGCTTATATGAGTAGAGAAGGTTAAGAAAATGTACAATTACAACTTAATCTTATATTGTGAGATAAGGGACAAGTCACTTTTAGAAATGAAACCAAATTATTTGTGAAAAGATTGAGTCAATGAATGAATTAGTGAACAAATGAATGAACACTATAACAATTTAGAGGCATCCAAGCTATTTAATTATGTAGGTGTGCAAATAGAGGACTGAAGAGGTTGAGAGACTTGTTAAAAAACAGTTCCATTTATTTAGTGATCACTTTGTTTTATGCTTTCTACCACTTTGTAAAATATTTAGAAGCATGAGAATGGCTTATTTGAAATTCAGTCTTCGTTTAAGGAGAAAAGTCCACTTTTAGATTTATTCATATATAAGATCTGAGTGATGAACCCTTGATCTATAAAACAATGTCTCCACTGGGAATCCAATAGCAAACACAGTAGACTGCCTACTGCAAAATATTAGTTCTCTCTTTGATTTTTATTTAAACTTTCTTCAAAGCTTCAAATTCTTCAGTAACTTCTAGGAGTGATAATTGTATCTCTCAGGAGGTACATCTAATGTTTAAAAAGAAATGTTGACTTTTAAGACAATGAAGGAGCTATTTATACTTGCTGCTGCAGCCAAATCTATTTATCAATGCCCTGCCTCTTTGAAATGAGGTAATATAACTAGTTATAGGCCCAAACTATTGATGCTTAATGTATCTAAGGCTTTTAGATTAATTTTCCCAGTGCTGATTGGCAATGAAAGATAATGAGAAGCTATTTGTCTTTTTAACAATGAAGCAAAAAGAACTAAAAAGGAAAATGCATTGGTCCAGCTTGGGTGTTCCCAATCTGAATCAATTTTCTCAAACATGTTTTCAATTTGTCTTTCAACTCACTAACTTCACTGAAATAAAATTTTCTGGTTTGAAAAATAAGAGAAGTAAGCTGCAAAATGTCAAAGTATAGTACAGTCATTAGTCTAAGATTCTATTATTTCCACTTTAGCACATTGAAAGTTGAACACTTCAATTCTTCAGATTCATAAAGCTGTTTTCTTGAGAACTGAGGAAATCAAATTTCAAACAGGTACACAATCACATAGCTTGAAGGTGAAACTACTAACTCAACCCCCTCCCAAAGAACAGATAACCTAAATAAAAGGAATATACTTGCTATTTTTAGCTTCAAAAATATTCATAACACTACTCTTTTAGGTGTAGATATTTATACTTCCTCCCAAGTGCACACAAATCACAAAAATATATACAAGATTTTTTTCCCAATGCTTCTAAGGTAAAATTCTATTGTCACCAATGTAAATGGCCAATTTTCAAACAGAATAAATAGGAAAACCACTAAACATTAACTGATTTCTATTACATATATAGGAAAAAGTATTTTGTTATTATCTACAGTATGAATCATGGGAATAGATTTCTTATTTTTCTTCCTCATATGAAGCAAAAGGTGAATAATGCAGAAGAGACTTTTTTTGGACTACAAGTAGATTTCCTTGGAGTCACTGACATCACAAGTGCAAACAGGTCATAAACATAAGTAAAGCAGAGACAGTGAGAGACCTTAATGGAATTAAAACAGGTTTATCATTAGTATCTCTTTATTTGAGGCGCATAGTTTTTGAGAAAGACTTCTTTGGGATATAGAGTAAAAAGAAAATTTTTCTTACCCTATTGGGTGCTTCTTGGACTAGTATAACTACAAGATTAGCATCCAACTGAGTCATAGGAGAAAATTATTTAATTGCATATGTATATTTATATTTACCTTTATTTTACCTATTTATTTTAGAATTTACATCTCTCTCCTGAGATATAGAATGAAACAAAGAGACAGTACTGGGAATCATATAACAAGGGAGAGTGATTCATAAGAGAAATCAGATGCCCTGAAACAATGAATTTCTACTGCTTTCTTCAATAGAAAAGTTATACTCTAGTAAAAATCCTAACTCTGAATAATATCCCTAATTTCCATTTTCTAGTAAAGGAAGTGGTAAATATATATATGTTCAACAAACCTGACCCTTATTTATCACACTTTTTCTAATTATATTTTTACAACTTACCTAGAAAACTAAATCTCTTTTCCTTTGTTTTAGCCTAAGTTGCCCTAAGCTTAAAAACCTCACCTGTTTGAATTATTTGTCCCCATGTTTTCTATATGCACATATGGGATATACATATCAAAAATATTTTGTTTCTTTTTTTGTTATAGCTTGTTTCTTAAAAGAGTTCAGGTAGATAACTAAATTAATGGGAGGGATATAGGACCCCCCAATTGGTCAGACCTCTTAGGAGATCTTTACCCTGTGTTTATTGGCAATTTGATGATCTCAAACTGTAGTTAATCAAAGCTCTACAGGTTCACAAGAAACAATTTTCCCCATAGGAATAAAAAACAGCCTTTTTCTTTTCTTTCATTTTGGGGGGGGGCACACCTGGTGACACTCAGGGGTTACTCCTGCCTTTACACTCAGAAATTACTCCTGGCTTGGGGGACCATATGGGCCGCCAGAGATTCAACCCCAACTCCATCCTGGGTCAGCCACGTGCAAAGCAAATGCCCTACTGCTGCTCTATTGCCCCAACCCCAACAGCCTATTTTTTAAATCATTCTACTTTCTTCAAATAATCATAGCCATATATTTAATCATAAAATGTCCTGATCTCTTGCACTACCCATGTGAATGAACCTCTTTAAAACTAGATTTTTCTAGCCTTAATGACTATGTCAGTTAATATAGATCTTGCCACCATCTTGACCACAACCTTATGATAGCCCATTATGGGTTGAATTTTATCTCCTCATAAGTATAGGTTGAGAGGTCATATTAGTAATGCAGTGAATTGGATGCTTCCTTGTTTACAGTTGACCTATTTCCAATCCCTGCCTTACCATATTATCCCTATAGACCCACCAGGAGTGATTCCTAAAGAAATGCTGCTTATGGCCCCAGAACCCATAAAAATAAATCACACCTTAAATATATATCTTAAAAATGCACATTTCCCAATGCTCATTTCCAGTGAATGTGAATTTACTTTGAAATACACTCTTTGTCCATGTAATCAGGTTTAGACTATGTCTATAGAATGGGCCCAAACCAACATAACTCATTCTTATAAGAAGAGGAAGTTTGAAGACCATAACAGATATCTCAGTGATATGTGCAGGAACCTAAATTTTGAGTTTGATTTGTGGTACCATAAAGCCCAGTGAGCACACTCAGGTGTGGCTTGGGTGGCCCTTAAAACCTCTGGGCCTGAGAGCACCTATCACCAGACTCAAGCCTAATCTTTGAACTTTGTTTGTAAATCTCCAGCCCCAACAACAACAAAATAAAATTAAAAAGCTGTAGAAATTGGGCCAGAAATATAGTATGTCAGGAAATGTGTTTTCCTTGCATGCAGCAAAATTGGGTTCTATCCCCAACATCCCTATGGTCCCTAAAACACCACCAGGAGTAATACCTGAGTGCAGAGCCAGTAGTGTCCCCTGAGCACTTCTGAGTATAAATTCTTTCACCCCCCAAAAGAAAATATGGACAGAGACACACTTAAGGAAATACAAAAATAGAAACATAGCAGAAGACAGGCATGTACCAAATAAAGCAGAGCAGAAGGACACATACACAAATTAAAAAAATATTGAAGGAAATGCCAAAGACAGAAGAAGCAATAAAAGAATTTTTGCTTTAGGTTTTAAATAGACACAATACTGTTCATGTATTTATTTCCAACATCTAGACTCTAGGACTGTAAGATTATAATTAATAATTGATTAAAGTCATTCAGTTTGTAGTACTTTGTTACACCACCATAGAGTACTAATAAAAGCCAGAAGGACTCAGATAAGTCACATATAAACTCCTAAAATGCATATTAGATGGTAAATATTTAGTGCCATTTTAACTCACTATGTTTTGGCAAAATATACTACACAGCAACAGCTAATCAATAGGCCTTGCCCAGAACTCAGACCTTTGACTTCAAAACCAGCAATATTTCTATGATAAAACAATGCTGCACATTAAAAATCAAAATCTCTAATGACAGAGGACTGATTTTGACAACCACTACCGAGGAGAATATTTCCTGACATCATAAAAAGACCTTGAGGTTCGATATTGAGCATGTCCGGAGCCTGTAGTTGTTTCCATGCCCTTATGCTTCAAGGGTAGAAAACCCTATGTCTCTTAGGCCAAGGGAATTCCCTTTCTAACTTCTCCAATACTTACTGTGGCTCTTCAAAAAACAAACAAATCAACAAAAACAAATAAACAAACCAAAAAATCTTGCCACACCAGCCCTCCTTTCCTTTTTCTTTTCTTTCTTCTTTCTTGTTGGTATTTAGTTGTTGTTTATTGTTGCTGTTGTGTTTTTTGTCATTGCTTGTTTTGTTTTGTTTTTCTTTTCCCTTTCTTCTTTTAAATTGATATTGATACCTCCTAGCTGGACTTTTCCCAGCATTGTTTCCCGTCCCCCAACAGAATCACAGAACTTGAATCATCTTGTTCTGCCTCATAGATTGAGGGGAAAATATTAAAATGGATGGCACCTGGAGCAAACAGTAGCCTGAACATTGTGTCGAAATAAAAAATTATCAAACCTAAATACCAAACCCAAAGTCAGGTACAACAGAATCAAGATTCCCAATCTACAACAAATTATAATAGCAGTCCAGGGAGCAAAAGGGAGGTGTGGAATGCATGCCCGAAGGGAGGACAACACTGGTGGTAGGAATGGCCCTAATTCACTGTCACTTTGTACCTTAACTATAACTGTGAAAGACTTGTAATTCACATTGGTCACAATAAAAATTTAAAAAATGTTGTACATTATCTTTGAGGATAATAGATAAATGATGGACAATTAGCTTTGATTATGAGCAATATTTAGGAGACAATTATAGAACTTTCTTATGTGGCAGCAAAGCTATTTTCATGTAGGACAGAAAACATTTAAGACTGAATTTATCTCACCTATATTTTTAGTTGTCCCAGTACAAACATTAAATAAGTTTACTCACTGATTAAAAATATAAAATAGATATCATACTAAAAAGTATATAATTTGTTACCATTCAACTACTTTCCTGTTAGAGGTAATTGTGGGCAGATGGATGGAGAGGAAAAAGAGAAAAGTATAAGAAGGCAAAGAGGTAAAAGAGGATAGAAGGTGGAGGAAAAGAGGAGAGAGAAGAAGAGAGGTTTAATGGTAACAAAGAGAAAATATAAAAAATAAATAATAGCTTTCATTGTCAGAAAGGTGGGACTCATTTTCTATTTTTCAAAGTAAACAATTCAATATTCTTCAGCATTTTTCTTGCTTTAAATAGCTTTTTTTAAAAATTTTACTTCCTTATTGTCCCATTTACAAAGCATTTTAATATACCACTAGATTTACTCTTCTGATATACATAGAAAATGCATATTTAGATGTTTGAATTGGCCAACTCCATAGATTCACTCTTCTCTCAAACAAAATGTAAACCAAGCCATAAAAGATCTGGGTACACTAGCCATGAGTAGTAGAAGGATGGTCATCTTGGGAAGAAAGGGTGAGCCAAGCCCCCTCCCTGCTGTATCCATCATCCAGAATCACCATTTCCCTGATGGCACTGTCTCATCACCCTTCTATGAGTCCCTTCAAGGATACCAATCTGGCAAAACTTCAGATATACTGCTGTATGGACTGATATCATCAGGCTTTTTGGAGCAAGTGTGCACATCCTCCTCCTGTCTCTTCCCCTCTTCTGGGAGGCTGACAGCCGATAACATTCCATTAAAAGCTGTAGCATCTGTAATACTTCTTTGAATTTCTGGACAAGTTCATTTGTTTGATGCTGTCAACTCCATAAGAACACAGTAATGTAACAGGATAGACTGCTAACAAGAGCTTGCTACACCTTCTGCCATTGTATTAATGACTTCTTTAGAGATACAATAATTTTCACAAAAGTGCTTGCTACTGTACTTTTTCTTTTTTGTTTGTTTTTTAAAACTTTCTTCTCTTCCTTTGTCTTTTTTATTTTAAGTTCTATTATTTTTTAATAACTTTGCTCTCGCTTAATTGAAAAAAATTGTATTATGGTCAACTATGTCAACTCTGTAATGCATTTTCTTTAGATAAAGTAAAAATGCATATTTATATTTTGATTAGTAATTTATTTTCAATAATGTAATTTTAGACTAACATCAATTTTTGTTTAAAAAATCTGCTAGGAGTATCTCAGAGTTTTTGAAAGTAAAGAATAAAATACAAATAAATTAGATTTGCTTTAGTGTAGTTTCTTCTAAAAGCAACTGCAGTAGGGTGATCTATAAATAAAATATTGGTCATTTAACTGATCATTTTGATTCTAATATGTAATTGGTCTTCTTTCATTATTCATGGATCACAACTCCCCCACACCCTGGAATTTCTTAACTTTGAGAAAAATAATGTTGTACTGTATCTTAATGAGTTACTTTCAACCGCAGCTAAGGATGAAGGCTGATTGCCAAAATAAAAAACTTGGGGATTTCTCAAGAAAATCAAGTAGGAGAGATTTTTCAGTATACCACTCAATTTCTTTAACTTTTCTTTCTTTCTTCATTTTTTTTTTTTTTGATTTGAGAACAAAATTAGCAGTGCTTAGGGCTTACTCTTGGCTCTGTTTAGGGATCACTCCTGACAAGCTCAGGGATGCTAGGGATTAAACCCAGGTCTGTTGCCTGCTAGGCAAGCATCCTACCCATTATTCTCTCATGTCAGCCACATGCCCCTCAATTTCTAGGAAGAAGAGAGGCTCCAGAAATTGAATCAATTGTCATGGCTAGTGAGTTAAGGTGACTAATGAAGTCTCCATAAAATCCAAAAGTGATGAAGAGATAGTACAAGCAGTAAGGTGCTTTCCTTCCATGTAGCCAACCTTGGGTCAAGTTCTTGCACTGAATATGATTTCCTGAGCATTGCCAGGAGTGATTCCTCTAGAGCTAGAAGTAAGTATTAAGTAACCATAGGTAAGGCCCTCAAACAACAAAATTCAAAGAAGGGTTTCAGAGAGCTTCCAGGCTGGTGGACATAGAGAGGATCAGGAAATGGTAGACCTGGAGAGGGAACTGTAGATTTATAACCTTTCCCAATGCTTGATATGGAGATTTCTCTATGTGTTAAATGTTAGAATGTAAGTTTTGAATGAAGTTTGGTTTAGAATTAACTGCTTGTTCTGCTTTTGTAACTTAGCTTTGCTATAGATATGACCACAACTGAGCCAATACAGGCTTAAAGCTGCAAAGAACAGGGACTAGACCCCAGGGGCCAGGCCAACAATGGCGGCCAGTTCCAGGAACTTCATGTGCAATACCAGGATAGTTAGATAACCTAAGGAGTGCAAGATATCTAGCAACACCTGCAAACTTTAAACTGTATCTATCTGCACCTGAAGGTCTTTGGGCACCTGCTGGGCACCCAAGCTCTTCCTTTACTGTTTCAGCCAACCAGTATAAACTTGGCTGATGCAACATATACTAAGCACCAATAGTTTTACCCCTTAGAGTCCCCACAACCCTATAAAAACAGCTTGTTAACTTCCTTAAGAGTTGTTGCCTGCTAGATGTGTAGCCTAGCATGCTAGAATAACTCCTTTGCTCCTTGCATTACTGACTCGTCTTCTAGTGGTCTTTGTGGGTTGGATTTCAGGATCCGGAGCTAACACAAGGATTTTATCAATAATATATTAATAATCTAATGAATAAATATGATTTCTGAGTTCTATGAGTCATATGAGCAGACTAATCAGATTGAAGGATTCATAGAAATTTTTCATTTATGGTCAGAAGCACAGGAACAACCTAATCTTACAACTGGTGCCTATTATGTAGTAAGGACTAGGTAAACTGATCCTATAATTGAAATCTCAAGCTATTTGTAGGTAGAAAACTGAGTTAAATTCTCAAAACTTATTTTGGTATTAGAGTATGGTTTGCTGGTACTGGGAAACCCACAATACATCTATGTCATAATTTGGACCAGAGATCCCTTTAGTAACAGTAACTACTTAAGTTCAACATAACCGAGTACAAGGTTCAGTGTAACAGGAACTGGGGGATACTACAGCATATTTGGGAAGTTACAATGATATTATATGGAGAGTTATTTGGATTCTTAACTACAACTCTAACAAGTATAATTTATTTATACATTGTATCTAATACTTCCCCCTTTAGTCAAAATGACCAAAGCCAGAGACCAAAAGTCCTAAAGTAATAAATACCCCATTGTTTACACAGGGGTCCTCAAACTTTTTAAACAGGGGGCCAGTTCACTGTCCTTCAGACTGTTGGAGGACCAGATTATAGTAAAAACAAAAATTATGAACAAATTTCTATGCACACTGCATATATCTTATTTAGAGGTGAAGAAACAAAATGGGAATAAATACAATATGTGGCCCGTGGGCCATAGTTTGAGGACCATTGGTTTAAAGTCTTTCAAATAAGTCAATGAAAAAAATAAATCCCAAAAGATACTGAACAAAGAACATTATTTGAGGACCTTGTTTCATGAAACATTAGCTGTCTTATAGTGGTGGCTTCCAAAAACATATGGATGATATGAAAGGACAATTTTCTGTTCTCCCCCCCCACACACACACCAATCTTTTCAAATAATAGTAGCTGTACATTTTTAGCATTTTCTTTACAAATTTAACATTGAATGCATGAGCACTGAATGATAGAGAATGTTATTTCACTATGTTTCTGTAGGTTGTGATTATCTCTCAGAGAAGGTACACATGTACAGCATGCTGAGTTTAGATATTCAAGCAATCAACTTGTCTACAAAGACCCCAATTTCATGAATTCATTCTATTCTGCCCCAGTTGAAGCTAATATTTTTTCTCACAGGTGTGTTTGTGTTTTAATCAAAGCACAGAAAAAAAAGCAAATGGAAATGATCATTTTCTTTGGTACCCACTCTATTTTCCACAGAGCAACTAGTGACTGTGATTAACTGAAAACAAAGCTACGTGCTGTGGTCTCTGAAATACTTTTGGAATGTATTAACTTCAGTATACATGCTAAGGCCAAATGAGTTTCTTTAATTTCCATAATGAAATTGTTTTTGTAAAGTTAAAAATACAGTAATGAGGCCAAAACGGTGTGCTTTCAGGGGGCTCCCATGGTGAAACAAATGAGATTTTAGCTTCTCTAATTGGGCAAACTGCAAGCTGGCTTGATGCTGTCCTCAACACAGGATGTTTGTTATCCTAACAAAAACGAGGTCTACAGCTGTCAGCATAAAGCTATATGGCTTTTCAGAAGCCAGGCTATCAGGAGGAAGACTGTGTTCTCTGGCTGGGACCACCCAAAGGAAAAGATCAAGTAGAGAACAGCACTTCTCTTCCCTGATTAAAAAGTTATTGGTACGGTAATTTGTTTACAGTTTTCAAAGGGAAGCTTGGGAAGCAACAAGGGAGAATTCCCAAAATCCTCAGAAAGAAATTTATTTGATTAAATGATGAATATGTATATTTTCTCTTCCTCCTCCTCCTCCTCCCCTTTTTGCATTTTATAAATTAAATCTCATTACCTGTCAACACAGGCCTTTGGATCTTTACTGTTCCTCTAGAAAACAAAAGTTAGGTCCATTTTGTTCAGGAAGCTATTGCCAAACTCGGCTGGTGAGCTGCCTCAGTGGGCTCCATGGCAACAGCCCATAAACCTCTTTGAGCTTTGGAATGGTTTTGATGCAATATTGTCTTCATTTATTTTTAACTATTACTTTAGATGACAAAGGGAAGTAAAATAGAAGACTTATCAAATTAATTTTTAGCCACCAGAAGTAGCTCAGTGGCTGAATGTTCCTAGCTCATACAAAATATTTTATTAGGGATGTGAATATTCAAGAGGATTCCAAAAGATGAATAATTTTGCTGTATAGGTCTAAACTATTCAGTAACCTTTACTAGATGCCAGACAAATGAAGGATCGGTATACTATCAAAATATATAAAAATTTAATAGCATAGTCACCAAATGAATTTAAATCTCCTAAATCTAATCATTCATAATGATAAATATTTAAAAGATAATGTAAGCTGCTATAGTAGGCTATAATTATACATTATAGTGGTAAATGTGCATGCAACAGCATAGTTGCAAAATGCTCCTATCATATTGTTCTGGGCAAGAACATTATAAATCATCACACCAAAATTAGATGAAATAGATTTTATTACAGTTACATTTCCATCTCTTGCTCCAAACTAATGGGTTTTATTTTACATTAATTTGATTGTTGTATCTAATTTTTTCAAAACATAAAAAAGTTCACTTAAAAAAAACAAAAGCATGTTACTCTTCTTCCTTTTTATTAATATTATATTGCATTCCATTTTTTTAAAATAAGCTATCAAATATCAGTTATTTCAAGAATTTCACCAATCCTATAGTTTAAGATATATAAAATTTTATATATCTTATAACAGACTATCTGGGGGGAGGAAAATTTGTCATTTAAAGTTTGATAAATATGAAAACAGAAAAAATGAACAGATGGTCACCAGTTTTGAACAAAAAATAAGTGTTACTAGGGGCTGGAGGGAAGCACAACAAGTTGGGCATTTACCTTGTACACAATCAACCAGAGTTCGATCCCCAGCAGCCCATGTGGTCCTCTAAGCCTGCCAGGAGTGATTTCTGAGCACAGAACAAGAGTAACCCCTGAGCGCCACTGGGTGTGATCCAAAAATCAAAAACAAAAAAAATTCTTACTCCAGATGATAATACCGAACACCAAATATTATGCACTTAATTATATAACATAAGATATATAGAACAACACATAGGTAAAACATTCCAGGACATTGAGACTAAAGGCATCTTCAAAGAGGAAACTGCACTCTCCAAGCAAGTGAAAGCAGAGATTAACAGATGGGAATATATTAAACTGAGAAGCTTCTGCACCTCAAAAGAAATAGTGCCCAGGATACAAGAGCCACCCACTGAGTGGGAGAAACTATTCACCCAATACCCATCAGATAAGGGGCTAATCTCCAAAATATACAAGGCACTGACAGAACTTTACAAGAAAAAAACATCTAATCCCATCAAAAAATGGGGAGAAGAAATGAACAGACACTTTGACAAAGAAGAAATACAAATGGGCAAAAGACACATGGAAAAATGCTCCACATCACTAATCATCAGGGAGATGCAAATCAAAAGAACGATGAGATACCACCTCACACCACAGAGATTGGCACACATCACAAAGAATGAGAACAAACAGTGTCGGTGGGGATATGGAGAGAAAGGAACTCTTATCCACTGCTGGTGGGAATGCCGCCTAGTTCAACCTTATGGAAAGCGATATGGAGATTCCTCCAAAAACTGGAAATCGAGCTCCCATACAAACCAGCTATACAACTCCTAGGAACACAAAAATACAATACAAAAACCCCTTCCTTACACCTATATTCATTGCAGCACTATTTACCATAGCAAGACTCTGGAAACAGCCAAGATACCCTTTAACAGATGAATGGCTAAAGAAACTGTGGTACATATACACAATGGGATATTATGCAGCCGTCAGGAGAGATGAAGTCATGAAATTTTCCTATACATGGATGTACATGGAATCTATTTTAAATTTTAAATTTTAAAAATTTAAGTAGCATAATATCTGGAGTCTAAGAGATATGGTTTGGACTCTCAAGTAATTCCCACAGGATTGGGTGGTTGTAGGTATTTCAAGCTTTTAAAGCTTCAGAAGTATCTACCTCTGTATTGTATTAGAAGTGATCACGTGGACTGAGAAACTCCTGAATATTATAAACTATCAAATAAGTTTGTTGGAAAGGATGATGTGACTAAATATAATGATTATGACTAATAGTTTCAGCTCTGAGAATTGATGTTCCAAATATGTTGAATGAATATAGTTTAAACAGACTGGATGGCTGGAAACCTGAATTTAACATGATCAGAAGTGGCTATGCACACAAATACATGCACAAACATACACATATGCACATGCAGAATATATATTGCTACATTTCTTGGGATGAGTAGTAGTATATGCCACTTGAGTAATTGATTATTTTGATAAAAATAAAACTGAGAAAAAGGAGATACTTTATGAGCTTTCTGTTTTCTTTCTATCAATCTGAAAGCAAATCATAAGTTACTATTGTGAAGGCATTTTTCACTTTTATTACCTATACAACAAATGGGATACTAACCTTAACACTCAAAAAAATGACACTGCAATGGCTCAGCTTCACCACTCAACCTGGGTATCCTCAAAAGACACCAAACTGACCAAAACTTCATGTATAATTGTACTTGGGCTGACAACTTCAAGATTTTTTGGAAGTGAATGCAGGCATCCTTCTCCTCCCCTCCCTTCTCATATTTCTGGAAGTCATGGAGGCTGAAACCATGCCCCACAATGCAATCACCATGTCTGCATTTGGCCAGCTTCATAAACTCACTCAATTCTTGAAAGAGAGGAATACCAAGACATGAAAGATCATGGATACACCTGCCTCTCAGCTAAAAATGATAATCTCTTACTTCTGGAAACCATGGCAGCCAAAACCACACCCCATCAAAGCTGCAATATCAGCCACAGAGCTTAAAATTCTTGGATCTGACAGCTACATGCAACAACTCTAAATGTTTTCAGTATGTTTCCAGTAGGAACGTACCAATTTAGATGGCAGCATAGATTCAAAGTCACATAATTCTCAAACACAAAACAAATATCAGAAAATCTATTAGCAATAAATCGCTAATTAAAACTTTAGCAATGACTTAATGACCTCATTATGACATTCATTCATTTTCACAAATTTTCTTATTGCAGTACTTTTTAAAAATACCTATTACCACACACCTGTAAATAAGCAATATGAAATATATTATTTCATGCCAACCAAGGGGATAAGCTCGAGAAGATGGAGGGAATTTTACATTGGTGGTGGGCTTGGTCTTGGAACAACTGTATTATGAGCAACTATGTACTACATGGTCTTTAAGTAATTTATAGCAAAAGAAAATGGCACCAACAACAGGTTTCACAACCACATCTCACCAACTAGCTTCTCCATGTATCTACCGTCCTTTAAGTTACCATTCTGAAATCCCCCAAGTACTCTTCCTTTATTTTGTCACTACTCCAAAAGAAAAGTATTGCTAGTCTTTTAAAATGCTAAATAATATCATGTTCAAAAGAAAACAAAATAAAAACTTTCAATTATTATCATAGAGTGTTCCTCCCATTATTCAGAATGCACACATTAACAGATTATTTTTTCTTGTTAGTCTATCTTATTTCTGTTTATTTGGGGGGGGACCACACCCAGTGGTGCTCAGGAATTACTCCTGGCTCCGCACTCAGAAATTATTCCTGGAAGACTTGGTGGGGGCATATGGGATATCATGAATTGAACTTGAGTGCAAGGTAAGTGCCTCGTTAATCTATTATTTGTAAATTTAATTAGTAAAGTCTCAGTCAGTGAACCTAAAATGTGTAAAGGAATTACATACCTTTTTGTGCCCTATAATCGATACAATGATAGTGTCTTAGCTGACAGGTATACAGAATCCTTCAGTATTAGAAAAAGGGTTGACTGAAGAAAGAGGAAATGTGTTTAAATCAAAAGGAGAAGGGAAGATGAAGACAATGGCCTAGAGCAAGAGGTGCCTTCAATAGCTGCAGGTAGTGTATAGTATCAACAACAAACAGAAGCAGAACTCTGTTATAGAAGGACAATAAAAGTTCAATAGAAAACTTTACAAAGCAAAGACAAGCTTTGTATTATTGGAGCTGTTGGAATTGAGCTACATGTCTTAACAATTTTTGGAGGAAACAGATTATTGAAAAAGATATAGGTGGTATTTGTTCATGAAATTCTACTCAATGAACTAGGACTTTTCTTGCCATATCTGACAAATATATGTGGATTTCCAAGCCATGAAAGTTTCCATGAACACAAACAAGGAGATGACCTAGTTTCCCTTCTGCTTTTTTATAAAAATTGGCTGTCTACATCATCATCATAGAAAAAGTGCTATTTGTAAAGACAAAAGCAAAAAAATGTATTTTCATATTGATACTTTAGCTTAAATGCATTATAGTATTCAAATTATATTTATTAAATTCTTTTATGTATATCTCCTAGATAAAGTCACTATTTTGACCTGGATCAGATAATTATTTTATAGACATTTATATAATTTGATTTGCTATCTTATCAATATAATGATAATACATTCATTGCAGGCTCAAATTCCCTAAAATTGTGAATATCTCTATCTTTATGTTTCTCAGTGTCTCTTTCTCTCTCCATCTTTCTCGCATGCACACATTTGTTTCCCCCACCCCATTTATGGGCCACACTTCATGAGGCTTACAGCTTACTTCTGACTCTGCACTCCACATACAAGGGAAAAGTCTAACTCACTGTACTATCTTCCCACCTCTTCTCCACAGCTATGTGGACATCTCAATTCACAGCTAACCCTTTGTTTTTTAAATATAAAATGTGCATGATGCATAGGTATATGTGTACTTATATTTGCATGCAAGTATATTCACTTTTTAAAAGGAACACTTATGTGTTTATATTTTCAGAATGAATTTTCAATTGTGTAAAGTCTTTTGCAACAGCTCTACTCATCTGAGACATGAATACTATAACATGTATGGGCATAGCTGAGGCAAATTTATCATGACAGTCACCAAATAATAAATCTGTATCTCTATAACCAGTTCCATTTCCAAATAATTTCTCTGTCGCACATTATTTTAGTCAGGCAGATTGCTCCATTCTTTTTTTCCCTTTACTTTGGGGTTAAACTGCACTTTCAGATTCACATTATTTTGCAGATAGCATGTCACCTTCACTTAAGTTGCTAGGACTGGCATTTCTTTTCTATCAGCTGAAGCAGTTAATTTACTTGCATTGACCAGTCAACAGTGTAATCTGCCACCTGATAATTGTGTTCTTCTCAGGCCTCCAAAGTCTTTGAAAACAAAGAAGACTTAATTTTTGCAATTTTAGACTTTGAATCCTTATGCTTTGATCTCAAATTATTTGATTTACTGAGATGCTCCCTGGCTGGGTGGGACAGGTGAGATTATTGTTTTGTTTTGTATTGTTTTAACTAAATCTCATGTATCCATCTGTGTTGTGAATCTTTTGGTCATATTGTAACTGATACAGCAACACTGAAAATTACAAACTTCGTGAAATATAAATATGTACATATTTAAGGGATGCTAAATTATTCACTCACATACAAGCATACTATTAAAGAGAAAAATAACGTTCTCTTGCCATTGCTGTTACTAAATGAATGGATAACTTTCCAGAAGGTGCAGAAGAATAACGAAGAGTCACACTTCAATGAATGTGGTCTATGCAGTGCACGTGCCAACATTTTAATACTTTAAAGATGGAAGGAAAATATTTTGTAAACCCACTAAGTCATGCTGAAAGTAAATATTTCTGTTAATCCAAAAATGTTAGATCATTTAAACTTGATAAAGTTGAATTTCACAGCTATTTTAGTCTCGGGTAAATAATTACTATTTCTACTTTTCTTTAGACCTTTATAATACCAGAAAATGTTAATTCATACAGATCAAGATAAGCTAATGCTAGAAACTAGAAACATGCTCAATTCAGGCTGTTACTTTATTTTGGGCTAAGAGACTGCAGTTTTGACAGTGGGGCCATCTGCTACTAACTTTTCTCCTCATCATCATGCCAGTCCAGTCAAAAGCAATTAAACCTGTTTTGCCATTATAATATGTAGATAATGATGATGAATTATAGCTTTAAAATGAGTCTCAAATTATGCATACACAAGGTATTTTCCTTACAGCTACTGATATAAAAGATATTCTTGTACTTGTGAAAATTTTCAGCTCTCTTATTAATGATGTTAGCTCTATAATGAGCTACCTACCAGGATATTTTGCAGCCATGGAGCCTAGCAGTCATTATAAATCTATTTATATCCCAGCAAGATGTTCTCTAAGTGGAGAGCAGAGCCTAACATTCACCATTGCTGTTGAACAAAATATATAGCATATATGATTCTGACTTGCTATATGTTATTATGTCACATAATAAATAAAATGCATAAATACCACAAATAAAAAAGTAGCAGGAATAAGATTCTATGGCTTCAGCACAACATGGGATTGTACAGCAAAGAGAAGATGAGGCTGGCTGATTTCCAGAAACAGATACCAAGCTATCATTCTTGAGCAAAGTCAGGCATTACATCTGACTTTCATCAAAAGGGGTTTGGAATTTTTAAAGGTATGAACAGAGTCAATGTTCCAAAACAATATCTAATATTAATCTTTTGAAGGACTGTCAATATGCATTGCCACCTTGGGTAGCAATACTGTTTGTTTGATTTTTCAAATTTGTAGCTGCTAGTATGATTATTTTCTTATAAAATTTGTTACAATTTTGTTTCACCTTCTAATTATGCCAAAAATATACAAGAAAGAGAATAAATGCTTTGAATATCTTGGGTAAATGCCATTCAAACATATTTTGGAGCAGAGGTAACCTACTCTAAATCAATTACTTAAGACAGCACCCCTTGACAGTAGGTAACTAATGTGGCTTTGCTAATTTAATCACAAAGTGAAGCAATTCTTAGAGTAACGAGCCACTGTCTTTAAAAAAAATTAATGAAGAAGCACTTGGCCTTGTAAACATGTTTTAATAATGGGTATCATCTTTCTAATTTTGTTGTTATCAAAATGTAGACCAAGAACTATGGAAAGAATAAAAGGAATAATTTCAATTAAAAGAAAGAAAAGAAACTTTTAGTAATATTGGAAAAATGTTCTGGCCAGCAGTAGTTCATTACAGCCTATCTTTTTTCATTACTACTGAACACTCATAAATAAGTCAGGGGCAGAAGAACATGGGAAAATAAGAAATTCACCAATTATATTTGCATCACGATGTTATATAAATGGTTGTAGCATATTGATATTTTAATAGGTCTTTTCCTGAACTCTATTTGAAAAAAGAATCTCAATTGCTGCTAATCATTCATTTGCAGACAAAGGCATTATTCATCCTGACTCACAGAATGAGCCATCTCAACTGTACACTATTCTTCAAATTACCATGTTGGTTTACACCCTCAGACTCTTGGGAAGCTTCCCAAGACAAAATCAAAGAGCCACCCCTTACCCAGGGCACACAAATTGCCAACTATAGAAATTGACAGTGTGGGAGTTTTGTCTTTCACTTTTTCTCTTTCATTTATAGTGAGAAGCCTTTTGAAAAGAAGTTTTGACAAGAAAGTTTTGCAGCATGGGAGAAGTTTGGTTTGATTTTTACATGAAGAAAAATATTTCAAACCTTAGGAAAACAATGAGATAGCTTTCTCTGTTTCCCCATCTGTTTAATGAAATGTGTGATATGAGTTTTTTTTAATCATAAAAGGGTTAGAGAGAATAGTCAATGTGCAAAAAAATGTGGAAGTGCACAAGTAGTTTATTATTTTTTTATTGTGGTCAAACTGAATAACCAATCTTTCACAGTAATATTTAGGGGGCATTCCCACCACCAGATTGTCCTCCCTCCACCCATGTTCCCAGCATGCATCCCACTTCTTTTTTTCTATCCTTCATAATGCTAGTGCAACTGTTCCCACCTTGTACCGCTTGATGTAGATTGGGTATCAATTCTGTTGTCATTGACTTTGGATTTTGTGTTCAAATCTGATCATTTTTTTTATTTCCACCAAATGGACATATGACTGTCTGGTCTGGGTACCATCTGTTTTTCTCCCTCCAATTATGATGCTGATCAAGGTGATTCCAGTAATGTGGCTATTGGAGATATAAGAAAGGATATGGGAGGAGTCTGTCTAGGTGCTGTAAGTATCCATTTGGAAGAAGAAGGGGGGGGGATGGAAAAGTAATAAAACAAAACAAGACAAGACAAAAACATAACAACAACAAATTTAATAAGGGAGTAACGACAAAAGTATGAAAAGAATAAACCAAAAACCAAAACCATTAGCTATGAAGAAACAAACAAACAAAAACAACCGAACAAATTTAAAAAAAAAAAAAGCAAAAACAAGAACAAAAAAATAAATAAACCAGACCAGCAACAAGTAGTCAATTATTCATTTTGCAGGGGGAGAAATAAGAATAGAAATATACTGAATAAGAAATCAAAGAAAGAATAACAAGAAAGAAAAAGGAAGCTTTTCCAAATCATGGCAAGTGAGGAAAGCCTTGCATGTCTGGGTTGATTGAGAGGAGAGTAGTTTGACCACAAGAACAACAGTGAGCCTTGGAAACAGCTTTGTTCTCTCTTAGTCCCAGTGTGACTCCAAACCCACCAGCTATGTAATCAAATATTTCCCAAACTCTCTATTTCCTCATTTGTCAAGAGAATGCATTCAGTTATCTCAGAGGGTTGCCATGAAGATGAAAAGCAAAGATCACATATCAATATCTATTGCTCCAATTTTGGTGCTAGTAAATGGTATTTTCTACTATTACTTATGTTCAGCATTGATTCTCATCTAAAATTATTAGGGGAGGGAAATAGTATCGCAGGTGAAATGATTGCCTTTACCTGCTGACCTGAATACTGAATATGGTCCTCCAGAACTGTCAAGAATGATCTCTGAGTAAAGAATCAGGAGTAAGCCCTGAACCCCACAGGTTGTGGACCAAGCACTCAAAAACAGTAACTACTTTTTATGATTACAAAACTTATACACAATTGCCATAGGAAAGTTTCTGGCTCTTCTCACTATTATAAAAGTTTTCTTTTATAATTCAGAATCTGAATTTTCCTAGATAAAGACCACCACTCCTCCCATTCCTTTGAAGGAAGCCAAAGCATATTATTCTGTGGTTATCAGCCTTGGTTATATTTTAGACTCACCTGGATGAATTCGTTTTTGAAAGATGACTGCAAAAAAACCCTGATTAATTTATGTGGCCACCAGAATTTATTCAAGTCACCCAGGCAATTCTCAGGGGTAGCTAAAATTGATTTCAGAGCTTTATTAAACCTTTAATAGGGAAGAGGATAGAAAGTTGAGGTATGGTATGTCATGGAGTTAAGTTAAAGCTTCAATTTATTATTTTATTTTTATTTATTTTAATTTTTGTTATAGGGCCACATTCAGTGGTACTCAGGACTTATTCTCTCTCTACTCTCTCTCTCTCTCTCCTCTCTCTCTCTCTCTCTCTCTCTCTCTCTCTTCTCTTTTCTCTCTTTGTGCTTAGAGATCACTCTGAGCTAAAGGGACCATATGTGATGCCAGGAATTGAACTAAACTTTGGTCTGCCATGTGCAAGGCAAGCACCTTACCACTGTACTTTCTTTCTGACCCCTATTATTTTTAAAGAATTGAGAGCATTTTTCCTTTTGGGTACAGAGAGACATTGGGTACTCAGTCTCTTTTTAAACTAGTCCAAGACTAAGTATAACATATTCCACTTTCCCCACTTGGCCTCTTTTTTCTCATTAACAGCTGCCAATGTGTTGCCATATTTTCATTTCCCTTGGCAGAGAAGGTAAATTGCTCCTAGAAGAGCTTGTGCCAATCAAGAGAATGGTCATAACGGCTTGTGGGCCATCAGCATCCATCCACAGCAGGCCCTTTCTCCACTCAAAAGTGTGATTACGCTCCACATGAACCAAGCTACTGTTCCCAGGTTTCAGCTCTGACCCCACATTTTCTCTTTTCAACTCTGATATCTGGATTTAATGCCTATCCTTAATTTTTTATTTGCCTTGTGTGTATCAAAATTTTACAAATACAATGAATGTTTCCTTAGTCATTTATTTATGTGAGTGCAGTGCCTTCATTGGGGCTGCATTTTCTTTGTACTTTTCTTCAACGAATCTTTAAGTTCTTTTTTCTAAAAACTAAAATGTCACCTGACTGAAATAAGACCCCAATCTGATTTACCTGAATATTATAGTATATTTCAGAAAAATCTGATACCCTACTCAAGAAGAAATTAAATTACCCACTCACAAATTTTCATCAGGTTAATGAAAACATGGCATTATGTTGCTTCCTCTGTCTGTCTCTGCAGTAGCAGTTAACTGATAAACATTCATCTAGCTCCATTGACATTAGTCAATTATGTTAGAGTCGAACAAAAATAGTTAACAATGGAAACATGCTGTATGAATTGCTATTATATAAAAATAGTCATATTGATTTTAACTCCCTTGACAAAGAAAACAAATGAATTTCCCAAGCAGAAAGCAAGAAATAATAATAAAAAAAGATTGTTTCCTGTTTGCTTGCTTTTAAATTTTGCATGGGAGCATGCCAAGTTGAACTGATATTTTATACATATCCTCTATTAACATACTTTATATTTTTAAGTTTAAAAACTATTAAAAAAGATTAGAATTATCTGTTGATATGTTACTGTGGCAACGCTTATCCCCAGGATGAAACATAACTAATAAGTTAACTAGATGCACCTAGCTTCAACCATCTAGCATAAGCTGTAAAACTAAACTGCTGAGATTCACTGGCAACTTTGCTGAGGGAAGAATGGTGCAAACTGGTACACTAGGGAAGCCGATAATCCAATTTAGAAGTGCAGATTCTCATTTCAGTTTCATTGGCATGTTCATTTTGAACTAAAGGGATCTGAGCGGTAATTCTATAAACAACCAGCACTTAGAAATCAGAGGCAACAAGATTCTCTAGAGGTATAATTGCTTTTAAACCAGGCAAACTGAAATTGGGTCTGCCTGGCTTAGCAGGGAGAAGGCAGAAAATTTTTCAGCTGGGAAAATGGGTTCCTAGCCAAAGAATACCATAAGCCAGGCATGTGGCTTGGTGTATACCCAACAATGTAATTCAATTCGATGAAATTCAACAAGGATTTTGTAGCACTTACAATGATTAGGCGCCATACATTTCACATCAGCTGAATTTTGTAATTCAAATTTTGTAATATCAGGAGAACTAATTATATAAATAAGGCAAATCTGGTTCAAATCACAGCCCTGTCATTTTACCATCTGTAGCAGGGAAAACTGGTGGGTAAGCTGCTCCAGTAAGACTGATGAGAACTTTCATCACACTCTGCAAGGATTAGCATCTCACTTAAGCAAGAATGCACCAGGTTTAGATAACTGCTGCTATTTGTCATGGAACATAAGGAGAACCGTTATCAGGGAGTCACAGCAAAGGTCAGTTTAGCTGTAAGAAAGAACCTGGTTCTTTGAATGATATATTTGAGTCCTTATCATACCAAGACTAGAGCTTGCCCTATTCTGGACTTGCAATTCTGTATAATGTCTTCAATATTTAAACTAGATTGACTCATAGTTTACATTAGTTGCAGTTCTTAAAGCATTCTAAAGAGAGATAGTTTATATTAGTTGCAGTTCAAATGAAATCTAATGATACAGAGATTAAGGGAATAAATATGGTAGCCATAAAAAACAAGACTAAGGGTGAAACCAAACATGGCCACCAACTCTAATATGCCATTAATATTTATGTATTCATTCCTAATGTTATGACATCTATAAAAATGAAATGTTATTTAAAATGCTATGCAATATATCAATTAAAATTATGATCTCAGGGGCCAGAGAGATAGCATGAAGGTAAAGCATTTGCCTTGCATGCAGAAAGACAATGATTTGAATCCTGGCATCCCATATGGTACCATGAGCCTGGCAGGAGCGATTTCTGAGCATAGAGCCATGAATAACTCCTGCACACCACCCCTGTGACCCAAAAATAAAAACATCATGATCTTAAAATAATTCTAAAGTGTTTATGAATTTGATTGATATAAATTGATATTAGATTAGACCAAAGTGGTACAGATGAAATAAAAGTTTTCAAAATTAAAGATTATGGGACAATTTAGATTGAGAAAGAAACCTTTTATTTAATTTTTTGGGGGTTTTTTTTGGCCACACCCAGTGATGCTCAGGGGCCACTCCTGGCTATGTGCTCAGAAATTGCTCCTGGTTTGGGGGACATATGGGATGCCAGGAGATCTAGGACCATGGTCTGTCCTAGGCTAGCACAAGCAAGGCAGATGTCCTAATGCTTGCACCACCGCTTTTGCCCAGAGAAGCCATTTTTTTTTAATTTCTTTTAGCTTTCCTTCACACTATATCACCAATCTCTTTTGTGATACAGACACTTTCACTGTCACTACCATCAGCTTTGTATAAGCCACCATCACGTCACTGTAGTCTTCTATCTCATTTTCTGGTTTCATCCCTGTCTCTTGAATCTATTCTTCTCACAGAAACTAGAGAGATCATTTGAGAATCTCATTCAGATCAAATCAATACTCTTTTTTACTGACACACATCACAAAGAACAAAAACAATCAGTGCTGGTGGGGATTTAGAGAGAAATGAACACTCAGCCTTTATATGGGCAGTCTTATATTCTTATAGAATCTTGCATATAGGCAGGGGTGAGTGTTGAGGGAGATGGGGGACACTGATAGTGGGGATGTTGTGCTGGTAAAGGGGGAGGTTCTTGTTATGACTGAAACCCAACTACAAAAAGAGCAGTAAGTACAGTTAGAGAAATAACTACACTAACAACTTTAAATGTGAGACGTAGAATGCCTGTCTTACATATAGGCAGGGGGCAAGGGAGGAGAAAGATGGGGCATTGATGGTGGGAATGTGGCACTGGTAAAACTGGGGGATGTTCTTTTTATGACTGAAACCCAACTACAAAGATGTTTATAATCATGGTGCTTAAATAAAGATATTACAAAATTTAAGAATATGTTCTTCTCTTGCTCTCCCAGGTTTTTCCACAGCCTCCAAATAAATGATCAATGTCAATTTCCTATGTAAAACTACCTCCTTACCTGAAACTTCCACCTGAAACTTTGAGCAAAATCTTGCTATTTCTCTACCTAGAATATCTTTTACTACCATATTTCCCTAAAATTTTTCCTTAACTTTCACTGTTGTAATGGACTGACTTCATTCTACTTAAAACATCTATTATTTATCTCTCATAGTCTTCCTATATTAGACTTATTTTAAATCACAATATTTTATGTATCTTATATGAATCAACCTGTCTGTTCATAATCTATGACCTTTTCCTAGAATAGAAGCTCTATGAGAGTGAGTATAATGTTTTGAACATTATTTTCTTCTTAATATATAGATTGAACATAATCACAAAGTAAATACTATCTGTTAAAAAATAAAGTAAAAAGATATCACATTAATAAAATGGAATATTGGTCTTGCTTCATATAAACCTACAATGTTATCTATATTTCAAGGAATCTGTTCAGTAAGGACTTTTTTTAGTAAAGTAATTTTAGTAAAAGTTTTAATATAAACCCTGTAAATTTAAGAAAAATAAAAGTATATATACATAATTAGTCTTCTCCACTAACATCATAGACATGAGCATTATAACTTTTCTGAGTTCTGTAGTCATTTCTGCATGTCATCAAATCTTAGGGGGAGCATTTACATATCTAATGTTCTTTTATGGCACCTGGCGCATAAATGACTGAATGAATTTATGAAATGAGACCATGAAATGTTATTTACCAGAATGCTCTCCTTTTATATCCACAATCTTCCTTTACTCCTATCAACAAACTTCCTTCTTCTCATACTAGAATTTAAATATTCAAATATAGCCACTATTAAGTATAACAGCATCCCTGAAAACTAGCAAAAAATATAAGAACAGTTAATAGAAAGGCAAACTTTAGAGATCAATGAGAAAAATGATTTGTCTTTGGATAACTTCTCAGGTCAATGTTCTGCATATGACAATTTGCTTTTTTGACTGCCATTTGTTGACTTCTGCCATTCTGCGTTCAGGATTGCTAGCTCCATTCTTCAATCTAGCTCCATTCTTTTTCACAGAATCAGTCATACGAGAACTTTCTTTGTACACATAGGATTTGGCAGTCCAGGGACAGAGAGGGCTGGAAGCAGCCACAGCCATAGCATGGCAGCACTTATACAGTTCATATATAATGACACATGTATGTGTGAGATTTAATAAAGGATGGTAACAGTCAAGGTCCTGACTAGGTTTCTCTTTTGCTCACTGAAATGGTATCTATCATTTTAATAGCCATGAAGGAAGAAAAATATGATTCTCATTAATATCCTGAATCTGACCTTCCACTTGCCTTGAATTGCAACACACTTATAGCCTGGAACGCAATTGTGCCTGTTAGAAAAATGTAGAATTCTCTTTTCCTGGTGTAACTTACTTTTTTCCATGAAGTACAAAAGAGAAAGAAAGTCAGAGTTGAGGTGGAAAAGATTTTGATGAGAGATAAAGATATTTTCCTTTGAGGTACTAAAATTAAGGAGACCACTAAATATTCTGATAGACCACAACTTCTAAAATGTCACTTGTCTAAAGGGAAAAATTTATAAAAAATATCTTATCAAAATTTGCAAGAATTAGAATATCAACCTTACCAATTTTACAAACTACCTGACATCTATTAAAAACTGGACAAAATCTTGGGGCTGGAGAGATAGCATAACAGTAGGGTGTTTGTCTTGCATACAGCCAACCCGGGATGGATCCAGGTTTGATTCCCAACATCCCATATGGTCCCCTGAGCACAGAGACAGGAGTTACCCCTGAGCACTGCTGGGTGTGGCCCCACCCCCCAAAAAAACAAAAACAAAGCAACCTGGACAAAATCTTAGTTTTTATTCCTGGAAACCAAAGAAACATAAATAATAAAAAAGTATATACCATTCTGTTTAAAATTATTTATACTAGAATCTGTCCTAGGATGGTCCAACAAGGGTTTCAAAGAAAGAACTCTTACACTTTATAATATAGTTTAATAAGCATAAAACAACCACATCTTAATAATGGTTTGAACTGTGTGTAGGTATATGACAAGATGAACTATGCATTGCTAAGCAAATGAAAATGCAAACAAAGGCTAAATTTGACCTGCTTATTATTTTTTCTTGGATAGACGAGGGCAGTATGGGACCATATCTAGCAGAATTTATTCCTAGCTCTATGCACTGGGCTCAGTCTTAGCAGTGCTCATAGCATTATATGAAATGTCTCACTGGCCCTGAATAGTATTTTAACATAACTCACAAAAAATTTGAGGTTGTATAAATGAGTTAATTGTAAAAGCAATATTTATAGCTTCAGTTCTTGATTGTAAAATGTCCCTTGCAAGACCTATAATTCAGGTTTGATACTTTAAAAAATTAGACCAAACTTTCCCTCAATTAATGACAAATCTCATTTAGTGATTCTTAGTATCAACTTATTTAATATAGCTATTACCACTAGTATTATATAGCATCTTTACTATTCTTTTCCAAAGTTATTGATGCAATCAGAAAATTTCAATGTTTTAAAAATATAATTATTAAATTATACTCTAAGCCCAGAAATATAATTCTTTTATGAGCCATACAATCTCTCATAACCATTTTGCAACCTCTTTGGGAAGCTAAGTGAGGCAGTGAAGATCTATGAAAAGCTAAAATAATCAAAGGGTTAGGGAAATATCTCCAAAGAATGAAACATATACTTTGCACGCTGGATTTAATTCTCAGAACTGCCTGGCCCCCGAGTTCCACAGTGAGTAGCTCTGGAGCATTGTATCAGGTGTAACTCAACATGACACAAGGAATTACTCAAGAAGAAACTGCATGCAATCATTCCCTCCTTCATACCTCATAGGGAACAAATTTTGGACTCACAGGGACTCATGCAGTGAACACAAAGATATCCCCAACCACATATTTTTAAAAATAAAGTAATCATGCTCCAAACACTTATTCTCCTAAAAATTTACAAAAGTAGGATTGGCAGTAAGAAATCATAGAAACCTAAATTACAGTGGGAGGAGAGGCAAAAAACCAAGTACATTGGCCATTGTCCTGAACACTCACACAAAACTCCAACTAACTATGTAGAGATGACAGAATTAGTTGGGGTAGCTCTTGTAAGGATGTAACACAGCAACATTCATTTGAATCCCTCAGAGACTCAACCCCAAACTGTAATATAAGCAATGGGAAAGTAATACAGAAGTGAAAAAGCTAAAATTGTTTTGTAGGTGAGGAACCAGAGACGTAGTACTTTCTTTTTCATACTAAGTTTTATTTCTGGCACACATATGGTTTCAAAGTGATTCCTGAACACAAAGCCAGGAATAAGCCCTAAAAATAGCCTGCTATAAAAAAAAGTTTGGTAGGTGAAATTAAAACCTTAATGAAAAGCAAAGAAAAAAAGAATTTATGGTAAAATAAGTGAGGTACAATATGGCCCCCAAACTCCCAGCCAAGAGTGATTCAAATAAAATTACACCAGGAAACACCATCAATATGACAAAAAGTCAAGTTTGCGACTCTCACCACTGTTATTTTATATAGTATTTAAGTCTTTACCAGAGCAGTTAGGTATGAAAGTGCTTTTAAGAACATCCAAATTGAAAAAGAAGGCAAACACTAACTCTTTGAGAATAACATGATAGTCTACTTAAAATGTTAAAAACTCCACAAATACCTCTTAGAAAGAATATACTTATATAATAAAGGTACAGAATAAAAAATAAATATGCAAAAATGCTTGTTTTTTATATGCAAATAATGATATAGAAGTATATATTTCTAAGACAAAAAATGTTCATTCAAAAGGATGTATGCCCACTATTATTCATCACAGCACTCAATACAATAGCTAAGATTTTGACTCAACCTAGATGTCCAATTGTAGCTGAGTGGATTATGAAGATGTAGCATATACACACAGTGGAATACTGTATAGCTACAAGAAATTATGGAATCATGCAGTTCACTGCTAGATCGACTGAATGGAATGATATCCTGTAAGCCAGAATAAAAAGCGCAAAATACAGGATGGTATCAATTATATGTGGTATTTAGAATAACTGGAAAAAGGAATGCAATGGCTTAAATGAGGGATACCTAGAACACTTTTGGCTCCACAGCATAGGGAGGGAAATGAAAAAACAGAGAGGAGGGTAAGAGATAAATGTGAAATAAGCAGGTACAGGGGTCTAGGGTACATCAAAGCTATTAAAGAATGATAGACCATAGAGTCAACAACCCTAAAATCATAAGACTCAAATTTTAACATCTGAACTGAAAAATTGTATGTCAAGATGGTGTTGGAGGGAGACTCGGTAACATTGGTGGAAGGATGTTGATACTGGTGATTAGACTGGTGCTGAAAACATTGTTTTTCTAAAACTATGAATAACTTTGTAAATCATGGTGCTGTAATAATAGAATAAAATAAAATTCAAGTTAAGAGGAAAAATTAAAATCATGTAAAAACATCCCATTCACAACTCTGTCTCAGAAAATCAGGTACCAGGGAATCAGCTTAATAATAAAAAAAAAAGGTTAAAGACATACAAAGAAAACCGCAAGTAATTACTAAAATAAATAAAAGAAGATAAGAGAAAAAGGAAATAATATTCCTTGTTTGTGGACTGCAAGGAGAAATATTGTCCAAATGATGAGGCCAAAGCACTAGTACTACAGGCAAAGCACTTGCTTTGTATGTAGTTAACCCGAATTCAACTTCAGAATCCTAACGGGTACCCAAATGCCACTTGGAGTGATCTCTGATTATAAAGCCAGGAGAAAGTCTGGAGCATCACAGGGTATTCCCCCTTCTCCAAATCAAAAAAAAAAAAAATGACAGTATTGCCCAAAGTCTTACATAGATTCAATGAAATCTCTATAAAACACCCATAGTTTTTAAAGACATATATTAATTGCTGTTGGAGTTTATATGGTATATGAAATTTCCCAAATAACTACAGCAACCCTAGGGAAAAGAAGAAGGGGCTGTTTTTCCCCAATTTTAAAATATATTATAAAGCTGTCATAATCAAAATAGTATAGGACAGAATAATGGCAGATTCTTAGATCAATGAAATAGAACTGATAGTTCAGAGACATATCCTCAGGTATACAAACAGTTAATCTTTGATAAAGGAGCAAAAATTATGAAGTGGAACAAGAAAAGCTTTTAGAAAAAAAATGAACTTGTAAAAACTGGTTGGTCCCAAATGGAAAAAAAATTCAGACTTTTTTCTAGTACTTTGCACAGTAGTCAATTCACAACAGATTAAGACCTCAATTCAGACCTGAATCCATAAATTGTATTGAAAAAATATAGGGTCAACACTTTATACCCCTGAAGTTCAAGGTATCTTCAATAACTCAATGCATCAGTCAAGAAAATAGAAATGATGATAAATAGTACTAAATAAGCTAAGAATCTACAAAAATTAAGAAGCTTCTATGATCAGAATAAAAATTACTCAAAAACTCAGAGAGAATATTTGTTTACCAGCCAGATAAACAACTGATATTCAAGACATAAAAAGCACTGGTAGAACTTTGCAAGAATAAAACAACCAACCCACCCCAATAAAATGGTAGAAGAGATGAGCAGAAACTTTCTTAAAGAATTTAAATAAATGGCTAAAAGTTCTATGTCACTTATTATTAGAGACATACAAATCAGTCTCACAAAACTAAGACTGAAACACATCACAAAGGATGAAAATAACCTGTATTGGTGTGGATATGGGGAAAAGGGTATCATTTAATGTGATGAGAATATAGATGAGTTTAGCCTCTTTGGAAATCAATAGAGTGACTTCTCAAAAAACTGGGAATTAAGCTTCCATATGACCCAGTAATTTTTTTTTGTAACTTACTCTCAAGAACACAAAATCTATTTAAAAAGAAATTTGCACTCCTATGTTCATAGCAATACTTTTCACAACAGCCCAAATATGGAAACAATCTGTGTTCAAGAACTTATGGTACATATACACAATGGAATACCACTTAGCTTCAAGAGAAGATGAAATCATGTAATCTGGAAAGTATCATGCTGAGTGAAGTTAATCAGAAAGAGACAGTATGGAATGAGCTCTCATATTTTGGACATAAAGAAACACAGTAGAGAAATAGTCAATGACCCAAGGTAATAGAAACTGAAAACTGATCTTCAGTAAGAAGTTTGCCAAGGGTCAGGGGAGGGGACACAGTGGCAGTGGAGAGCAAAACAGATATTCTGATAGATCTGTGGTGCTGAAATATTTTATGCATAAAACCCTGTCAATAATAGCCTTATAAATCATTGTGTTTAAAATAAAAAAAAGAACAGACTCCATGCTCTATTGGGGGACTAGAAATTCTGGACAAAGCCTGAAGGTAGCTCAAATAGAAAATTATCTAGCTAATCCTAAATTTTCTTATCAGTACTATATATCTTCCTAAACATCATTGGTGTGATAATATTTTTAGTGTGATAATATTTTTTAAAGTGCTGTGAGAAAAGAAAGGGAGTCATTGAGTCTGTCCTATACATAGAAGAAGCCATAGTAATACAGAACGTTTAAAATAAGCGTTATGTAGAATAGGCATGACAGATAAGAAAATTGAAAACAGTAAAGCTAACTAATCAATTCTCCAATGAAGTGGAGGGTCAGTGAATGTGCTTGGAATGTGAGACATGGAGGCCAAAGAACTGGGAAAGGCCTTGCTAATGTAAAAGTAATGAAATGCAATATCAAGTGCTGTTATTTCATTAGGAACAACATAATTCCATTTGCATATGTGGGTCATTGTGTCAACAATGTAGATAATCAATTAAAGGGAGAAGTAATCAGAACCAGAAAGACCAATACTTCATTCATCATGGTACACCAGTTGGCTCAACTGAAGAGTACTAACAAGTGAAAGCTGATGTAATTTTTAACACTTTATCATTCAAGGTTCAAACTTAAACATGAACAGGACTACACCTATGTTTAGCACAACTGTTTTGATTTTTGTTTCATTGCCTGTTTTTAAATTGGACCACAAACTTAAAATGAAGAACTTATTATTAAATGTATCTTATCACCTTCTCAGATCTGAGGCTACAGAACTATTATAGGCAGCCAGAGCTTACACTGCAAAATGCCCTGCCCCCACCTTCCAATCCCTGCTAGAAGTAAACCCTGAGCATAGAACAAGAGTAAACTATGAACACTGGCTGGTGTGATAGAAAATCCCAAGAAAACAAAATCAGATCTGGAAAAATTGAATCTACATTTCTAGCCAGAGCTGAAAACAGATAAACCCTGAGCAAAAGGCATCAATAACAAATTTTGCCATCATTATATTTTCCTCTTGACTTGGAAGGCCCTGTTTGTTTAATATCAGTAGAGAACAAAGCACATATCTACATTTCTGCAGATCTTCAAATGTGAGGATTTGTTGGGGACTGACTTGTTTGAGGCCATTTTGCTATTCTTTCTGCCATAATCCAGCCTTTCACCTAAAGGCTACATGCAGTCTTGCTGTAAGTTCTTGGGCCAAAGAGAAAGGAAAATGCAGCTGCAAAGTATAATTAATCTTTTAGCCCGGAGGAGAGCAACACAGCCCAGTACCATTCCCAGAAAAGAGGCCTTACTCCCTTAACCATATCCCTGAGTTTACAAGACATTCATTATTGTGTATATGCTACATTGTCTGTTCAAGATCACTGAGGCAAGCACATCTTGCACCACCTCCTGATAGTCAAGCAATTAGGAATGCAGCTAGAAGGTCACAAGATGTTTCCATGGATACTGCAAGAAGTATTGCGCCACTTGCCTTATTTGGAATAATGAAGTAATTTTCATGCCAAAGTGTGATTGACATCACCCTTGTACTGCCCCCTTCTCCTTCTCTATATAAGAAGGAGCTGTAGCCAATAAAGTTGCCCTTGAGCAGTGAGACATTGCCTTGGGTCTTTATTATTTAACCTCTCTCAGATTTTTTACAGTGTGGTTGTGCTTCTACCCAGCAAAATAGGAGTGCGGTTGTCTGAGAAGTCTTCCCAGCTAATTCCTGCTGGGCCGGGCCCCCCTGGGGGGGCTTCAGGACCCCGCATTTTGGCGCCCAAAACGCTGGGCTCGAAGACCACCGCCACACTCGAACGACTACGGGTCGGCGAGTCCGGAGCTGTTTCGTAAATCGCAGGATATACCTCATCAGGGTAGGTGTTGAAACGAGTTAGCCTTAATCAAATATTTAAACTGCAGTTTTTTCAGTCGTTCCGATCACCGCCCCTGATTGGCTTTTGGGGCTTCACCCATAGGATACGCTACCATGGGTGTTTCATTGAGTACTGAACTTAAATTCATTATTGATATTCAGTCTGAGTTGAAAGCCAGACATGTAGAGGTTACCAAAAAAGGAATATTTGTAATTTTCTTATGTTTATTCATAATGTATGTCATTGGTTTATTATTACCTGTCCAGAATTGTTGCGTCCACTTGGGACAAAGTAGGACATGAAATGAGTGATTATTTTGTAAATAATGATGATTCACAGAAGGAAAAAATTATGTTCCAATATTGGAGCCTGTTAAGAGATATCATTGTAACTAAAAATGCCGGAACCGCCAAAGACATCATCCATGCCGTTGAATCTCATGTACAACAAGTCTCCCATGAGTGTTCCAGGACTCCCTCTCGTTCTAATTCTGTCTCTCATCTCCCTTCTCCCTCTGAGAATACTTCCCCTTGTCCTCCCTCCACCACTGATTCTTCTACCTTTGTCTCCAAAGTAACTAATGCTCTTAAAGATCTCTCTAATGCTTCTCATTTATATCCCTCCCTTACTTCTGTCCATGCTTCTGCTCTATGCACCCAGACCCCTACAGAAGAGGCCGCTGCACCCTCTGTGCAAAATCCTAAACAGCCCTTCACTTCCCTAGCTTCAGCTCCGTCCCTGTTCCACCAAAACCTTTACTCCCCTCACCACCCTCCCCTCCTTAGCCAGCAATTGCAACTATACAAAGCCTTTAATTAAAAAAGCCACACAGCTGTTTCAAGCCGTGTGCCCCCAAGCCCCTTACACGCTCTCCTGCTTAGAATCTAAAAGCTGAACTCTTTGTCTCTTGGGAAGTTAACTTTTTTTCCGCTGCAAAGCCCCTGCAAATAGGCAGGAATCCTAATCTCTAAGCTCTTATAGCTGGCCTCGCCTCTTTTCATACCTTAAAGGTACAGCACACACTTTCCAGGTCCCAGCTTGCCAACATGGCTCTTGCTGCCCTCCGTGCCTGGAAGTCGCTCCCCAAAGCCAGCATTCCAGCAGCTCCCCCCACACCGGCAACAAAACTGTTGCTGCTTTCCTCCCTCCCCCCCCCTTTTTCTGACTTGAGTTCCCAACTCACCACAATTACATCCATGGTCTCTCACACTCTCTAACAAACTTGATAATGCTCTTGGCTCAAAAACCAGCGCTACCTTTCCTGTCTTTCTCCCTAATGGAGAAAGTCTTCCCCCGCCTGCTCAGCAGCCTCCACCGCGGAGAACGCTCAGTCCCTACCATGGCAGATTCCCTCCTCTCACCGTCTCCCCCTCTTAAAGCTATAGAAATGAAACTACTTGGCCAAATTGAAAATCTTAAACAAATCTTAAGCCTTCAAAAACAGGCTGCTTCTCTTAATTCACAGGTTTCTGCCTTTCAGGCGTTTCCCCCCCCCCCTCCTAAATCTATAGTTGTCTGTCCTCTGCCCACTGAATTCCACGGCCAGGCCCCCCCTCTTGAGAATTCAAAGGAACAAACTAATAAAAGTCAGGCTAAGTGCCATAAAACAGAAACTGCTGCAGTGCCTACAAAAAATTCTAAGGGCACAGTAAGCAGGATAATTACAAAGTATCATCTGCTAAGCCATAAAACATTGCGATATCTACACTTTGCTGTTAAAACTTCTGAGCCTATATGTACCCTTTTACTAAGTACATTTTGTTCAAACCAATCCTCAGCCTCCTTCAGCCTCTTTCCTGCCAGCCTTGGAAAACAGCCAGCTCAAACCCTGCCACTCCCACTTTAAGCCTTCCAATTCACCTTGAAATACCCAATCTTTGTTATTCAAAAGAAATCTGAAAAGTGGCATCTCTTGCATATTCTCCAATTAATAAAACCATGATCCCCATGGTACTTTTGCAACCCAGACTCCCCTCTTCGGTTGCCATTCCCTCTAATTCCAATAAATTAGTAATTAATCTTAAAAGATTGCTTTTTTTTCTCTATATCATTACACCCTGCTAACTGTAAATAATTTGCCTCTAGCCTTCCTGCTGTTAACTGTGCTAGCCCCTCCCCGAGTTATCAGTAAAAAACTCTGATTCACCTTGTCAGCCCTATACTTCGTCACATATGTGTTATTAAGTTTAGTGCATTAAGTAGTGTAAAGTAATTATTAAAACATTAAAAAGCAACAGGAACATAAGGGCAATAAACTTTTTTTTTTTCATGCCTCTCAGAAAATTTTAAAGCAAGGTCATAATTCTGTCACTTTACAGATAACAAAATGTTGGTAAAAGAAAAACTTCTTTGTGTTTTAAAATCCAAACGAACATAAAAGTGTTAAATTTAAGTCTTATGTTTCTATTAAAAATTTTATTTTAATTTTTAAAGTATTTACAAAATTATGTAAAAAATAATGTGGTTAGCCTTTTTAAACAATATAGTTAATTTAATGCACAGTAAACACCTAAGTATGCTTTATAGTACCCTTAGTTTTAACTTTGTGCTACAGCAATGGTTGTTCTTTATTTCTGCATTAAAAAAACTATTATTTTAAGTGCATTCAAAATATCAGCACATTATACAAATCTGTATATTTGTGTCGCAGTGAAAAAATAATATAAATGAAAAAATATATTATATATAATTTTATAAGAATATATAAAAATAACTAAACTTTATAAGCAAATTAACTAGTATTAAATACAATTTTAGTCTTAAGTTCTAGGTGTGTAAATGCATCAGATGTCTTTAACTATATTTTGTAATAATCTAAGCATTTAGTTAATTTAGTATATAATATTTTTTACAAATTATTCACTTAAAGTCTTCATAGTAAAAACAGTTGTTTGTATTTTTAAAATCAGTTTTTATACCTTTAATAATCATAGTTCATGCTATTGTGTTTAATCATAAAAATTTTAACACTTTATTGCAGCTGTCTTACTGTTCTACTGCAAAACCAATTTAAATAAAACCTATTCATTTACAGCAAATGATTTCATACTTCAGAGTAAAGACTCCTTCTACAGTGCTCATTAACCATTTTACTTAAAAATTTTTACTGCTTATTAACCATTTTACTTAATGTTTTAAACTTCAAATTAAAATTGTTTTAAAAATGTTTTGTGTTAATTCTAAACCTTAAAATTTATTTTCAGCAAAGTTCCACTCCATCTACATTAAGTACTTCTCAAAACTAAAAAAGTTTTTCTACAAAATTTTTTTTTCTTCTCACAAACATGCTAGCTAAATATTTAAAAGCGCTTGTCAATTTTTATAATAATTCTTAAATCAATCCTTTTGGTCTGTTTATGTGTCTGTTGTGGATGAATGAAAGTGGCCACAAGTGTAAAATGTTGTGTTTAGTGTTGTTTTGTTTTGTCTGTTTATTTGTTATCTCTACATTTTATAATAATACAATTTTTAAAGCCTTATCCATTTTTCAAATTTCAATTAATTTTTTCAACCTGGTTCAGTCTGGTCAGTTCACAAACTGGCATCTTGCAACTAAAAATCAATGTTTTAAAAATTATGTATTAAGCTAGCTTTGTCCTTCTAAAAAAACATGGCGGAAGGTGTGTGGAGATGGCAAACCCCAGATTTCTCAATGGCCATCGGGATAACTTTTCCCTGGAGAATTTCTGGACTTTGCCGTCACCCGGCTTTCCTGTTATGTGTAAATTCAGGCCTATATAATATGTATTTATTTTAGCTAAAAAATAGCATCTAGCTTTAAAATAATAACTAAAAAGTTTAAAAAAAATCATTTAGGTTCAGTTTAAAAGTTTTTAAAAAAATTGGCAATTGTTAATTATAAAAATTTTTTGAATGCTGAAGTCTAACAAAAAATTTCCGCAGCCTTCCAGCAGTCCTGTCTTCATCCACTTCAAAAAAGCCTGTCACCCCCTCCTGCCAGCCGCCTTTCCTGCAAACCTGTTTCTTGACGGACTCCACCTTTGACAATGCTGAATTAAGCACTCTGCCTAGCTGCCTTAAATGCCCACCATTGCAACCAACAACCTCCATTGCAAACAAGTCACGGTCGTAAAACTTGCTTACTCAAACCATATATGTGCCCGGCCCTGTTCAACAATCAAACCTTTGCAATCAAACCATATTGTTAACAACTCTTCCATCTTCATTGAAGCCCCCAACTCCACTTATTTTGTTTGCTCCACTAAATTTTCTCCCCATATTGTTACTGAAATGTTTCTTGCTTATCATGATTATTATGTTTTAGCTTTGTTAATGCCTAAAATAACCATCAAAGCCTGTTGGTCCGGTTTCCACCTTGAACCTCATCCTGCAAATGGTCAATGCCTCTGC
Source organism: Suncus etruscus (assembly GCF_024139225.1). Lineage (NCBI taxonomy): Eukaryota > Metazoa > Chordata > Mammalia > Eulipotyphla > Soricidae > Suncus > Suncus etruscus. The sequence continues at coordinate 51,877,270 of NC_064858.1, read as the reverse complement.
CCAAGCGCTCTCCAACACCAGCTATAAACACTGTTCAATCCTGCAATTCAACCAGTTTCGCCGTTTTATGAAAGCATCAACACAACGTTTAAACCTCCTATCTACACCGAATGACTCTAAACTTCTTCTCTGAAAGTTCAGCCTCAACGTCATTAACTCACTATTGGGCAAGTTGTGAGCTACGAACTCTGCCTTCTGGCCATCCTCCTCCTTCTCAAGTTATTTTAAATATTATAAATGCCTCTGCTCTAGCCCTCACAGACCCATATTATGAACACTGTTAGCTTAGCTTCTCTCCTCAACCCCTACGATACTGTTAGTTCCCTTGCTGATGTAGTTCTTCAAAATCGTCGTACTTTATATTTGCGCCCTTATAAAGGAAGGGGGAGTCTGTGTGGCCCTTAAAGAACTATGCTGTGTATTTAAAGACAAATCTGGATTAGTTAGGGAATAGTGTTTCTACGTATTGGGTAACGGTATGAAGAAGTTCCAGAAACGTTTTGACCAAGAACAAGGTTGGGTAACAGGGTTGGTTTTTCTCTTCTCCTTGGATACATACATTACTGTCCACTATTTTGGGCCCTCTTATTAGCCTCATGCTGCTCCTTTCCTTTGACCCAATCGGGCTTTTCCGCAAACTTACTGCCCTTGTTAAAAACCAAGTAAATGAGACGGCAAAAAACCTCTGTTCAAGTTCAACTACCAACAGTTAACCCAACGTGACTCCTGTGAAAACTTGGCTATTGTCACCGAAGCCGCCCTTCCAGCCACTAAGTTTTCAGGAGATAAAGCGCATAGCTAACAAACGGAGCTCGCTCCGGTACTTGTGCTCTCGGCTGAGTGGAGATACCTACGACGGGATAGCAAGGTCCCAGTTAGGGACACAGCTCCCTAAAAGGCTACAACACATAATTCGGATCTCTTGTATTCACCCCACAGGCGCTTGTAGCACCTTTTAAATGCGGCTTTGGCCGTGTCCGACCTGGTCAAACCTTGTAGCCTAAGACACGGTTCTTCCACCCAGCTCACGACGACTTTCCTTCCTTTTATTAGAAGAGAAAGGGGGAGATGTTGGGGACTGACTTGTTGAGGGCCATTTTGCTATTCTTTCTGCCATAATCCAGCCTTTCACCTAAAGGCTACATGCAGTCTTGCTGTAAAGTTCTTGGGCCAAAGAGAAAGGAAAATGCAGCTGCAAAGTATAATTAATCTTTTAGCCCGGAGGAGAGCAACACAGCCCAGTACCATTCCCAGAAAAGAGCCTTACTCCCTTAACCATATCCCTGAGTTTTACAAGACATTCATTATTGTTGTATTGCTACATTGTCTGTTCAAGATCACTGAGGCAAGCACATCTTGCACCACCTCCTGATAGTCAAGCAATTAGGAATGCAGCTAGAAGGTCACAAGAGTTTCCATGGATACTGCAAGAAGTATTGCCCACTTGCCTTATTTGGAATAATGAGAGTAATTTTATGCCAAAAGTGTGATTGACATCACCCTTGTACTGCCCCCTTCTCCTTCTCTATATAAGAAGGAGCTGTAGCCAAATAAAGGTTGCCCTTGAGCAGTGAGAACATTGCCTTGGGTCTTTATTATTAACCTCTCTCAGATTTTTTACAGTGTGGTTGTGCTTCTACCCAGCAAAATAGGAGTGCGGTTGTCTGAGAAGTCTTCCCAGCTAATTCCTGCTGGCCGGGCCCCCCTGGGGGGGCTTCAGGACCCCGCAAGGATTTAGCTAGGAAATAAGCCAGAAATAGGTTTTTGTGAATCCCAAATAAAGAAAATCACCAAGAGAATAGATGAGCATGTCTAGAGAGGTATCAGGGGAGTAAAGAAAAATGGAGAGAGCAAGGGGATGGGAAAAAAATAAAACAGTTTCAGGCTCTGTGGGAGAGTATTGGCTGAGTCACCTTCAACAGCTGGGTGATCTAGAGAGAGTTTGGGGACTTTGAAGAAACAATGTCAGAGGGATGTGGATGTGCAATAAAAAAAAGGGTCAGATTGCAGTTTGCGTTGCATAAACTGGAAGCAAGGACATTGTAAAATTATAGCATGCCACTCTCTAATAGCTTGGGCTCTAAAGGAGGGAGAATAATAGCATCTGCAGTGAGACACAGGAATAAGGAATCAATTTTATTAGAACAGAACTTCTTGGGCCAAAGAGATAGCACAGTAGTAGAGTATTTGCCTTGCATTTGACCAACCTGGGAAGGACCCAGTTCAATTCCAGGCACCCATATCGTACCCATAGCCCTGCCAGGGGCGATTTCTGAGTGCAGAGCCAGGAGTGACCCCTGAGCACCACTGGGTGCAGCCCAACAACCAATCAATTAATCAATAAATAAATGAAGTTAAAAATAGAGCAACTCTTAATGCTTTTAGGTTTTGTATTGGTCAAGATTCCAGTTTGCAAGTGATAGAAATTATATTTAAGTTAATTGAAGGAAAGGAGCATGTGTATGGTTCAGCACTCCAAAGACTGCTGATCCCTTACCCCTCACCTCCTCCTCTCTCCAAGAATTTCTTTTACCCTCTTCCTTTCCACTTTCAGACAGGTTTCAATCAAATAACATTAAAAAACGCATAAAAAACTACAAAAATTAGAATCTTTCATGGAGGCTTAAGGTCTCTCTCTTAGGAATTCTGTCAAGCTCATGGAGTGATCATAAATTTGACTTAAAGACGAGAAAGTCTGTGGCATCAATATTATCAGGAACATACAGATGTAGAAGGAGAGTGATCTGGTTCCCCACAAAAAGAGTAGATACCAATAACATATGCAGAAGAAACAGGTAAGAGGCAGAGAGTCTTACTCTCCTATGACATTAAGATGGAAGGAATTTTACATTAACCAATGCTTGGATCTGACGTATGGCTGAGAGAGGAAGGAAAGGAAGTATAAGGTAACCTAGAACTTTATTACTGTTATTATCACTACTATTACTCCCACCAACACCAAGACCAACACTACTACTACTAACACCACTACTATTAACACCACTACTACTAACACCACCACCACCACGACTACTATGACTACAACTACTACTATAACTATGACTACAATGACTACTGCTGTTGCTGCTGTTACTACTACTACTACTGTTTTGAGTGCCACATCTGGTAATACTTGGGGATTATTCCTGCCTCTACACTCAGGAAATACTTCTGGAGGTACTCAAAGGAGCATATGTGATGATAGTGATTAAACCCTGGTTGACCACATGGAAAGATAGAACCCTACCCACTGTAATATAACTCTGACCCCAACAATTTAAAACTTTATAAATTGAAATAGTGGATGATGAGAACCGTATTGGGAAGCTTGAAGTGGAATGAACATAAAAGTAATGTCTAAATATGCTATGACTAGATGCCCTTGAGGGATGCTTTCTTTTTAACATTTTTGTAGTACTGAAAGGGGGTGGATTTATTGGACCCTTGAAGAGAAAATAGTAGTGAGACAGCTCAGGAAGAGCAGGTGGTTATGAAACCAAGGGACAGGAATAAGATTGAAACATTCAGTGTCACCTGTGTCATCTGTGTCATCCAAAGAACTTTGTAACAGCTGAGTTTGAATATTGATGAGCTTCATTCTCTACATAGTGGTTACTGAACCATAGGGAAACTGATTGAGAACTGCATGGAATATGTGAATGATAGGCAGTGATACAAAGTTTTGTGAAAATGAAGTGGGAAGCCGAATCTTGTTCAGTAAGAAAAGAAAACATGCCTGGATATTTCATGAGAAACTGGGCTGTTAAAATAAAACTGGGCTTCCTACTCTTTAGCAAAGGCACATTACATATGGCCTCTCTTTGCAAAGGATAAAAGAGTAAGATGGGAAGCAAAAGCAGTTGGTGACTCATGTTGCTTCCATGTTAATCTAAAAATGGTTGAATAGAAGGACATACCACTTTGAATGAAATAAACTTCATGAAAGTCTAATAACAATTGCATTAAAATATATAAAACCCTGATATTCTCACAGGAGCCTATCCAGAACTTCTAGATCTGATAAAATAACATAAAATGTGATTAATAATATTGTAAATCCTGTTGATTGAAAAACTCAGGGACATATGATAAATGGACCTGGCTCTTTGATTTAAGCCAATATCACTAAAATAAGCTTTCATATCCAAGAAGAATAATGTCTTGCCTGCAGGATAGAACAGAACATCAGAAAATGCAGTTGTCTTTTGAGGTTTCTTTCCACACATTAAGTTCTCTTGCAACATTTTGTATTTGAATCTTTGTGTTTATATACTAAGCATCTAGCCTGAAATAGTCACTGTATTAGTAACCTTGTTAAATCATTCATCAAATTTTTAATGTACATTAAAACACTAGCCAAAAACAAAGGAGGCATCCACAAATACAAATAAAAGAAGTCATCAGGTAACTTGTTTTGTTTGATTTCTTTTCTTTTTGTGATTTTCTTTCCCAAAATTTGGTACAAAGATGTGTGATTAAAGAGGAGAGGGGCAAATAGTTACAAGAGTAATAACAAGGTTTAAAACAAAAATATAGAAAATAAAAATTCTAAGATATCATGAACTTTTCATCTTATCTAGTCAAAAGGTTACCAAAATTTAAATAAATTAATAACCATAATAGAATACTAACATAGTGACAATATCACTCCTGGTTTTGGGTTTGGATCTACTATTGATACATTAACAGTTCTCTTTGGGTTAGATGCCTCTCCCTTTAAAGTAGGCAACTTTTGTTTTTAAATCTCCATGTGATATTTTTCTTTATTTAAGCACCATGATTACATACATGATTGTTATTGGATTTCAGTCATGAAAAGAACATCCCTCCAGGGCCGGGAAGGTGGCTTGCCTTGCAAGCGCTAGCGTAGGACGGCAGTTCGATCCCCCGGCGTCCCATATGGTCCCCCCAAGCCAGGGGCAATTTCTGAGTGCATAGCCAAGAGTAACCCCTGAACGTCAAATGCGTGTGGCCCAAAAACCAAAAAAAAAAAAGAACATCTCCTTCACCAGTGCAACCTTCCCACCATCAATGTCCCCCATCACCATCTTTCCCAACTCCCTGCCTATATTCCAGACAGACATTCTACTTCTCTCACTCATTAACATTGTCATGATAGTTATGTAGTCATCTCTCTAACTAAACTTACCACTTTATGTGGTGAGTTTCACATCGAGAGCCAGTCCTTCTAGCACTCATCTTTATTGTCTCTGGACATTATTACAATAATATCTTGTTTTTCTTAAAACCTATAGATGAGTGAAAGTATTATGTCTATCTCTCCCTCTGACTTATTTCACTCAGCATAATAAATTTCATGCACATCATGTGCAGGAAAATTTCATGACTTCATTTCTCCTGACAGCTGCATAATATTCCATTGTGTATATGTATCATAGTTTCTTTAGCCATTCATCTGTTGAAGAGCATCTTGATTGTTTCCAGAGTTTGGCTATTGTAAATAGTGCTGCAATGAATATAAGTGTGAGGAAGCATTTTGTACTGTGTTTTTGTGTTCCTGGTTATATTCCAAGGAGTAGTATAGCTGAATCATATGGGAGCTCAATTTCTAGTCTTTCGAGGAATCTCCATATTGTTTACCATAAAGGCTGCACTAGACAGCATTCCCACCAACAGTGAATGAGATTTCATTTCTCTCCACATCCCCACCAGCACTTATTGTTCTTGTTCTTTGTGATGTGTGCCAGTCTCCGTGGTGTGAGATGTTTTTATTTGCATCTCCCTCATAATTAGTGATGTGGAGCATTTTGTAGTTCTTCTTTGAGAAAGTGTCTGTTCATTACTTCGATCCATTTTTTGATGGGGCTAGAAGTTTTTGTCTTGTTAAGTTCTGTCAGTAACTTGTATATCTTAGATATTAGCCCATTATCTGATGGGTATTGGGTGAATAGTTTCTCCCTTTCTGTGGGTGGCTTTTGTGTTCTAGGCATTATTTTCTTTGAGGTGCAAAAACTTCTCATCTTAATATAGTCCCATCTGTTTATCTCTGCTTCCACTTTTTGGAGAGAGCTATTTCTCCCTAAAGATGTCTTTAGTCTCAATGTCAGAAAGTGTTTTACCTACGTGTTGTTCTATATACCTTGCAATGGTCCTCAAACATTTTAAAAAGGGGGCCAGTTCACTGTCCCTCAGACCGTTGAAGGGTCAGGCTATAGTAAAAACAAAAACTATGAACAAATTCCTATGCACACTGCATATATCTTATTTTAAATTGAAAAAACAAAATGGAGACAAATACAATATGTGGCCTGTGGAGTGTAGTTTGAGGACCACTGCATGGTTTTGGACTTCATATCAAGGTCTTTAATCCATTTGGATTGGACCTTTGTGCATGGTGTTAGACCGAGGTCTAAGTTCGCTTTTTTGCAAGTGGTTGACCAGTGTGCCAACACCACTTATTGAAGAGGCTTTCTTTGTTCCATTTAGGATTTCTTGCTCCTTTATCAAAAATTAGGTGCTTGCATATCTGGGGAACATTCTCTGAATACTCAAGTTTACTCCACTGATCTGAGGGTCTGTCTTTATTCCAATACCATGCTGTTTTAATGACTATAGCTTTGTAATACAATTTAAAGTTGGGGAAAGTGATGCCTCCCATATTCCTTTTTCCAAGGGTTGCTCTAGCTATTTGCGGGTATTTATTGTTCCAAATTAATTTCAGGAGTGTTTGTTTAATCCACTTCTTTGAAGAATGTCATGGGTATATTTAGAGGGATTGCATTAAATATGTACAATGCTTTAGAGATTATTGCCATTTTAATTATGTTAATCCTACCAATTCCCCATGTGATTTTTAATGCTATCTATATTCCAGTTTTACTCTCAGGAACCATCACTGACCTAGTCATCAATCCCGAGTTTACAGTTGAGTGACTATGAGTTGTAGCTTTAGATATAGGCCAGTATTTTTCTCATGGACACATAAGGTTATAGTCTCATGTGACTAAAAATTAATTCATAAAAGCATGTATTTTAATCATTAGGAGATGCCAGAAGACTAAAATTGAAGTAGAAACTCTTTTCTGTTAGACTTTAAGCTGTAGAATTTCATACCTAAAACTTCTGAAAGTTACATATTACTCACTTAGAAACTTTAGGTATTCATTACATCACTTGGGCTCCTAGATCAAATTAGTACTGAAGTCTTTTCTGCTATTAGACTTCTCTGTTGTATCTGTCAATAAATTCCCATTGTGCTTCAGTGAGTTCAACTTCAGTTTTTAATCACTTACCCTTAAACAAGTTCTAAGGGAACAAACTTGTATCAGCTTAAATCCCAATCAGATTATTGTTTATCAGAAGATTTAATTGTTGTACTTGGACAAGATCAACTATATATATACAACTATATATATAGTTGGTATATAAATTTAAACTTATGGTACTTATGTAACATTTTTACTTTCAGCATCTGAACATCAAATTTTATACATAGAAAAAAGTACAACTATTAGCACTTATATTATATTTAGTAGAGCCTAATATTAAATAACAAAATACACAGCCAAAATTCATATATAGCAATGTGCTTTTAAAATGGGTTCTGGAAAAATTTTAAGCAGTACTCTAATTACCAGTTCTTACATTTTCACAATATACTACATCACAAAGTCAAGCGCAAAAAGACTTCAGTTTCATTGAATTTCCTGTCAAAGTCTTCAACAATTTTGAAGACAGAAGATTTTATGTCTGAAGGTACAAAAAATTTCATCTTGTCTAAGCTCAGTCACAAACTATTGAAGAGCACTTTAATATTAGCAAAAACCCAAGAGAGAATTTACCTTAATTTAAAGAAAATGACAGTAAACTCATCCACTAACTTTAAAAGCACCTGTTTGAAAAAGAAAAAAGAAGGCTCAGGAATTGAAAGTGTATGCTACTCTTTCTGGTTTTTTTTCTCTCCTATGACTGTACTGTTCTTTTTCTCCCATGATAAATAAACCGCAATGTGAATGAAAGTCTACAATAAGCAAAGGAATACTTTCACCATTATTGGTGAAGAAATAATTTCTGGAAGTAAATCATCTGAACTATGGTATACCTGATGGTGTCCAGATAATTTACTTACATTTGCTTCAAAATTGTTACAATGCTTTTATTTTAACAGGACATTTCTATACAACCAGGCAAAGTGTTCAGCATATAGATGAACTATATGATATAAACACGCTTCTTAGATAGGAAACTAATTCAGTGCATATCCCACACAATTATACATAGTGCAAAGACTATAGTAAAGAACTCCACAGTGTTAACAAAATATCTTAAGAGGCTGAAGTATTCATCTGTCACCAGTATTAGATGTCTCCCAGCCCATGTCTAGCATGTCCCCAGGATAGCCTTGGTAACCTCTATATCATTGTCTCTAAATAGCACAGAGAAAAATTGTCATCAGCATTAAATATGTCAGTCTGTTCAACTTCTCCTGTTCAGATTACAAGGTATCCACCAAAGGCAGATAGAAAAGGGTAACAATTATCATTTTAGTATTTGTCATGTGCCTGGAAATATATTTTTAAGTTATATATTTGGGGGTAAAATCATGAAATTTTTCTATACATGGATGTATGTGGAAACTATTATGCTGAGTGAAATAAGACAGAAGGAGAGAGATAAACACAGAATAGTCTCACTCATTTATGGGATTTAAGAAAAATAAAATATGTAATAATACCAGAGACACTAGAGATAAGGGCTGGAAGGACCTCCATGGCATGAAGCTTACCACAAAAAAGTGGTGAGTGCAGTTAGAGAAATAATTACATTAACAACTATTATGACAATGGTAATGAGTGAGAGAAGTAGAACACCTCGAATAAAAGCAGGGTGTTGGAGAGGTTGGAAATGGGGGGGTATTGATGGTCAACGTTGCACTGATAAAGGGGGGTGTTCTTTTTTATGACTGAAACCCAACTACAAATATGTTTGTAATCATGGTGCTTAAATAAGGATATTTAAACAAATAAAGGAAAATGATAAATATGTAAATAAATAAAAAATAATGTAATTATGTAAACTTTATTCTAATTTATTTCTTATATGAAATATAATTAATAAATTTATTATTTGGTATGTTGAGATAAAATCTTATAACTAAAAACACTGAATAAAAACAAGGCAAACTATATTAATAAAAATAGTCTTTCCAAAAAAAATTAAATTGTTACAAATTCATGCAAAATTGGAAGATATAAGTAGAGAAAATCCCTTCCTTAAACAATCAGTCTTAATTCTGAGAGATAAACATTAATAATTTTTTCAGGAAGCTTTCTTAAACATATGCATCAAAACATATAAATTAAAATGTCTTGCATGCCTGAAATGTCAATACTTAAATAAACATGGGTATAAATAACAAAGCATGAGTATGTACCCATTTTCTCTATCTTATGATCTTTTTGAATAGGCAGATCCAGAAATTCACCTATTAAGAGACAGTTTTATTCTGTGAAAAAGGTTAGTAGTGTCCAGGGACAGGAGATGGGGCTCTGTGGTGAAGCATGTGCTTGTATGTATGGGGTGTTGGCTTGATCATAGGCATAACACACACAAACAAAAGAAAAATGAATCAATTATAATCATGCAAATACTAGTTCATCAGACACCCAACAGCCTGGGATTCAAATATGAGGAGACAATTATGTATGTGCTGTAACAAAAATCACTCTTATTCTTGGCTTGCAAAGTTTGGAGAGAAAATGGATCAACTTGAAAAAAGGACTGCTTTTCCATTGTTTTCTGGATAAAAGAAAATCAGCTTTCTCTGGAGTTAGGAACATTAGTTGAGTGACTCATAATGCAGTTTGATCAGTGAAAGGTACAGATATGGAGGGTTCACTAGGAGAGCAAAAGTCCTTGTCAACTCATTACCATATCCAATAATTTTCCCTCAACAGGTTTCCATAGAGGATGTGGCTACAACTGAATTTAAAACTTGGAGGAAAATGACTGAGTCTATGTTTGCAAATTACATGCAGCTCTTCCTTCTGTAGTACAAACAAGGACCATCATGGCCTCTTAAGATCCTGGAAGAAAGAAGTATTCTCAAAACTGGCAGCAGCCATGCACAAGTAGTGGCACAACAATAGCCATGCACAAGTAGTGGCAAGACCAGACAGTATAGCTCAGTAAGAGAAGGAGATGCAATACCAAGGACAAGAGGAAACAAGCACTACTGTGATGGCTTCTGCTCATGTGTGAAGTTGGACTAATACGGTGCTTCTCAATTATTTTCTGTCATGCCCCTCTAGAAAGAAGAAAACATTTTTTCACACCCTCCGTGCAACTGTAATAGGTATCTTTATTTAAAAAACTTTAATCTACAAAACAAAAATATATAAAAAATTTTTTTAATTTTTTTTTTTAATTTTTTAATCAGAGGTGATGTCTGGACTAATGGCTACAATGAGCACATTTTGCAATGCATAGCTTTTCGAAGCGGGGTTTGAAGCAGAACACAGCAACTCTCACCTCCAGAGACATACAGAGACATAAACATGGGGCTTAGTTTATTATGACAGTGTTTGTCTACGTCAAACACGCCCCCTTTATGGAGCATCATGCTCCCCTGGGAGGCGCGCCCCACTATTTGAGAACCACTGGACTAACAAAACCTTTGTGAATGGAATAAACCCTAGAGTTCTTGGAGAATCCAGGAGTGTATACTTGAGCGATTGATGGGACAACTAGGAAAGTTGTATTCACCTTTGTACCAAAGTTAACAAAGTACAGTCATTTTGTTACACAAAATACAAGACATAACTTATGTTTCTATATACATATTATATGCAAATTTTCCATTATACGTAGCCAATTATTTAACATAATATATCTCAGACATCTTTCCACAATAATATAATTATCTATTGTTTTTCTAAGTGACAGATAATTCCATAGCATCTTTTTGTTACAATTGACTTAACTGGTTTTCTAGTAGTGGTTATCTACATTGTTTAAAGTTATTTACTATTAAAGATATTTGGTAGATTTTACCATGACATAAACTTAAAGAAGTTATTTCTCTGTTCAAAAGTATAAACATTTAAAAATTAAGACATCACACTAGCTGTTCTTCAAAACATTTGTACCAATTTATACTTCTAAGAATATGAACATTTCTCCCTACTTTTCCAACAGTGTAGAAAATTGCCATTTTAAAAGTGACAAATATTATTTCATATGAGGGGGCACAATAATTTGAGGAGATATTATTTCCATATTTCAAATAAGAAAACCAAGAATGAGGACTGTCTAATTCATGACCAATAATTCAAAGAACCAAATTTCAAACCTTGCTGTTTTCATTCTAAGTCACTTTCACTCATTTATTCAGACAAAAAGACTATATGGAAAAGTAAAAATGGTTTATTTGTCTGATATCACATAGCCAGTAAGTAGCAAGTTTGAAATGAGAACCTTTGCTTTTTTGGCTTTCATTCATTTTAACTCAACAAGAATCTGTTACAAATGATTTTGTTTTATAGAGAAAATATCATCTTTACAGAGGTACTGGATCTAGACACAATTGTTTATTTTAAGAAAATTAAACTTTATGAAGAATGAAAATGGATGGAACAAAAAAAAATTCAAATTCAGCTTTGATATGTATGAAGTATATCTTTCTCACTCTGTCTCAAATCCAAGACATGCCATTACCTCTCAAGGTTTACAGTGGTTGTCAATAAGGTTGTCAGTTTCTCATACCCATAGTTTCATTGCTATCACACATTTTGTGATAAAAATTTAATCATTTAGGTGGAAAGGATAGTCTTTGTCCATAAGCTACAAAATTTTATGGGTATTTAAAAAATACCCATTTTAAAAATAAAGCTGTATTAGTTGGTAAAATTTTAAGTGGTGAAGTTAGAAAAATACAGGAAAATTACTGTTCTAAAATCCTTTAATTAGTCCATTTTATAATACATGTTTTTTTAATTAAAATCTTCTAAAACAGCAAGTTTAGTGTTTTATATTAGGTTTTACAAAAGCATTGTGTATGTCATTTTCTAAATTAAGGTAAAATACCAATGATTTAGTTATATATAGATGATAAAATGTTTCCATACTATCTAAAGCACTTGAGTATTTTCCAAAATCCAAATGATACAAATATATTTATAAAACAACCTACTAGTAAAAGGAAATCAATTTACATGAGAATTAATTCTACTAAAGTATTTTTAGCTAGGAGACTCAAGTGCCTTCAAATTTCTGAAGATCTCTCCATTTCTTTTTAAACATCTCATTGTTCATTGTATATATTGTTGTTACAAAGAGAAAGACCAACTCAAAGAGTGGTCTTGTTAATACTGAAATAGAAAGACACTAATTAGACTTGTTAATGGACTTGGGAATGCAGATGGTCCTTTAATGGTCTTCCAAGTACAGTCAGCTCTTTTTAGGCAGTCTGCTTTTCTTTGATCACTGGTGTTTATGAGAAATATTGTTACAGCTTTCTCCAGTCATAAATGCCAACAAATATTTAGAAAAGACTTCACATTGTCCCTTTTATAAAACTTTACCTTTGACATGTTTATGTACCTAATATCTTCCGGAGTTTGTATATTGTAACAATGAATTCCAGCTTTTTTTAAAAAAAATAATTTTTATTGTGATTAACGTGAGTTACAAGTCTTTCACAGTAATATTTAAAGTACATAGTGACATTGAATCAGGGGTATTCCAACCACCAGTGTTGTCCTCCCTCCAACCCTGCTCCCAGCATCTGCCTCCTTTGCCCCCCAGACTGTTAGTATAACTAATCCCCTCTGTGTATAGCTTTTTGAAGATTGGGCATTGATTCTGTTGTTGTTGTCTTTGGTTTGGTGTTTATGCTGATCATGTTTTATTTCTACTCAATGTTCATACAATTGTTCGATTCTAGTATCTTCCATTTCCCCCTCCCCTCAATTTATGAGGTAGAACAAGATGATACAAGTTATGTGGTTCCGTTTGAAAAAAAAAAAAAGAAGAAGTTGGAAAAAGAAAAATATCAAAAACCAAAATATAAAAAACAAAACCAACAAACAAATAAACCAGGAGTAGTTTGTCTAGAGGTTATCAATATCAATTTAAAAAGAATGGGGAAAAAAAGAAGAAAATCATCACATAAAAGACAAAACAAAAACAACCAAACAAACACACACACACACACACACACACACAAAACAGCAACAACAACCAAATAGACAAAACACAAAAAGAAACAAAAATCAAACTAAAGACCAAAACCATCAACTATAAAAAAAGCACCACAGCAACAAATACAAGAAAAGAATAAAGGAAGGATGGCTGTTGTGGCAAGGTTTTCTGTTGTTGTTTTGTTTTGTTTTGCATAGGCATAGTAAATATTGGGGAAATTAGAAAGGGAAGTTTCTTGGCCTAAAAGATTCAGGGTTTCTCCACCTTTAAAGCATACTGTCATGGGAACAACTACAGGCTCCCTATACACTCCTATTCACACCCCAAGAAATTTTTTTGGTGCCAGAACATTTTCCGCATAGTTGTGGCTGATAGAATCAGGCCTCTAACTAGAGATCTTGGTATTTGCACAAGTTGTAAGATGAAGCTTAGGATAGCGTCTTTCTTTATGGTTCTAGCAGTTCTGTTCTATCACTGTTGTTGTAATCAGTCTTCTGTAATTGGTGGTCTTGGTTTTGGGGCAGATACTAGGACGAGCCTAGGATAGAGTACATCAATGTATTTCCAGAAGATCTGCTCCATCACAGTAGTCAAAGTCAGATCTCTGGTGATTCCATCTTTTTAAATTATTCTGTGTTACTTTTTTTTTTTTTCACACCCAGTGACACTCAAGGGTTACTCCGGGCTCAGAAATCGCTCCTGGCTTGGGGGACCATATGGAATGCCGGGGATCTAATCCAGGTCTATCCTGGGTCAGTAGTATGCAAGGCAAGCACCCTACTGCTGTGCTACTGCTCTAGCCCCTATTCCCTGTGTTACTATAGACACATTCGTACCATTTCCCTCCCTGCTTGCACTATTCTTTCTTCCTGATAGCTGGCCAGATTACATGTCTTCCAAATATAGTAAGTCTGAGTTCAGAGAGGTACCAATAAGTTTTTAAACGCCATTCCACAAAGAAGCCTGCTATTCTTAATCAATAAGCTTGATTCCCATGAAGCTGAAAGTAATTACATCTTTAAGGAGTGACATTTACAGAAGGAGTACAGGAGTACAAGTCGAGTGGCATGTCTGTCATTTATCTTTAAAGCATATTAAATTATATTATAAAGGTGTAGTATAGAAAGACTTGGACTATTGGCTTTGTGAAAGGTGTAGTAATTAAGATAAAGATTGCATCTCAGTCAAAATAGTGGGAAGATGTTTACCTATTCATTCAGCAAATATTTAATGAATCTGCTTCCTACTAAGTTTGGGGGAAACAGCAGGGAACAAAGCAGATAAAGCTCTCAACTCTCAAGAGGTTTTAATCTAGATAGTTGGAAAGACCCATGCAAGTAAATATAAGTCTAAACCATTGTCTACAAGAGTCAAGAGCCAGGAGCCAGCTCTGGAAATGTAGGTGGGCAAAGCATTCTGGATGTGCAAGGCATGTACACAACTCTTTGAATGAAATATGATCTGCAGATAGATGGATAAAGGAGAGACATTATAGTTCCCAAAAGTCCAAAAAACCATCCTGAGAGGACTTTAGATGTTCTGAGTAAAGTGTCTACAGTTTTAACTTCACAAGAGCTTAGATAATCATGTGTGCTCTGATGCTGAAGCATGTAGACAGAGGACCTGCTAGAAAGTCACTACTAACATGCAGACAAAGAACCATAAAGGACAAAGCCTGCAAGTTGAGAACAAGTTGGATTCCAAACATTGTAAAGGTTCAGACAACAGAATGTGTTGATTCTATTGGATGCTGAGAGCAGAGAAGAAACTGTCTTGATGTAAGAAGCTGAAGGATATGTTTCCATTTCCATGCGTCCTCTCTTATTTGTTGAAGCAGGGTTTTATAGTTTTCTTTGTATAAGTCCTTCACATCTTTATTCAAGTTAACTCCAAGATATTTGAGTTTGTGTGACACTAATGTGAATGGGGTTGTTTTCTTAATGTCCATTTCTTCCCTAGCGTTATTGGTGTATTGGTGATTTTTGTGTGTTGATTTTGTAGCCTGCCATATTGCTATATGAATTTATTGTCTCTAGAATCTTTTTGGTAGAGTCTTTAGGGTTTTCTAAGTATAGTATCATGTCATCTGAAAACAGTGTGAGCTTGACTCTTTCTTTCCTATCTGGATACTCTTAATATCTTTTTTTTTCCTAATTTCTATAGCAAGTACTTCCAGTACTATGCTGAATAGGAGTGGTGATAAAGGACAGCCTCATCTTGAACTCTGCTTCAAGAAATAAGAGAGGACACACAGAAATGTAAACACATAGTTTGTTCATGAATTGGCAGGATTAACATTATTAAAATGGCAATACTCACCAAAGCATTGTACAGATTTAATGTGATCCCTCTAAAGATACCCATGACATTCTTCAAAGAAGTGGATCAAACACTTCTGAAATTCATTTGGAACAATAAACACCCATGAATAGCTAAAGAAATCCTTGGGAAAAGGAATATGAGAGGCATTATTTTCCCCAATTTTAAAGTGTATTAAAAGGCAATAATTATAAAAACAGCATGGTATTAGAATAGACAGACCCTCAGATCAGTGGAATAGGCTTGAATACTCAGAGGATGTTTTCCAGACATACAATCACCTAATATTTTATAAAGAGTCAAGAAATTCTAAATGGAGCAAGGAAACTCTTCAACAACTGGTGTTGGCACAACTGGTTCACCACTTGCAAAACAGCAAACTCAGACCCCCCAGCTAACAACATGTATGAGGGTAAAATACAAATGGATTAAAGACCTTGATATAAGACCTAAAACCATAGGTATATAGAACAACACATAGGTAAAACACTCCATGACATTGAGACTAAAGGCATCTTTAAGGAGGAAACAGCACTCTCCAAACAAGTGGAAGCAGGGATAAACAGATGGAAATATATTTAGCTGAAAGCTTCTGCACCTAAAAAAAATAATGCCCAGGATACAAAGCCACCCACTGAGTGGGAGAAACTATTCACCCAATACCCATCAGATAAGGGGCTAATATCCAAAATATACAAAGCACTGACAGAACTTTACAAGAAAAAAAAAAAAACATCAAAAATCTCATCAAAAAATGGGGAGAAGAAATGAACAGACATTTTGGCCAAAAGACACATGAAAAAATGATCCACATCACTAATCATCATGGAGAAGCAAATCAAAACAACTCCAAGTTACCATCACATACCACACAGATTGGCACACATCACAAAGAATGGCAATAAGTTGTGCTGGCAGGGATATGGAGAGAAAGGAACTCTTATTCACTGCTGGTGGGAATTCCGTCTAGTCCAACCTTTATGGAAAACAATATGGAGATTCCTCCAAAAACTAGAAATTGAGCTCCCATATGATCCAGCTATACTACTCCTAGGGATATACTCTAGGAACAAAAATATGCAATTCAAAAATCCCCTTCTCACACCAATATTCATTGCAGCGCTATTTACAATAGCCAGACTCTGGAAACAACAACGATGCCCATCAACAGATAAATGGCTAAAGAAACTGTGGTACATGTACACAATGGAATATTATGCAGCCATCAGGAAAGAATAAGTCATGAAATTTTCCTACACATGGATGTACAAAGAATCTATTATGCTGAGTGAAATAAGTCAGAGGGAGAGATAGATGCAGAATAGTCTCACTCATCAATGAGCTTTAAGAAAAATAAAAGACATTTTTGCACTAATTCTCAGAGACAAAAGGGAGGAGAGCTGGAAGGTCCAACTCATGACATGAAGCTCACCACAAAGTGTGGTGAGTGCAGTTAGTGAAATAACTGCACTGACAACTATCATAACAATGTGAATGAATGAGGGAAGTAGAAAGCCTGTCTTGAGTATAGGCAGAAAGGTCTGGGTGGGGAGGAGGGAGATTTGGGACATTTGTGATTGGAATGTTGTCTTGGTGAAGGGGGGTGCTCTTTACATGACTAAAACATATTTGTAATCAGGTGTTTAAATGAAGATATAAAAAGATTTAAAAAAAAGCAAGATGCATAAGAAAATAAAAAGAAGAAGCTAGAAGGATGAAGGATGGAAGCCTTGCAAAAACTGAGTAGGGAAGTCTGGGCAAGAAATGATAACCTTAATGGCAGTGCCACATCATGACACCCAACAAAGAATGATGTCTGTTGCTTATAGTTACCCATAAGAAACATAGACTCAGCAGGGAGTGTTCCCCAAATCAAAAAAGAATCCTTACCCTTACTTTCCATGAACAAATTTGAAATGCCTCTTCTCCACAAAATTCAGAAACATCTTTTCATTCTACAAAAGTGTTTTTCGAACTTGGGTTTTTTTCTTTTAATTGATGTCCTTTACCTGGATAGAAAAAATAATTTTATTTATACAATGATCCAGACAAGACTCTGGGTGATATACACAGGAATTAAAGACATAATTATGAAACACAAACATAAAGGGGATTTTCTCCCTCTTTTTTCCCTCATGTTCTGACAATGCAGTCCCATTATAAATAGCCTGTGAGAACATAAATGGCCCTGAGCCATCACCAATGTGGGAACTCATTTAGCTTGAAGTGATTGGAAAGAACCCTGATATGAAAGGACCAAGAGGAAAGAGAAAAGAAAAGTAAGGCCAGCCTATGAAATTGATGGTAAAAATGAAATGTGACCTAGGAGCCATCAGGGCCATTAATATTTACTATGTAAAATGTTTTGCATTACAGGTGAACTTCTGCACTGTCTTCCACATTACACAAGGCAGGCACGCCATATCAGGGCTCTCACTGGAATTCTGAAGTTCAGAAGCTTAAGGCAACTGTACATCAAAGTGATCTGACTGTGCTAACTTGAGACAGGAAGAGGAAAACAGGGATGGATTTAAAATGTCACTAAATCAAAATGACTCTGGCAGTACATGAAATTGGCAGGATTAATCAAAGGACTAACTTTGGAGAAGTTCACAGAGCTGGTGAGGAAAGCACCTCATTGTCATCAGGGCTCCCATAGAGGGAACAGAAGATTTAACAGCTGAACATACAGTTCACCATGTACCTGCCAGGAGCCACCCAAGTTACCTGCAGTAGATTATAATTTGGTTTGTTTTTTAAAATCTCCTCTAGTGTCTAGGATTGAATCTTGGGCTTCACATTTGCAAAGCATGTGCTCTAGCCCTGCAATAAATCCCTTGGTCCTTTCACTCTTTCAACTTTATTGGCATTCTAATCTACCCTTATATTTCCTTTTTTCTTTCTTTCTTTCTTTCTTTCTTTCTTTCTTTCTTTCTTTCTTTCTTTCTTTCTTTCTTTCTTTCTTTCTTTCTTTCTTTCTTTCTTTCTTTCTTTCTTTCATTTTTCTTTCTTTCTTTCTTTCTTCTTTCTTTCTTTCTTTCTTTCTTCTTTCTTTCTTTCTTTCTTTCTTTTTTTATTAATTTTTTATCTTTATTTAAACACCGTGATTACAAACATGATTATAGTTGTATGATTACAGTCATGTAAAGAACACCCCCCTTCACCAGTGCAACATTCCCACCACCAATTTCCCAGATCTCCCTCCTCCCCACCCCCCTACACCTGTACTCGAGACAGGCTTTCTACTTCCCTCATTCATTCACATTGTTATGATAGTTTTCAGTGTAGTCATCTCTGCAACTGCACTCATCACTCTATGGGATGAGCTTCATGTCCTGAGCTGCACCTACCAGCCCTCATATCTCTTGTCTCTGAGATACTGTTAAAAATGTCCTTCATTTTTCTTAAAGCCCATAGATGAGTGAAACCATTCTGCATCTTTCTCTCTCCCTCTGACTTACTTCACTCAGCATAATAGATTCCATGTACATCCATGTATAGGAAAATTTCATGACTTCATCTCTCCTGATGGCTGCATAGTATTCCATTGTGTATATGTACCACAGTTTCTTCAGCCACTCATCTGTTGAAGGACATCTTGGTTGTTTCCAGAGTCTGGCTATTGTAAATAGCACTGCAATGAATATAGGAGTAAGGAAGGGATTTTTGATCACTAATCGTCAGGGAGATGCAAATCAAAACTACTATGAGGTACCACCTCACGCCACTGAGATTGGCACACATCACAAATCAAGCAGTGCTGGCGGGGATGTGGAGAGAAAGGAACTCTTTTTCACTGCTGGTGGGAATGCCGTCTAGTACAACCTTTATGGAAAGCGATATGGAGATTCCTTCACAAACTGGAAATTGAGCTTCCATACGATCCAGCTATACCACTCCTAGGAATATACCCAAGGAACACAGAAATACAATACAAAAATCCCTTCCTTACTCTTCCTTCCTTCCTTCCTTCCTTCCTTCCTTTCTTTCTTTCTTTCTTTCTTCCTTCCTTCCTTCCTTCCTTCCTTCCTTCCTTCCTTCCTTCCTTCCTTCCTTCCTTCCTTCCTTCCTTCCTTCCTTCCTTTCTTTCTTTCTTTCTTTCTTTCTTTCTTTCTTTCTTTCTTTCTTTCTTTCTTTCCCTTCCTTCTCTCCTCCCTCTCTTCCTCTCTCTTTTTGTTATAATAATTAAAAAGCTATGGTTGATTTCGAACATCTGTTTCTTGTTATTATAAAACACTTTTTCTCAGGCCAGGTATGTGACTCAAGTGGTAGAGCATATATGCCTTATGTATGAGGCCCTGAGTTTGATCTCCAAACCTGAATTATCCCTAAAGAATCACACCACCAGAACTCAGGATTACTGGGTTTCAGTAATCAAACCATGGCCTTTTTAAATACCAATAATTATAGGGAAGAGAAGGACGTCAAGAAGGCAATCCCATTCACATTAGTGCCACACAAAATCAAATACCTTGAAGTCAACTTGACCAAAGACCTGAAGGAGCTATACAAAGAAAACTATAAAGCTCTGCTCCAAGAAATAAGAGAGGACACATGGAAATGGAAACACATAACCTGCTCATGGATTGGCAGGATTAACATTATTAAAATAGCAATACTTTCCAAAGCATTATACAGATTTAATGTGATCCTCTTAAAAATAACCATGACAGTCTTCAAAGAAGTGGATCAAATACTTATGAAGTTCATCTGGAACAATAAACACCCTCAAATAGCTAAAGCACACCTAGGGAAAAGGAAAATGGGAGGCTTTACTTTCCCAACTTCAAACTGTACTACAAAGCAATAGTTATCAAAACAGCATGGTATTGGAATAAAGACAGACCCTCAGATCAATGGAATAGGCTTGAGTTTTCAGACAATGTTCCCCAGACATACAATCACCTAATTTATTGACAAAGGAGTAAGAAAACCTAAGTGGAGCAGAGAAAACCTCTTCAACAAGTGGTACTGGTAGAACTGGTTAAGCCACTTGCAAAAAAGCGAACATAGACCCACAATTAACATCATGTATGAAGGTAAAATCCAAATGGATTAAAGGCCTTGATATCAGACCTGATACCATAAGGTATATAGAATAACACGTTGGTAAAACACTCCATGACATTGAGACTAAAGGCATCTTCAAGGAGGAAACTGCACTTTCCAAACAAGTAGAAGCAGAGATCAACAGATGGGAATACATTAAGCTGAGAAGCTTCTTCACCTCAAAAGAAATAGTGCCCAGGATACAAGAGCCACCCACTGAGTGGGAGAAACTATTCACCCAACACCCATCAGATAAGTCGCTAATATCCAGGGCACTGACAGAACTTTATAAGAAAATAACATCTAATCCCATCAAAGAATGGGGAGAAGAAATGAACAGACACTTTGATAAAAAAAATAAATATAAATGGCAAAAAGGCACATGAAAAAATGCTCCTCATCACTAGTCATCAGGGAGATGCAAATCAAAACAATGATGAGATACCATCTCACACCACAGAGATTGGCATACATCACAAAGAATGAGAATAATCAGTGCTGGCAGGGATGTGGAGAGAAAGGAACTCTTATCCACTGCTGGTGGGAATGCCGTCTAGTCCAACCTCTATGGAAAGCGACATGGAGATTCCTCCAGAATCTGGAAATTGAGCTCCCATTTGACCCAGCTATTCCACATAGAGGGATAAGAACACAATAATACATTATCAAAACCCTTTCCTCACACCTATATTTATTGCAGCACTATTCACAATAGCCAGACTCTGGAAACAACCAAGATGCCCTTCAACAGACGAATGGCTAAAGAAATTGTGGTACATATACACAATGGAATATTATGCAGCCGTCAGGAGAAATGAAGTCATGAAATTTTCCTATACATGGATGTACATGGAATCTATCATGCTGAGTGAAATAAGTTAGAGGAAGAGAGAGAGACACAGAACAGTCTCACTCATCTATGGGTTTTAAGCAAAATAAGTAATTTTTGCAACAGTTCTCAGAGACCACGAGAGGACGGCTGGAACTTCCAGCTCACTTCATGAAGCTCACCACAAAGAGTGGTGCGTGCAGTTATAGAAATAACTACACAGAGAACTACCATAATCATGTGAATGAATGAACGAACTGGAAAGCCTGCCTGGAGTACAGGTGGGGGTGGGGTCGGATGGAGGGAGATTTGGGACATTGGTGGTAGGAATGTTGCACTGGAGTGGGGGGGTGTTCTTTACATGACTGAAACCTAATCACAATCATATTTGTAATCAAGATATTAAAATAAAGAAAAAAATTTAAAAAATTGTGCTACTGAAGATTTATGTCTAGTTTCAGTTCAGTACATAGTGTATCTTTTGATTTTTCACAATCTTTGCCAGTTCTTGCATGAATTCACCAATGAAGCTAATTAAAATCATTATTAAAAAATACTATTCAGGTTGTAAGAAACTTCTTTTGGAAGTATTTGGCATGTTTGCTTTTCGTTTCTGTCTTTTTTTTTTTTTATTTTGAAACTTGTCCCTGCCCCATTTTTATGGATTTGGTCCTGAGTCTTGGTGGGAACAACATTCTAGAAAGTCACAGAGAACTGGAAATTAAACCTGTAATGCCTTCTTCTGCCACTCCTGACCTTTCATATTAATGCAATTTTACTTTTGAATGATTTAAATCTTCAGAGACAAATCCAATAAAAATAATGAAATGTCCCCCAACCCAGCCACCCTCACTCCAATATTGAGCAAGATAGACAAAAGACAGCCCCTTGGTGTACATTTTAATCAAATAAACCTCTCAGAAGTCTCCCCATCTAAGCAGGAGAAATCTCAAAGTTTCATTGGGTCATCATGTTCCTCATCATAGCTTCAATCCTCTTTGGTCATTATGCCTGAACCAAAAGGTGCAGCTTGATATGCCCTGTCCAGCTGTGCTGCACTAAGTGGTCACACTGTTGAGACCCACGAACGGTTCTGGCTTTGGAAAGGAAGAGCTGCCATGAAAAGTATCTCCCACCAGGACTGTGCTCTTGAGCCAGAGCCTTTCTTTTTTTGTATGTTTCTCTAATTCCTGATCATGGGATGTTAGCCTAGGAATTAAACTGAGGGAAAACAGTGTTAACAAGACTTGTTCCAATGAACCTGATACTGACTTTTAAAAACAATTTCCATTTGACTTTCACATCAGCTACAACATAAAAGTGATTTGTTAAGTGTCACTAATGACCTTTCTCCAGATGACTTGAGTCAGAACTTTGAAAACCGTAAACAGCATCTATCAAAACCCTCCTACAGCATTCCAGGACCAATAGTCATCTTTTCCCTGCTTCTGTTAATAGCCTTCTAGTTTACCATCCCAAACACATTCGTATCCCAACTATCATATCTCCTCTATCTATATCTATCTATCTTTCATACACACAGAAAATTATCTGCGTGTATTATTATCTTCCTGTTTCTTCATACTCAGCACCATTCACAAATATCCAATTGATTTGTATATGTGTTTTATAACGTATCACTGGTTCTAATAAAAATGATATTTCTTAGGAGATGAATTTCAGTTCTGCAAAACATTCAATGACCCCGTTTTCTCCTTGGCATCTATTTACCTATGAGTTTGATTGCTTGTTGGTTTGTCTTATAGGGATGCACTCCTGGCTGCGTTCCAGACAGCACTGTGTGCCTTAGGTTCAGTGCTCAGACATTGGTGTAGTATACAGGAAAAACTAGGACTAGATCACAGTTGGTGTGCTCTGGGTGACATGTGGTGTCAAGAAATCAGACTGAGTCAATTGTTTTCCAGTGAAGAATTTTCATAACAAACCCATTGATAAGGAATACTAGATCTCAGATATTCTGAATATTTCCTAAATTAGAGGAGGTAAAGAGTAATAGGTTAAAGTAGATAGGAAAAGCATGTTTCTAAACAGAACAAGAACAAATTATAGTTCTTCACCAACTTTTGAACAGTAATTTGTTTCTGAAAAGTTCTGCATCACTAATTCTCAAATATACTATTACTGATGAATTTCAATGGGAAAAAGTTTTCTGTTTCCAGCATCTAAAGTGACAGTGTTTATGTTAAAGTAACATAAAATCTCATTAGTGTGAACTTAATTACTTCAACAGTTAACATTCACTATCATAAATTACTATACTAGGTGTTTCCCTTCATTAATTATTCTATTCTATTGTTATTCTCCTGATTCTCTTTAGGTCTAATTTTATAGAGCTATTTTTTCTTATATGAAGATAATATGCACAAAGAGGTATAAATGTGGTATTTTCTTAAGTAACTCAACCTTTAATGCAGAAAAAAATTACAAGGAAGTCAAAATAAACCATTGGAAAAATATAAATAATTTCACACTTAGTAAAGCAAATTAATTGCAAAAGGTCCAGACCCTTATGATATGATATTCCTGGAAGAAATTAGAAGACTTCTCTGAAGGGAAAAATGGATCTAACTCATGAATAAATAGACAACTGCAAAGAAGACCACTTGTTTCCAGGCATTTTGTTCCAAAGGTACAAAATACAAATGAATCTTCTAAATAAAAAAAGACATAAATGCCTTGAAAGGCAAAATGTACATATATGTACATTCTTGGACATCTATGTATATATACATATATATAGTGGTAAGCCCACGACTCAGCCTCCAAGCAGGCAAATGTTGACATCAGAGTAGAAAAAGGTGGTGAAGGGGAAATTAATGAGTGATTGGGAGTTGAAGATCATAATTGGTTTTGTCCCAGGTATCTTTGATAAAAAAAGAAATAGTGACAAAATTAAAAAGATTCATTGCACTATCTGAGGTTCCATTTATTGTAGAATAAGGAGTGGCATTGGTTGTGGTAAGGATTATGTTCATAACCCCCTCTGACACTCAGTAAAGTAGATACAAAGACCTTCTGATGCACAGTGATTAATGATTGAGACCTCCTTAAAAACATCCATGACTTAATAATCCTGATTAAGAACTCTTGCACTAAAAAAACGGAACCAATTTGAGTTCAGATTTTTCTTTTCTGTTAGTGGAAACATTCTGTAGTGATCAGAAATATGAAGTAGTAAGTAAAAATAAAAGTATAATTGCTACAAACAAAATAATGAATATCAGCAATCAATTATTATTGATATACTTTACTAACATCTATACAAAAATTTAACTCTAGATACTTCCCCAGGATATCTTAAGCTCATTTGGTAGTTACCTTAACTCATGGTACTACAGACTATTTGGTAAAATAACTATAGATTTTTCTGATCTTTTATGCAATGGTGTCCTGAAGTTTCATGCAAACAAGCTCATTTTTGTTTAAAACTATTTACTGCTTAGAATAAATATTATGGTAAATCTTCTGGTAGATAAAAATCAGAACCTAAAATGCTTTGTAATACCTCATATTTGTAATACCTCATATATAAGATATAAATATATAGATATAAGTAGAAATATAATCAGATACAAATATAGATGCAGATACATATATGGAGATAGGTATCACCTTAGTGGCATATAGGAAACTTCTAAACACATTTATATACAGTTTACTCATTAAAGAAATTTACCTTGAGAATGAAAAAATCTGAACACCTCTATTCATGCATTGAATTAGGAATATAATGGCTTATTTGACTAGGCCTTCTGTACACCTGCATCGCAATTAAGATTTTTTTCCCCTCACAATTTAACGCAACTCTGAAGTTGTTGTTTTTTTTTTTAATAGAGTCTTAGGTTGATCTTTTCTCCTCAATATTTCTATAGCCAGATCCTTTCCTTTTATTTCACTTGTATCTCCTCTAATGACTTACCAAGAATGGAAATGTGGGTTTGGGGGGTTGTTAAGTATTATAGTAGGGGCACAATGGATGGGGAGAACTTGGATAAATCAAACAAAAAATGCAAGTAATACAAACAGGGCAATCACAGAAACTTTGTCTCAGTGTGGGAATGTAAATTCAGCCTCAGGAAACAGAAAGTGGAAGTCAGAGACAAAAAAAAATTCATCACAAAGGAGTCATAAATGTTATACAAATGGACAATGAGCCAAGAATAGTGTCTGAAATGTAAAAAGAGTGTAATAATGTAATAAATACCTGTACCTATTATCAAAACACATCTTAAGCAAGTAAGAAATTTAAAAACTGCTATGTGTGAATGCATGAGTACATGTCTGCTCAGGGTTGGGGGGAAGTTCCTTTAATTTCTATATTTGTACTCAAGCATTTTCCCCATTCAAAACAAACAGTGAAGCTTTCAACTCCAGAAGAGTTATCAGAAAAAAAAAAGAAAGAAAGAAACAAAGATAAACATCAGTCTTTTTGAAGTTCAAATCCAAACCTCTTAGGTTTCTGGAGCTGAAACCCAGAACCGATGTAGGCATGAAGACTTGAGATAAAAGAAGGTTTCCAGCCTCTCCCTGCCCAAGAGTAGGAAGTAGTCCTGGGTGTAAGGGTTGCAGGTAAGTAGTAAGTAGTATGTCAGAAGAAGTTGAAAAAGCAGTGAGCATACTCTTACAGGATATACTTGAGCCAAAGTAAATATACAGACAATAGCAGAGGCAAGGTGACTACATTAATAGGATTAATGATAATCATATGTATAATGTTACTGGTAAAGTATCGTAATTACATGCCTGACAATGGTTAAATTACATTATTTTAATTACGCTTTATTTCATAAAATGTTATCGCATAAACCATATGACAAAACACTTTATCATAACAACCAACTACAGAGGAGATATTGTGTGTTAGCTCTATTTTAAGCTCATTTCATGGTGAGTTTAATGATTTTGCAGGGTCACTCAGACAGCAAGTATAGGAGCAATTATTAATGGTTTATGAATCTATTTTTAATAGTTTCTCCTGCTCAAGTGTTCAGTATGGACATGGGATTGAAAGATTGGAATCAGAACAGAGATAAGTAACTATAACAACCACTCTATATGTTGGTCACTCAGAGTCTGAGAACTAAACGAGACTCTGGAGCATCAGTAATGGCATCCAAGTTTCCCATCTATGTCTGGAAGGTGAGAAATTTGATATGGCAGTCTATTGTGTGTGGATATCTGGAAATGTTAAAGTCACATCTAATACAACTTCAGATATAATTCAATTTTGAAGTCAGTGCAGACAAATCAAGTCACAGAAAAAATAAGCATTGTCTAATCAATAAATAATTTTATGAAGGAGTTGCTTGGTAACCAATGCCTGTATCTAATTTTCATGTTCAGAATCAAGAACTTGTGAAATTATACTAAATTAAAATCTAGTGTATACCCTAGGAAGATCTTTATTAGAAGATATTTTTAACTATTTGGCAGATCAAATTATACCACCAGGGTAGAGACTCTGGATATATCAAAATCATTGTTTAAAAAAGAAAATATTTCCAAAGCCTCGGTAATTGAGATCATTGAAATATGCTCCCCAACATCCATCCCCACCACACACAGATGTCGCCAAGCTAACCACAGAACCTATGATCTGTTAGGTTACATGGCAAGGGAAAACTAAAGTTTCAGAAATATTTTAAGTTGTTTATCAGGTAACTCTTGTGAGAACCTTAGTTTACCCAGTTGAGCCCAATGCAATCACAGAATCCTTAAAGGAAAACTGGGATGACAACATGAGCAAGACTCATCTCAATGTTGATGAAATTTTATATTAGAGAAAGTACTATGGTGAAAGTATATAGTCAGACTCCAAAATCTAAAAACAAACAAACAAACAAAATCAGAAAACCAGAAAATCCTGCTGTCTCTATAAAGAATACATTCCACAACTCCCTTGATTTTAGAGACATATTTTGATTTTTCTAGTAAAACTGTAGAATAAAATATACATGTTTCTTTGGGCCACTTATTTTGGGCTGCTTATTTACAAAATAAGTTATAGTAATTATAGTAGTTATAGATAATTAATAATAAATTAGAGAACAATGATTGTTTTTGCAAGTAGCTCCGATATTCAGTAACACATAGCTATAAACTGATCTACATAAAACCATACTAAAAATGGATCACAGTTTTCCATTTCTATGAACTAAGAATAAAAATTTCTAACTGGGTCTTTTGTATCTAGTATCCCATTTATATTACACACACATACAAATACACAACAATGCTTGCAACAATGATCCTGCATTTTGGGAAATAGCTATTTGATTTTATCTGGACATACCACTAATGTTAAAGCAATGGAGGCTCAAAATATTACAGTCTGCAAACCCAGAGAAAACATTCTTTGTCTCAGAAGCATAATATAAGAGAAAATGCCTTGTCAAGGAACAGGCACAAACTATATCCATAATTGGTCTGCATATAAAGAAGAATGGCAGAGGTTGCCACCTTATTTTCTTCCTGCCAGTTTCATTTCCGGGGTATACTTGAGAGTCCATTCTCAGGGAAGAAGCACAATTTATTCTGCCAATGCTCCAGCCTTATTCTCAGCAGGTTGCTGGGTATGGGGATGTGTGGTCACTTTAAGATCAATGCTGACCTTAACCTTAGTAAGTAACAAGAGAATTCCAGGCAGTATGAGACTACAGTCCAATGAAATTTCCTTTAACCAAGTCCTGAGGGTGATAACATAAATGATGTTGTCTTGGAATATAACATGAAACTTGCCCTATTTAGGGGTCAGAAAGTAGGGGAATGCTTAACTTGGTTAAATGAATCCTGTGGCTATTTTTAGATACGTTATTGCTCGGAGGGTTCTGCAGTAAGACCTGCCTTGTGCTAACTCAGCATTATTACATGCATTGGAAACTGTACTTCCCACCTGCTTAACAATTACAGAACATAGTGCAACTAGCTTCAGTCTAATGCTTTAAATTTCATGGATGAACATAAACTAATCGATTAAATTAACCTCTGGACATGGCATAACACAGCCTCAAAACTTGCAAGTCTTCCTAAAGAGAAAACCATAAAAAGTTAATGCCAAGTAAACACCTAAGTCCATCTTAGACAACTCCTTTCTTTAAGAAACCTTAAACCTAAAATTTTGTCTCAAGTCTAGATCATCAGATAATTAATAACCAAGCAAGATTTCTGAGAATTCAACTAAGAAGAGTGTGAATATTTAACAAATACAGCTGCACCTAAGTTCTTCCAGAAATGTGTAGTTACTTGGAGAAATTTATCATGTGAAGATTATAGGAGAGACTATATACCTATTTTGGTATTCCATGTGAAAAGAACTATGTGTATCTTATTCATTGCTATACCCACAAATAAATAGCACAGAGTAGTCTAAATATGCTTATTTAGGGGAAAAGGGAAGCCTCAATTAAGTGTAGAGTAATATCAGAATTTCTATTTAGGAGTCACTATTTTTTTATAAGTTATGCTAAGCGCCATTTTTTCTCAGCACTACATAGAAGACTGAGAATTGGTCATTTTCATTTATTAAAGAAGTATGTCATAAATACAATAAAGAAGTCAATTGATAACAGGATTATGGAAAGAATAATTCCCTCCTTCCTCAGTACTTTTGCTTTGTAATGAGTGTTGAGAGTAAGAAGATATAAGATCTAGCTAGTGCTACGTGAGTCCTTCCTTCAACATCTGGATATTGAAATCCATTTTCCAATGCAATCATATTAGCACTTGGGACTTTGGGAGAGAGGCAATGAAAGAAGAGCAGTCATAAACAGGGTTCTTTACCTTTTAGAAGTTCCAGAGTACACACTCAGTGCTTCTGTTACACACACACACACACACACACATACACACACACACACACACACACACACACACACACACACACACACACACACACACTGAGAAGACAGCCATACATGAGCCACCAAGAGGCTCCCTGGCAGATAATGGCGAATATCTTCAACTTGCACCTTGATCCTGGACATCGCATGCTTTAAAATGGTGAGAATTATGCTGCTGAGAGTTGACCACAATATGCTGCTCGCTTTACAGTCCCTTCATCAAGGTTGTACAGGGTGCCTGCCAGCTCCTATATGACTACCAAGGACATATAGTCACTATATTTTTTCAGTTATCTTGTTTATGTAACCACCACAGTCTTTCTTTTCTTGTTTATCTAAACTCTGCCTCACCCTCAGCCCATGTGCTACAAATTTTGAGGTCCAATTGGCTGTCAGAATAAAATGTCCTCCAAGGTTTTTTTCTTGTTGTTTTGTTGTGTGTGTTGTATCAGTGAAGACACAAAACACTACAATTCTGCATTTTCTGCAAACAACAAAGAGCTAATTTTAGTTACTAAATTATATATCTAAAATTTTAATAGTTGAGTAGAATAACCCATAAATATGTCATCACTGAACTCATAAGGATAATTTTTCTCCAAACTTGATATTTTATAAACATAATTATAGTTGTGTATCTAAAAAGCAGCACAATAAATTCAACTGAGTGAACTGGACATTTTATTCTAGCAAGCATGGATATAATCATAACAAGAAATTCTACAATTACTCCTATAAAAAAATCAATTGCTCTTAAAGCCAAGTTATTTAGCTTTCTTAAAATATATCATTCATCAAATTTTGGGGTGTTTACTTATAATTGAGTCTATATTTTTAACGAAAATCAAATTTTATTTACTTTTTATTTCTTGTAATACTCTAAAATTTTAGTAGTAGAGTTTTATACCACTATATCAGTATATTTCATATTGTTTGTATCACTAAAATCTAGTGCCATCACAAAATGCACCCACCAACCCGTTCTTCCTACAATGCTTCTCTTTTGCTTCTAGAAATCATCATCTGTTTCAGAGGGACTAGGAAAATAATTTAGAAATTGAGGCACTTGTCCTGCTTGTAACTAACCTAATGTAATTCCTGGGACCATACATATAGTCCTTTGAGCACCACCAGGGATTACTTCTGAGAAGAAAGCCAGGAATAGCCAAAAGGGACAGTGAAATGTGAGCCCCAAACAAAACAAACAACAAAGTAGAACAGTTATTTCTATTGCATTTTTTCTTGGTTCTATTCCACATATCAGTAAAATCATCTGTTAATTTTTATTCTGTTCTGACTTATTTCACTTAGGATAATCACTTCATCTTCCCTCCAGTTGGTCAATAAAATGCGTAATTTTATCTTTGAGGGTTACGCCTGGTAGTTCTTAGGACTTATTCCTGCCTCTCTATTCAAAGATCACTCCTGAAAGGGCTTCAGAGATCAAACCCATGTTGTTCTCACATAAGACAAGCACTATACTTTTACTCTGTTTTATAATTTTGTCTTAATAACTGAGTAAGTAGTCCATTGAGTATGTAAAAAGAACCAGAATATTTTTTTTAATTTTTATTGTGACCAAAGTGCATTACAAATCTTTCACTGCAACATTTATGGTACATAGTGACAATGAATGAGGGGCATTCCCACCACCAGTGCTGTCCTCCTTCCACTCCTGTTCCCAGTATGCATCCCATATCTCCCTCCTCTAACCCCCAGTATGCTAGTGCAACTGGTTTCCACTTTACAGCTTGTTGTAGATTGAGCATCTATTCCACCATCATTGAAAATAAAAAAGGATAAGAAAAAAGGGAGAAAAAAATTTGGTGACAACTACCAAAAAAAAGAAAGAAGAGAGAGAGAGAGAGAAAAAGAAAAGATAAATGGAAGAAAAAAGAAAAAAAATGGACCCGCAAATAAAAATAAAAATAAATCTCTAAATAATAACCACAAGAGTGAAAAAGAATGAGAAAAGTGGAAGGAAAAAAAGAAGGAAAATAAAGTCAAAAACTAACAAATCAAAACAAAACAAGAAAAAGTATGGGTGCTGGAGTGGTAGGGTTTGGCGTTCCCCCTACTTTTTTTTTTTTTTTTTGCATAGGCACAGTGAGCATTGGGGAAGAAAGGGAATTCCCATGGCCTAAGAGATTCAGGGTTTCTCCATCCTTGAAGCATACCATCATGGGATCAACCCCTGGCTCCATATATATGCTCATTACCCCATCCCAAAGGCTTTTTTGTGATGCCAGGAAAGTTTCCTCTCAGTTGTGTGTGAGAAAATCAAGCCACTGCAGCTAGCGATCTTGGTATTTGTGCAAGTTATAGGTCAGGGTCTAGGATAGAGTCTTTAGGTTCTAGAGGAAGAACCAGAACATTTTTTAATCTAATTATCTCTTGATGAACTAGTCTATGTTTTTGGGTATTATGGATGATTAATAGAGCTAATTTTTTAAAGAACCATTTTTAAAAATTTTTTTTGGGGGGGTCACACCCATTTGATGCTCAGGGGTTATTCCTGGCTAAGCGCTCAGAAATTGCCCCTGGCTTGGGGGGACCATATGGAACACCGGGGGATCGAACCATGGTCCTGATCCTTGGCTAGCGCTTGCAAGGCAGACACCTTACCTCTAGCGCCACCTCGCTGGCCCCCATTTTTAAAATTGTTATAGAGCCAATTTAAAATTTTTTAGATTGAACAGATTAAGATTGCTACTTAAAAATATTTCATGCAAAAACAGTCTAATGTTCATTTTTCTGAAAGAAAAAAAGACATGTGCTACTTAATAAAAAGTAATAAAACAACAAAGCCAGCATTATAAAAGATCAGGAGGAGGGGCATTGGAAAGGTCAAAATTCAAAGCAAGTGGACTATTTCTTCTCCATGTAATGAAGAGTGCTTGCCAATTCCTGGTTCAGAGTTTCACTGTTTGACCTTGGGCACATTACTTAACCTATGAATCAAATGTCACCGTAAGTTTAATGAGAAGAGAATGATTTTTTATAGGTTAAGGGGTGTGGCAAAGACAATAATGCTCATCCAAAAGTTATGTGTACTCATTGGCTTTTCCAATTAAAGTCAATGAATTTTCCTTATTCTTTTTTTTTTTTTTTTTTTTTTTTTTTGGTTTTTGGGCCACACCCGTTTGACGCTCAGGGGTTACTCCTGGCTATGTGCTCAGAAATCGCCCCTGGCTTGGGGGGGACCATATGGGACGCCGGGGGATCGAACCGCGGTCCTTCCTTGGCTAGCGCTTGCAAGGCAGACACCTTACCTCCAGCGCCACCTACCCGGCCCCTTATTCTTAAGAGTTATAGGAATAGTTCTGGTGAGCAGATTGAAAGCAGAAACAATTCTGCCACCAAATACTGTCAGAACAGACATAGAATTTCCCACGTTATGTTTAACCCTGTTGTAGAGAATGTTGACAATCCAAGATGAAGAAGCTCAGCTATATCAAGCATTTGAATGACCATGTAGATAGAATAGAGCCCTCATAGTTACTATCCCGCTTAGGCATGTGGCATGAAATATATGTGAGTACTTGTTAAAAAAAAAACTCTAAAATCTTGCTGAATTTATTACTGGACACTGTTCTTAAATGTCTTTCCAATTTATTTAAGAAATATAATGGCATCAAGTCAACACCGTTTCTAAAACATAACAAAAAATAGTATGTCACAAACATTACTGACTACACAAAGCATACTGTCAAACACTAGTTCTAACTTGCTGTTTTGCCTCCTCCCAGCCTCTTCTAGTCTCTATTATCCCACAGGCACTTCTCATTATTCTTCCTTTCTTATTCACAGTAGTTTTTTATACTACAAACAGAAGAGCTGTATTAATTTTTGCCAACTGCCAATTGCCATAAGTACTTCGAGTGGTTTAAGACAATGGAGATTTATTTTCTCATAGTTTTGGAAACTAAACTAAAAAGGCAAGGTGATAGCATGTTACCCCACCTTGAAATCTATAGGGAAGATTCTTCCTTCTGTTTTTCTAATTTCTGTTGTTGCCTAAAATCATTAGCATTCATTACCTTGCAGATACATTGCTCCAGTATAT
Source organism: Suncus etruscus (assembly GCF_024139225.1). NCBI lineage: Eukaryota > Metazoa > Chordata > Mammalia > Eulipotyphla > Soricidae > Suncus > Suncus etruscus. Next base: position 51,843,987 of record NC_064858.1, on the reverse strand, counting down.
GCCTCCATCTTCCCATGCCTTCACCAGTGCATGCCTTCACATAGCTGTCTTCTTATAAGAGTAACAGCTATTTGGGATAAGAATTCTATCTTCCTATAAGATAAGAGCAATGTAAACTAATTGTAACAGCAATGATTATATTTTAAAACCAGGTTCTAGGGTTTAGGACTTTAATATATCTTATATAAGGTATGCTTTGATCTATAACAGGTCAAATTCTTCTAAGAGCAGAATCTAACTCCAAGATTTTATTAACTCTACTTACTTTTGTGTTCCTTGTGCTTCAACAATATCTGATACATCTCATATGTTGACTCAAAAGTTCTTTCTCTGCATAATAAAATTCAGAATAATGGCAAGCCTATATTTCAAAAATAATTTTATGCTTAGGAATTTAAAACAACAGGACTAGAAATATAGAATAAAGGCTTAGGCATTTGACTTTCACATGGTTGAGCCTAATTCAATTTCCTGTACTGTATATGGTCTCTGAGCAACACCAGGTATGTGGAAAGCTGGGTGTGGTCCAACCCCCCATTCTCCAAAGGGATATTTATAAACAACAACCGTTTAAAGGCATCAGCAAGTTGCTGAAACAACTAGAACTAACAAGTTTCTGAAAAGAACTAAGTAATAATATACTTCTGTTGTAAGAGCTTAGTGACTCTGGATTCAGAAAAAGAGAATACAAATTTGTGTCCACTAAGATAGCCTTCAAAGGACAGATGAACAAGCAAAGGTTTTCACTATCATCTATAGCTGTACAGAGAGACAAGATTTGAAACCTTAAGAGCCAAGATATTAACAAGGAAAAAATACAGAATTAAAAATGATATATATGTATCATATATACATATATTTTATATATATATATCTGTATATATGTATGCATACCAAGTTTTTCCCAAAAAATACATTTAAAAAATTATGAAGCTCAGAATTTAAGCAGATAAACTGAAAAAATAGTTTTTAGGAATCTTGTTTTTAGGAAAGGATTAGAGGTTAGACCCTGGCTAGGTAATGGACCAAATGAAAATTTTAAGTTCTCAATAGAGTAAAGCCTTAGGGCTGTAGGTGAACCAGGAGTTGACCAAAACACTAAAATCAAAGCATTAGCCTCTATGTATATTAAGAAACAGCCTGAATTCTACCTAGAAAAATAAAGGGTAAACTTTGACTGTAGGAAGATAACATTATCTGAAACTACCACAACGTGTTTTTATATTATAATTCCTGTCATTTGATTTAAAAATTATTGGCATGCCAAGATACAGTCCAACATGTTAAAAATCAAAATAAAAATTAGATCCAAAAAAGGTTCACATTGATCCAGGTTTTAGAGCAAAACCATAATGAAACTTTAGCATTAGTGTCAGGTTTAAATTTCAGAAAAATAGGGTCATTTTTTTCCCTAAGCAAAGTAAAATTGGCATACATATTTGTTTCAGGTCTAAATTTCTGATAAAGGTTTCAGTATTTGAAGATACTGAAAAAAATGATAGTAATGTTAGCTCTAGTTATCATATTTTTTAGCAAATTTCACAGTTACAGTACTGGACCATTGTTAGTATGCTACATATTAGAAGTCATTGAGTTGTTTGGGCCTAATCACCTGCACCAAGCACAAATGGGGCCTTCTTTTCAGTCTTCCCTCAGGAGCCTACCTCTGAGTTCCAGTGCCATTGCTGATCTTCTACACTTTGGGGAAAGCCAGGTTTGTGTCTAGGAGGCAATAGGGATTCTCACATTTCCCCCCCACCCTCTGACTGTATTTGAGACAGGCATTCTATTTCTCTCATTACCATTGTCATGATTGTTGTTAGTGTAGTTATTTCTCACTGTACTCACGACTGTTTGTGGTAAGCTTCATATCATGGGCTGGTCCTTCCAAGCCTCATCTCTTTTGTATCTGGGTATTATTACAATAATAATTATTAAAATAATAATAATGCAATATTAAATTTTCTTAAATATCACAGATGAGTGAGACTATTCTGTGTCTATCTCTCCTTTTGCTTATTTCACTCAGGATAATAGTTTCCATGTTCATCCATGTATAGGAAAATTTTGTGACTTTATTTCTCCTGACAGTTACATAATATTCCATTGTGTATATGTACCACATTATTTTAGCTATTCATCTGTTAAAGGGCATCTTGGTTGTTTCCAGAGTCTGACAATTGTAAATAGCACTGCAATGTATATAGATGTGAGGAAGGCATTTTGTACTACGTTTTTGTGTTCCTAGTGTTCCTAGGAGTGGTATAGCTGGATCATATGAAAGCTCAATTTCCAGTTTTTTTGAAGAATATCCATATTCTTTTCCATAAAGGCTGAACTAGAAAGCATTCCCACAAACAGTGGATGAGAATTCCTTTCTCTTCACATCCCTATCAGCACTGATTGTTCTTGTTCTTTGTGATGTGTGAAAGTCTCTGTAACATAAGATGGTACCTCATTGTTGTTTTGATTTGCATCTCCCTGATGATTAATGATGTGGAGCATTTTGTATTTTTTCTTTGAGGAAGTGTCTGTTCATTTCTTCTCCCCAATTTTTGACGTGGCTAGATGTTTCTGTCTTGTTAAGTTCTGTCAGTAACTTGTATATCTTAGATATTAGCCCCTTATGTGATGCGTATTGGGTGAATAGTTTTTCCCATTCATCACTGTTTCCTTTGAGGTGCAGAAGTTTTTCAGCTTGATATAGTCCCATTTGTTTATCTCTGCTTCCACTTTTTTGATTAGTTCTATTTTCTCCTTGAAGATGCCCTTAGTATCAATGGCATGGAGTGTTTTACCTATATGTTGTTCTGTATACCTTATTGTTCGAGTCTGATATCAAGGTCTTTAATCCATTTGGAGTTGACCTTTGTGCATGATGTTAGATGGAGATCTGAATTCACCTTTTTGCATGTGGCTGACCAGTTGTCCCAACACCGCTTGTTGAAGGGGCTTTTTCTTAATCTATTTGCCTTTCTTGCCCCTTTATCAAAATTGATTGTATGTCTGGGGGAACATTCTCTGAGTATTCAAGTCAAAAAGCTTTTAGAAACAATTAATTCATATAGCAAAGTGGCAGGCTACAAAATTAACAAGCAAAAATCAATGGATTTTTATACACAAATAATGATAGAGAAGAAATTGACATTAAAAACCAATTTCCCCCCAAAATAAAATAAATAACATTCCCATTCAGTATAGTGCTCACTTCTGCAGTACATATACTAAAATTGGTATTATACAGAGAAGATTAGTATGTCCCCTGCACAAGAATGATATGCAAATTTGTGAAATGTTCCATAAATTAAAATAAAAAGTTCAGGATAGATACAGGTTCAGAGTAAGAGGATAAAAAAACTATTAGACAAGCCAATAGAAAAAAAAGCAGGGAGAACCATACTCATATCAGAACAAACTGCATTCAACCTCAAAAAAGTGCTTAAAGACAAGGAAGTCTTTGATGATAAGATGTGAATGGCAAGAGTTAAAGCATAAAACTTAAATACCTGGGGCTGGATTGACAGCGCAGCAGTAGGGTATTTGCCTTGCACTCAGCTGACCCAGGACAAACCTGGGTTCAATCCCCAGAGTCCATTATGATCCCTCATAGCCAAGAGTGATTTTTGAGTGCATCCCAGAATTTACCCCTGAACATCACCAGGTGTGCCCCCCAAAACAAAAATATTAAAACAACTTAAATACATGGGACTACATTAATCTAAAAAATTCAGAATGGCAAAAGAAATACAAACTAAAATTAGAAGGCAACTAACTGATTGGGAGAGAATTTTTGCATTCAACACATCAGATAAAGTGTTGATTTCTAGAATATACAAAGTATTCACAAAAATTAACTCCACAAAACTCAAAAATGCCTTAAAAATGGAGAGAAGAGATGAACAGTCACTTCTCTGAGAAGGACCAACAGATGGCCAACAGGCACATGAAAAAAAGTTTGTCGTCACTTATCCTTAGGGAAAACTAAATAAAGACAAAATGAGACATCATCTTATACCAGTAAAGATGGTGCATATAGAAATATGGGAACAATTTTTGTTGGCAAGGATATGGTGAAAAGGAACTCTCTTCCTTTGCTGGGGGCAATGCTGTCTAATCCAACCCCTATGGAAAACAGTATAGAGGGTTTTCTCTAAACCCAAAATTGAGCTGCCATATGATTCAGCAATCCCTCTTTTGGGTCTCTCTCCCTAGAATAGAAAAACATACATCTAAAGGAATGCATATGCACCGCTATTTATTGTAGAACTCAATATAATAGTTAAGACTTGGAATCAACCTAGATACTCAAAAACAGATGAGTGGATCATGAAGATATGGCAATATATATAATGGAATACTACATAGTTGTAAGGAATGATGCCACCATACAATTTGCAACAACATGGACGGAACTTGAAGATATTATGCTAAATGAAGTAAGCCAGAAAAAGAATGATAAATACAGAATGATATTACTTATATGTGATATTTAGAATAACTGTCTAAAGCAACTCAATTGTTGGCCACCTCAATGTCTATCTAATATTTGTCTGTAATATATATATAATGTCTGTCTATGTTTTATATTGTCCTTCCTCCTTTATATATAACCCCTTATTCCCCCCTCCATTTCCCCCCCTAACAAATCCCTTTCTAGCTCTTCACTCTCTCACCTCATATCTGTTATTTCCTTCCTCAATTAACCTCATTTAACTTTTTGCCCTCAGTTCTTAACTCCTCGGGAACTGAAACATTCCCCTCACCCTAGCCAGCGGCCAACAAGCTCCCAAAGGAAAAAGGACAGGTTTCCAGCCTGCCTTACCTCAGCCAGAGAAGCTGCCACAGCCACTGCTGCTGATTTACTCTCGGTGGCCCCTTTTCCCCCACCTTCCTTCACTATGGACTGTTGCTTGCTACCAGATTCAGTTTCTGAAAAGCCTTCAGCTTAAGGACATTTCCTGATATATGACTGTTGGGAGCCATTTTTGAGACTACACAAGATCATGTCGAAGACTAAAACCATGCTCCTGACTTTATACCCCCACCCAAACTATTTTAAAATACTTAGAGGACATGTATATCTTCTTCAAATATTTCTTTTGACATAATTCCTTAATCGGTATAATTCTTATTTTCTTTTCTTTCTTTTTTTTATTTCTTCATGTAAAGAACCCCCTCTTCACCAGTGCAACATTCCCACCACCAATGTCCCAAATCTCCCTCCATCTGACCCCACCCCCACCTGTACTCCAGACAGGCTTTCCAGTTCCCTCATTCATTCACATGATTATGGTAGTTCTCTGTGTAGTTATTTCTATAACTGCACTCACCACTCTTTCTGGTGAGCTTCATGAAGTGAGCTGGTGTTCCAACCCTCCTCTCATTGTCTCTGAGGATTGTTGCAAAAATGACTTTTATTTTTCTTAAAACCCATAGATGAGTGAGACTATTCTGCATCTCTCTCTCTCCCTCTGACTTATTTCACTGAGCATGATAGATTCCATGTACATCCATGTATAGGAAAATTTCATGACTTCATCTCTCCTGATGGCTGCATAATATTCCATTGTGTATATGTACCACAGTTTCTTTAGCCATTCGTCTGTTGAAGGGCATCTTGATTGTTTCCAGAGCCTGGCTATTGTGAATAGTGCTGCAATAAATATAGGTGGGAGGAAGGGGTTTTTGTATTGTATTCCTGTGTTCTTAGGGTATATCCCTCGTAGTGGAATAGCTGAGTTGAATGGGAGCTCAATTTCTAGATTTTGGAGGAATCTCCATATCGCTTTCCATAGAGGTTGGACTAGACGGTATTCCCATCAGCAGTGGATAAGAGAGTTCCTTTCTCTCCACATCCCTGCCAGCACTGATTGTTCTCATTCTTTGTGATGTGCTCCAATCTCTGCGGTGTGAGGTGGTATCTCATCATTGTTTTGATTTGCATCTCCCTGATGATTAGTGACGAGGAGCATTTTTTCATGTGCCTTTTGGCCATTTGTATTTCTTTTTTATCAAAGTGTCTGTTCATTTCTTCTCCCCATTTTTTGATGGGATTAGATTTTTTTTCTTGTAAAGTTCTGTCAGTGCCCTGTATATTTTGGATATTAGACTCTTATCTGAAGGGTGTTGGGTGAATAGTTTCTCCCACTCAGTGGGTGACTCTTGTATCCTGGGCATTATTTCTTTTGAGATGCAGAAGCTTCTCAGTTTAATGTATTTCCAACTGTTGATCTCTGCTTCAACTTGTTTGGTGCGGGACATGGGTCACAATAGGGTCTGGCATTAGTACTTACCATGGAAGTTTCCTTATTAAACCTGTCCATTGCAAAACCCATGCGGAACATTATAAGAAATATATGGATATCATTGTGTTTCATCTGCTAGTCATTTTCTGAACATTGTCCATATGCTCCTTTTATTCCTTTACTCTCTCACTCCCATCTCTTGTTACCACACATTTAACCATTTTCGGTACTAATGATTTTTTTTTTGGCCAAGGTGGATTACGTATCTTTCACAGTAATTTTTGGGTGGAGTCTGAAGCTTCAGCAGGCAATGCATCATGGCCAGGTTTCATGCTGTAGGCTTTTTGGCCAAGATAAGGTGAAGATGCAGCCTCGGTCGCCCCCCCACAGCCTTCTCTCTCCTTCCTCCCCGTCCCAGGGTTATTCCTAGACACCTGCTCAGGCTCCCAGCAAGTGGGTTTCAGTGAGGTGCAATTTAAAAGAGACCCCAGGTTTCCTTGTTCATGCAAAGGTCTTGGAGGGGACTGCTGAACTCTCAACTTCCAGCAATTAGGAAGCAAAAGCCTCTCGGGGAGTTGGAAGCTTCAGCAGGCAACAAGTGGAAGACATGGCTCCATGCTCTCTTCGTTTGTCCAATCACAGACCAAAGTGGTGTCTTGGAAACACCCCCCCTCCCTCTTGACTATTTCTAAAACATAAAAGAGTCACGTGTATCTCCTTTGTATATCTCAGATGTATTTCCTTAACATCGATAACTCTTTTCGAAAATCCTCATATAGTGACAATTTTGCCCACTGGATTTGTTATTTGATTGTTTGATTTTCCCCCTTTGAGATCTGTTTTATAAGCAATACTGGTAGATGAGTATCGCTGTATAGATTTCATGTTTGTATCAAGTTACGGGGAATGTTGGACTTTATTCGTCAGTCCCCAGATGCATCAACAATAATTTGTGGCATTGCTTCTCTTTTGCATAGGCACATTAAAATGGGGAAATAATACATATGCAAACAAGTTCTTATCTAATAGAGATGGGGACACAAATTTGGTAATGTAATTAGGCCTTTTACCCTGAACATTGGCATAATGATTGGCTCAGGCCTCAGAAGAATGGGCATCGCCCATACACACCTGAACAATGGATACCATCTATGGAAACAACCACAATTGTCTTCAACATTACCAGGATCCAAGCCTCTACCAGGAAAGACCTACCACTACTTTGGCAGTGACTTACTCCAAAGAGTGCTCCCAATATCCAGATGACACAGCAACAGTCTGCATGCAGGGCAGATCACTCCGCATTTAATGGTATGCTGAAACTAGAGGATGCTCCACATCAGCCTGACATCGATGAAAGAAATGCACAGAATCCAGAGTCTTTAAATATAAGAATCTGATACAAACAACAGCTAAAGTGTAAAAAACTTTCACCGGGACCTTGAGAATGACTGGAGTTGGACGGACTCGTTTGCCTGGAACCCAGAGTCTATCTTATGCCAATAAACTGAGGTGAGGCCTTTTTTAGTAATCAGGTCAAGGATTTTTTTCCATTTTCCCTATTTTTCTGGACCTATGCAAACAATGGCTCTTGCTACTATCACACCTTTACTTTTTTTACTTTTATTCTTTAAGGAAAAAAATACAACTTACTGAACTTAAAAACAATTGTAGTAGAATGCCTGTCTTGAATACAGGCGAGGGATGGGAAGGGGGTAGGGGGTAATGTTACACTGGTGAAGGGGGGTGTTCTGGTTATGACTGTAACCCAAATATGATCATGTTACTTAAAATTATATTTAAAAAAAGAATGAATGAGGGAACTGGAAAACATGTCTAGAGTACAGGTAGGGGGGGTGGGATGGAAGGAGATTTGGGACATTGGTGGTGGGAGTGTTGCACTGGAGATGGGGGGTGTTCTTCACATGACTGAAACCTAATCACAATCATATTTGTAATCAAGATGTTTAAATAAATAAAAATATTTATAAAAAATTAAAATTATAAACAACCTCATGTGAGACTGAACAATAATACAGTGAGTAGGATAATTTGTCTTGCACATGGCTAATCTGAGTTTGATCCCTGGTGTCATATATGGTCTCCTGGTCCCCAACAGGAATGATCCCAAAACTGAGAGCCAAGATACTTCTTGATCATGGCTGTGTGTTTCCCTCCCCCAAAACCAAAAAATAAATAAATAAGACAGGCAGGGTATGGAGGAGAGAGATGGGGGAAGGGAAACTGGTGGTGGGAAGGTTGCACTGGTGAATGGAAGTGTATTTTTTATGACTGAAACCCAACTACAAACTTGTTTGTAATCATGGTGCCTAAATAAATATATTAATAAGAAAAATAAAATAAAAATAAAAAATTAATAAAAGTCATAAAATAAAAAGGGAACCAAATGAAAATTTAAGCAATAATTAATATATATTCTTACTAAAATTAAAAGCTATCAGCTAGATATCAGTAAAACACAAATTATTAAATCAGGCACATATCTCTTGAAAGTATTCAAATTAAAGAGCAAAACTGAAAAGAATGAAAATTATAGAAAAGGGGGCTTGAGAAATGCCATAATACTGAAGATATATGCCTTGCATGCAGTTGACCTGGATTCAGTTCATGGTATTACAAATTACCTCAGCACTTCCAGATACAGTCTCAAAGGCTCCAGGCACTGCTGAGCTGGCTTAGGTAGTCTGCAACACTTAGGGCCCAAGCGACACTACATCTTCTTGCCTTCACTTTGAATTGCCAGCCTGATTAGCCAAGAATGACTAAAAGGAGATCTAGTACCCCCTAAACATTGAGTGTTTCCCATCAATAGAGAAAAAAGTATAAACACAACAAAAAGCCTACTATATTTATGTTAAATCCCCCAATGAAAGGGAACATAAAAGGGAAAGTAAAATTGATTCCAATTTTCACAAAACTCATAAAATGAAATACCAACATTTTCAAAAATTCACTAAGCAGTGTTAATACTATATTTATATATGTCTGCATATAATGTCAAAGAAATCTAAATACAGGGGAAAAAATCTTAAAAGTAAATCAAAAAGGAGGTGCCAGAGAGATAGCACAACAGCAGGGTGTTTGTCTTGCAAACAGCCAACCTAGGACGGACAGTGGTTCCAATCCCAACATCCCATATGACCACCATGCCTGCCAGGAGCAATTTCTGAACAGAGAGCCAGGAGTAATCCTTGAGTGCCTCCAGGTGTGCCCCCCCCCCAATTTTTTTTTTTTTAAAGTAGACAGAAAAGGAAAGAAGACATCTCTTAGATAGAATGACAATAGGACAATCAGCTAACCACATCACAGATGATGATCAATATGAGGTTTTCTGAGACCTCTCATACTTCTGAGACAGTCAATAGAATGAAGTCTCCTGAGCTGAAAGAAATAAAATGAAAAAAATTATAACTAAAAACATAAGATGGTTTAAGACAAATCTTAAAATGGAAATATCATATTTCTAGTTGGCTTAGCCAAAATAATATGACTAAAAGAATTTTTTCAGGCATAAGCAAAATGATGCTAAATGGCATTACTAAAATTCAGAAAGCAACAAAAAGCCAACATTAAAAATAATCTATGAGTAATTTTCAGACCATTTAGTTCAACAATTTCCAGCCAATTTCTAAAAACACTGATTATCTCTTGGTGAGTGCTTAGTTATTAAAATAATAACATTACCTTCATACTCAATCCCATCATTACTTGAGTTATAGAAACTTTATAATCCTAAAGTGATTCAATACCTATTCCAATGTCTTAATGTATTTCATTAAAACTCCACAAACACAAATGAAATCTGAAGAATGTAAGTTCCTAAACATCCTTTCCCTCCATACTTCCTATTCATTTAGAAACCTTTTATCCCAGACAGAGATTACTTCAAGTGATCCTCATTGTCAAGGAATAACCTCTCAAAGAATGGAATCTGATAGATCAACAAATGATCCCCCTTGCCACCTATAATAATCCTAAAACATCTTTTATCCAGTTTTACATATATAGTATGAAGCTAAGAAAAAGAAAATAAGAAGAAATTCTTGGGACTTTATAGATGTCTTTTGTTGAACAAATAAATGTATTTGAGAACAAACCATTTTAATGATTTAAAAGCTGTTAGAAGATTTACTATAACATTTAAGTATTGCTCCAGTTCCTTCAAAGAATGTCTGAAAGCAGAGGATAGGAAGAAGGAAAGAATGGCTTTCACGGTAAAACAATGTTGTCTGCATCCCTTTTTATTTTAAAGGTTTAGAAATGTAACCTGCTTTCTTGGATGCTCCCTTTTTGAGCACAGAACACATTATGCAGCTTTCTTCATGGCAAAGAAGCTCCCTGCAGTGAAAGCTTCTTTCAGAATGGGGTTTCTGAGCACAGACATTTTCTGCATCTTATTTGCTGCTTTCTGCAATAAGCTCTCACCCACACAAATACATATTTTCATTATCTTATTTTTAGAAATTCAATATTAAGAGGAAAGAGTGATTTGACATTTTAATTGTGGTAGATTCTTCTGAGTCTCTCTAGGATCTTGATGCAAATATAATCATTTTAACACTAGATTTTAGCACATCAGGCATCAGTTTCACTTAGCCATGTTTAAAATCATGTAGCACTGCAGTCATGCAGTCACGGGACTGACTTCCCACACATTCATTAGACAAAATAGATCATGCAATAAGATTATTCTCCATTATAGCATTAAGTGGTTTAGCTGGGCTCTAAGCATACGAAGTTAGTTTTTGGTTCAATGAGTTGAATTCTCATGTTATTTTTAAGTCTAACATTACCTTTTATTGCTTTAAGTCACTCTAACTCTGAGCCACCTCCAATTCATACTCCACATTACCTATAGAACAATGGTTTGAAAATGAAATCCAGTGTTTGGGGAGATAGTATAGAAGATAAAGAACTTGCCAACACATAGGTGACTCTGATTCAACATCTGAGAACACTCGAACGGAAACTCTGGATTCCCTAAGAGTAGAGTAAGCTTAACTTAGTAAACTAAGAATAAGTCCTGAACACAGCTAAGTGTAACCTTAAATTCAAAATAAGTAAATAAAACCCAGTTTTTTTACTTGACCACTTCTCTCTTCCCAGCACCTCTTGAGCATAAGAAAACCATTGCTTTAGTAATAGAAAGCCTTGAGCAATGTCATCCTTAACATTCCTCCTACTGTATATTAAACATATTTTTATCAATCACTGTGATTTCTTTCTTTCTCTTATCTCTCCTGGAGTGTTATACTAAGCTAACTCCTATTCTCTTAGTAAAGAGATCAACAGTGGTCCTCTGCTTTGCCCCGGCAGGTACCCCATTCTAATCTTCAGGAATTCTTAACAACAGCAGGGAGACTCCTGATCCTGGCTGCAAGCCAGACTGGTCACAAAGCATAGTGAGCAGTGACTTAGCTGCTCAGACCCAGTATCTGCTCTGTTTCCACTGCCTAGAGGCCTTCTCTTTGTTGAATGACCACAATTCTGTGAGTAGCAAGATGAGACACAAAGAAACACCCAGAAAAGCTGCACCTATATAATATTAGAACATAACTTATTATAAAGAAAAATATGTTGCAATTAGGGGGATACCCTTTCCCCAGTCATGATCTCCTGATACCACACCCCAAAGATTGTGCATGTAGACATCAAGAAGTCTCCACTTTCCTCCAATTCAGGAGGGAGTCAATTTCTATCTCTGAGGCAGAGAGATACCCCTAGGATATAATTGCTTGAAGTCCTACCACGAAGAATGATGCAATGCCAGGGATGACAACAAACAAACAAACAAACAAAACAAAGAAATTTAGTTGCATCAAACAGTTGCAACTATTTAATCATCAACTACTTCAGAGCTTTTTAGTAACTGCCTGAAGAATTTAGAATGGCAATCTTCTCTATGTTTATTGGGGGACCACTGAATAGAGAAACACTAAATTGAATATAACCTGCTGAACAAAATTAATAATTCATTTCAGTAGAAATTAAGGAGGTTACCCAAAGCTAACTACAACAGAATCAATACCCAATCTACAACAAGCTATACACAGAGTGGAGCAGTTACACTAGTAGTCCAGGAGGGAAAGGAGGGAGATATAGGATACATGCTGGGAACAGGGGAGGAGGGAGGACAACACTGGTGGTGGGAAGGCCCCTGATTCATTGTCACTGTGTACCTTAAATATTACTATGAAAGACTCGTAATTTTTGTTCACAATAAAAATTTAAAAAAAGGAAAAGAAATTAAGGAAGTAAAGTAGTAACTCTTAACAATAAAATGAATGAAGCTGAAAACAAAATCAATGACCAAAGACAAGATACATAACACATTAATAAATAAGAGGTAATAGAAAAGAGATTGAAAAGTATAAGAATAATTTAAAATATACTGCTGATAATAACGGAACAAATAACCTCAAATAATAAAAATCTCCATAAAAAGAGGAAAGAAGGAAAAGAAAAGAATGGCCATTGATGAAATAATAGCCAATAATTTTCCCAGGTTGAAGAGGGAGACTGACGTACCTTCCAGGAGACTCAAAGAGAATTAATCAAAGTAAACCCAAATAATACTGAGGCATATTTTAATCAAGATGGCAACAATCAAAGACAAAGCAGACTCTTTAAATTGTCAAAAGTAAGGTCTCAGATATAATGGGGGAGAAATAAAAGATTCACAACAGATGTATCCAATGAAACTCTACAAGCAAGAAGAGAGCGAAATGATATATTCTAAGTACTGAATGAAAAGAACCTCTAACAACAAAGCCTGAAAGTTTATCATTCAGGTCTGAAGGCATGAAAAAACATTCTCAGACAAACAACCGTTCAAAGCATTTATAACATCTACACTAGCTCAGAGGGCTGGAGTGATAGTAGAGTGGGTAGGGCATTTTCTTTGCATGCTGCCAACCTGGTTCAATTCTCAGCATCCCATACGGCCCCCACAAATACTGACAGGAGTAATTTCTGAGTGCAGAGCCGAAAGTAACCCTTGAACCTCTCCAGGTATGACCCCAAAACAAAACAAGCAAAAAATAATTTAAAAAAATTCATCTACCTTTGCTAGGAATTCTAAATGCTTCAATAAGAGTTAAAAAGAGACATTTGCTGCCGAAACAAATGGCTGTCAATTTTTATTTGTTTCTTTTTTAAAAAAATATTTAAATATTTAATAAAATATATATTTATTTAATAATAAATTTATTTAATAAATACAAAAAAGAGTTAAAAAGAAAGATAAGGCAACCTAAATCCTCATAGATAAATAGCAACAAACCCATTTATATCAATAGTTTCTCTGAATTTCAACAGACTGAACTCTCCCATAAAAAGTCACAGAGTGATTGGACATATCAAAAAGAAAACTGAACATTCTGCTGTTAACAAGACACATGCTTAAACTCTACAAGAAACAGACTGAGAACAAATGATTGCAAAACAATCACACAGGCTAATGGGAGAGTAAACAAATGATAGCCATACTTATATATGTTCAAATAGCATTTAAACTAAAGTAATATGAGGGGCTGAAGAGAGACCTACAGGAGGTAAGTTATCACTTGCCTTGCATTTATATTTATATCATTACATTGCACATCACATGCAAAAACTATGCCATAGGGATCCATAGGTATCCATAGGGATACCATAGTAGGTAGGGCTTTTGTCTTGAATGGCTGGCCTGGGATCAATTTCAGGCATCCCATATGGTCCCCAGAGCCTATCTAGAGTGATTTTTGAGAGCAGAGCCAGGGGTAACATCCAAGCACAAAATCAAACAAAAAAAACAATAGTAATAAAACTATGCCAAAGGTTTTATTATTCTGGAATAACTCCGGGGTCCAGAGTGGTAGCCACGCAAGTGGTAGGGCATCTGCCTTGCACACACTAACCTAGAACAGACAGTGATTCGATCAACAGCATCCCAAGTCAGGAGCAATTTCTGAGTGAATAGACAGGAGTAGACCCTAAGCATCACCAGGTGTGGCCCCAAAACAAACAAACAAACAAATAAACACAAACAAAAAAAGAATAACTCTTGCTCACTATTGGGTATGCCCACCCCACCACTCAAAAGTGTGATTAGAATCATTATATTGATAGATATAATCTCACAAAATATGAATATTTATTCTACTCTAATGCACATGAAATATTTTCCAGGATAGGCCACATGCTGGTGCATAATTTAGCCACTCATAAAGTCAAATAATAAAAAGTATATCAAGTATTTTATGCCATAATTCTTTAAAGTCAGGAACATTTATTTAAGTCAGTAACATTTCCAACATTTAGAAACGAGGCAACATAATTTTAGATAACTATTGTGTTAATAAGTAAATCAAAGTAATTTAAAAAATAACTCAAAATGAATGAGAATACACAATCTATAAGAACCTATGGATAATAACTAAAGGGGAAATTCATAGCAATACAGATTTACATAAATAAATAATAAAAACTAAAAAACTAAAATAACCTAACCTTACTGCTTAAAAAACTAGAAAAAACTATATTTCAAAGTAAGTTAAATAAAGAAAATTATAAAAAAAATTAAAGCAGCAGACATTTATTATATAGAAATTAAGAAAATTATTCAAAGGGTAAATGTAACCAAGAGTTTGGTTATTTTGTTTTTATATTTTTATACATTCATTATACTGACAAATCCCTCACTAAACTCATAAGAGAAAAACATATAAAGCCTAAATAAATCAAAATGGAAATTAAATGGGAGAGATTACAATAGAAAGCTTAAAAATATTACATCATGGGCCCAGAGAAATAGCACAGCGGTGTTTGCCTTGCAAGCAGCCGATCCAGGACCAAAGGTGGTTGGTTCAAATCCCGGTGTCCTAGGAGCTATTTCTGAGCAGACAGCTAAGAGTAACCCCTGAGCACCGCCGGGTGTGGCCCAAAAACAAACAAACAAACAAACAACATATATATATATATTACATCATGAATGGGTGTTAAATTTTGTCAAATGCTTTCTCTGCATCAAATGATATGATCATGTGGTTTTTGTCTTTTTGCTGATGTGGTGTGTGATGTTGATTGATTTGCATATGCTGAACCATCCTTGCATTTCTGGTATATAAACAATCTCATCATCTACCCACCCTTTTTCTTTTATTTTTATTTATAGCTTCTAGATAGGGCCTCTGCCTGTTTTGTTTTGTTTTTACAGAACCATAGAACATGAATCAACTTGCTCTACCTCATATTCCCTTGTCTTCTTGAAATTGAGAAAAGGAAAATCAAGTGGATGGGACCTAAATACCCAAACCAAAGTAAACAACAATAGAATCAAGAGACCCAAATTATAACAAGCTATACACAAAAATGAACTGATTACACTGGCAGTCCGGGGGCTAAAGATGGAGGGATGGGATGCATGATGAGAACTATGGTGGAAGGAGGTCAACACTGGTGGTGGGAATGACCCTAATTCACTGTCACAATGTGCCTGAAATACAACTGTGAAAGACTAGTAATTCACATTGGTCTCAATAAAAATTAAAAAAAACACTTAAAAATACTGAAGATAATTATTTAAAAATACCGGAGAGATAGCATAAAGGTAAGGCTTTTGCCTTGCATGCAGAAGGTCCGTGGTTAGAATCCTGGCATCCCATATGGTCCCCCAAGCCTGCCCGGGGGGCGATTTCTGAGGGTAGAGCCAGTAGCCCCTGAGAGCTGCCTGGTGTGACCCAAAAACCAAAACCAAAAACAAAACAAAACAAAATACTGAAGATCTTTTTTTGGGAGGGCTAGGTTTGGGCAATGCCAGGCAACTATACCACTGTGCTATCACTATGACCCAAAATACTGAAGATCTTTTTAGTATGTAGTATGTTTCAACCCTTTGTTGAATAAACTTCTACTCTAATGATATAACAAGTTTCTTTGTTATGAGATTTATTGTCCATATAGCTAGCTAAGAGATTATCTCTGGGCTCTTAGATATATATGTTTTGGTTTGGGGGCCACACCCAGTGACGCTCAGGGGTTACTCCTGGCAATACTCTCAGAAATAGCTCCTAGCTTGGGGGACCATATGAGATACCCGGGATCAAATGGAAGTCAGTCCTGGGTCAACCACATGCAAGATAAATGCCCTACCTCTGTGCTATCGCTTTGACCAGTAAGATATATTTTATTAAGTCTGAGAATCTTTATTTCAGCACCACAGTTTTGATTCTTGTAGCTATGATTTTATATATTTCATTTGAGGGGGTGTCATAATACCTGCAGAGCTCAGAGATTCACTGGTTCTGTGCTCAGGGATCACTCCTAGGGGGCTCAGAAGACCATATTAACATCACTGGAGAGCAAATCCATGTTAGCCACATCCAAGAGTGTCTTATCTGATGTATTATCAATTCAACCCAGTACCATGTAACTGAACCTGTATTTTTACAGTATAATGCAAGCTAACTCAACATTGAATAAAGACTTCTCAATTAGAACAAAATACTTTGGAGGCATAAAGTTTCTCAAAGTAGTCTCTGATTACCCTTTGAATCTTTGAATCTCTGCAATATCTGTAGTGATCTCCCCCTTTCCAACTTAACTAAAGACATGAAGGACCTATACAAAGAAAACTATAAAACCCTGCTCCAAGAAAGAAAGGACATGCAAAAATGGAAACACATACCCTGCTCATGGATTGACAGGAATAACATCATTAAGATGGTAATAGTCCCCAAAGCATTGTACAAATTTAATGTGATCCCTCTAAAGATACTCATGACATTCTTCAAAGAAGTAAATCAAACACTTCTGAAATTCATTTGGAACAATAAACACAATAGGATAGCTAAAGCAATCCTTGGTAAAAGGAATATGGGAGGCATTACTTTCCCCAATTTTAAACTGTATTACAAAGCAATGGTTATCAAAACAGCATGGTATTGGAATAAAGACAGACCCGCAGACCAATGGAATAGGCTTGAGTACTCAGAGAATGTTCCTCAGACATACAAGCACCTAATTTTTTTTTATAAAGAAACAAGAAATCCTAAATGGAGCAAGGAAAGCCTCTTCAACGAGTGGTGTTGGTACAACTGGTTGGCCACTTGCAAAAAAAGCAAACTCAGACCCCCAGCTAGCACCATGCACAAAGGTAAAATCCAGATGAATTAAAGACCTTGATATGAGACCTGAAACCATAAGATATAAAGAACAATATGTAGGTAAAACGCTCCACAACATTGAGACTAAAGACATCTTTAAGGAGGAAACAGCATTCTCCAAACAAGTGGAAGCAGAGGTAAACAGCTGAGAAGCTTCTGCACCTCAAAGGTAATAGTGCCCAGGATACAAGAGCCAACCACTGAGTGGGAGAAACTATTCACCCAATACCCATCAGATAAGGGGCTAATAACCAAAATATACAAAAAATACCAAAATATACTGACAGAGTCTACTGTTCAGAACACAGGAAGAACCCAGTATTTATCAGAGATGTTTCTTTTATAATAGCACAACTGAAACAATGCTTAAGTTTGAAAATTCTACAGAGATCTTTTGGTTTGGAAAAGATTTCCAAATCAGCATTTCTGTAACGTTCTCAGCTGGGTTTTCTTCAATCCAGGCCTCACCCATGTATTGGTGTTTTAGCATTATTTTTGTCACTTAAAAACAAATAGCTCTTGGGATGGAGAGGTAATACAGCTGATAGAGTGTTTGCCTTGCATAGGTTTGATCACAAGCATCCCATATGGCCCCATGCACCACACGAGTAGTTCCTGAGTGCAGAGCCAGGAGTAAACCTTGACTGAGTATTGCAGGTTGTGACCCCAAAAAGACAAAGACAGAAACAAATAAGTAGGTTTTTCCCAAATAGGTAAATAAGTACATACATAAAAAGGCAACATTTTCTTCCTACCCCTTCCATATACTTTCCCCTTTCCCCCCTTTGGAAATCCAACTATCCCTTCACCCCTCAATCCCATCCAGACCTCTCACCGTATTAAAACTCTTCACCCTCAGTTCTTAATCCATTAGGCATCAAGACTGACCTCCTACCCTAACGAACCAGTACCCAGCACCCAAGCGAAGGGACACCCAATCAAACCCACACCTCATCCCCTGCAAAAAAAGGCAACCAACTCCCCTGTGGACTCAGGCTGCGTGGCCCTCCCTACCAACTCCCCCTAACGTGGACTGTTACTTGAAACCGGATTTAGCTCTAAAAGTATCCCCAATGCAAGAACTCTTCCAAGACCTCCCTGCCGCTAATCTCAAGAAGGTCAGGGGCTGTGATGGAAAGGTGCCTGGGAACCCACACACCACAAGAAAATCCCAAAAGACAGTGGGGAAGCCTAAACTTCCAACATAAGTATAGGACCTGTATTACATCACCTCCTTACCTGCTTTTCCCCAAAAGTAAAGTAGTCTCTTGCATCACTTTGTTCCTTTAATTACTTTGTTAATTCATTTTTTTAAAAAAATGTTTGTTCTACATTTACATAGGTGAGCACATATATTTTTATTTCTATTTTTATCTTTTTTGGGTGTGTGACCTGTTTGTTTTCTTCTATATCCACCCCCAAATGCACTGACAATATAATGTAGCACCATTTCTCCCTGCAATGGCACACTAAAAAAAAGGGGAAATCCTACATATAAAAACGAGCTCTTATCTATTAGGGATAGGAACTCATACTTGTTTACAATACCGGGATATCTCCCACCTTGAAAGTATGTCATGCAGACCCAACTTAGACCCCAGGTGATTAGACACCATCCGTCCAGCCTTGAACCCTGGATCCCAGACATAGAAAAGACAAAGTTCTTCACAACAGCTACAGGAAACAAATCCCATCCGGGACATCCTTAATACTGCTGGGCCACCAACAAGTGCCAGCTCTAATATGATATCCTGACAATGAGGAAAATGGGAACAACTTGACCTAAGAGCAGGTCACCTCACCAGCTAACGATAAGACAAAATCAGAAGACTTGTCACCCTTTGGTCGGTCCAAAAGCCAAGATCGTGATTTATAGATGACTGGCTACTAGAACCATGACTGGACTGTATATATCTTGGGACCAATAAAAAAGCCCTAGTCTAGGGTTTGAATTACGACCTGCACAACAACCATGATCCCCAGTTCCAAAGGTCTGGTTGAGGCAATTGAAACAGAATGGGGCTTCTGGAAACACAATGAAAGACTATCCTAGATTCCAACCTAGGATCAGTGCAAAGACCAAGACCACCAATCACAGAAGATGACACTGAGGGAACAGAACTTCTAGAACCACAAAGAAAGACTTCATCATAAATCCCACTCCTGGACCTGTGCAGATACTGGAATCTCTAGATACAGAGGTCTGATTTTTATCACCCAGGAAGGAGCAGAAGTCTTCCAAACACCACGAAAGCACCAAGGGGAGAGTAAATGAATCTGAACGGAGTCTATAGTTAATCCCATGACAATATACTCCAAGGGTGAAGAAATCCCATATCTCTTAGGCCAAGTGAATTCCTTTTTGAATGACCCCAATATTTACTGTGCCAGTGCAGGAGGAAAAAAAGGCAAAAAGCACAAAACATTTTTTATATATTATTTTATATACTCATTTATTATTTTTTTAATTTTTATTTACCTATCTACTTCTTGTTGATTTTCTTGTTTTGGTTTGGTTGTTGAAGTTGTTGTCCCCATTTATATTTATGTTTTTTCCTTCTTTTCTTTTCTTTCTTTATGTGCCCTGCCATGTTTTTTATCTCAAGACCATGGCTTTTTTTGGGGTGCTTATCATTGTTATTGTTGAACTGCTCACTGGATATTTGACACTTCTTTTTGTACTGTTGGGTGTTTCACCTTATTTTTCTCCTTCATCTTTCAAACCAATGATGAGAGCCTCTAGAAGGATTCCGCCCATTTTCGGCATATTAGACTTTTACCCCAGTTTATTACTTTTCTCTTCTTCAAACAAAACGACATAACTTGAACTATCTAGTCCTGCTTCCCAGTTGGAGGGGGAAGTAAGGGAGGCACCAAGACAGGTGCAAGACTACTAAGTAGTAAACTAGGTACAAAGGGGACCACATTTTCTAGCAGCCCCGGGGGTGAGGGAAGAGGATATGGGAGGTAGGACGAAAATGGAGGTGTAGGTAGGACGAATCAGTGATGGGAATCCCGATTTTATGTAAATATGTACCTAAAATATTATTGTCAACAATATGTAAACCACTATGTTCAAAATCAAAATTATATTAAAAGGGCAACATTTCTATACTTCCCTGGCAAAGGTGATGCCATGATCATGAAGGTAGTTTTCCCAAGGTGAGATTTATCCATTACACTTCTAATGTGCTGACTGACACCTATGATTTATCCAATAGTGAAAAACTCAACTGCTTATTCGTGATAGCATGGGACTGCATTTGCACTCTCCCCTATTTAAAAAAAAAGGCAATCATTTTTATTATTCTGACAAATGTTCAGGAACTGGAAATAAGATAGGTCTTCATATTTGTTCTGCCTTGGAATTCAGCTTCCCTAAAATTCAGGCAAATGAACATTGACAGTCTCCTCTGATAATGGATGTAGAGAGGCAGAAAAAGTTACTGGTTTTCCAGGAAACATTGGTATTATCAAGACCTTCACTTAAAATCCCACCATATATTATGAAAATTTTCCAGAAAAGAAAAAGCATCTGACAGTATAAAGACAACTGAGGAATTAACTTCAAAAAATGGCATCATCTTACTATCATATAACAAGTTGAGAAAAAGTAAGCTTAGTTTTAGGAGTTTAAGAATGAAACTGCCTACTTTCTCTCTGTTACTGCTGTGGTTTCCTGAAGAAGCATCATTATTGGTCAAATAAGACATAATTTTATTGAAGATAAGTAAAACTCAAATACACATAATAGTCGAATTAAGTGTGAGAAATAGAATGCCTGTCTTGAATACAGGCAAAGAGTGGAGGAGGAGAGAGATGGAGGGCATTAGTAGTGGGAACTTCGCATTAGTGCAAGGAAGGGGATGTTCTTATATATAACTAAAACCCAACTACAAACATGTTTGTAATCATGGTGCTTAAATAAAGGTATTTATAAAAAATAAAATATAAAAAATAATATTGTTTGGGTTGTTTTATTAGTTTTTTTCTGTAGGATTTGTGTTTGTATGTGTATGTGTATGTATGTATATATATATATATATAATATATATATGTATATATATAAGTGTGTTTGGACAACACATCATAGTGCTCAAGGTGGAGCTCTTGGGACCAAATGGGAGTACTGAAGATCCAGCCCAGGTCAGCCACATGCAAGGTAAGCACCCTCTACCCACTTAATTATCACTCTGGTCACTGATTATTTATTATTCTAAAGAACAATATCTAGAGATATGCCCAGCATTCCTTTAATTTGCATATCTCTAATGTAATAAGGTTTTAAGCACCCCAAAGCCTACTACTACTTCCCCAAAGCCAAACTACTTCCTGAAACTTGGCATTCCCAGAGAGACTTTAATATTATAGATATTCAAGAAACATTTTCTGAATGAATGAATAAGTACCATGATAAAATGATCAGACATCAAGGGAATCTGATCCTGAGCCAACTGCCTTATTAGAGAAATGTTTCTTACATCCTAACCCATCCAGAGCAAAATGATTTCAGGGTGTGGGGACATCTGTTGGTGCTCTTTGCCAAAAATCAACAGTGCCACCTTAAGAGAAGAGCAAATCAATTTTCCATTGGGGAACTATCCTATCCCACCCTCTTCTAACTAAAGGTAGAGCTAAGAATGCTAAGAATGCAACCAATTCTTTTCACCCTAGAAAATGAAGTCAAGCAGAACTTCAAAGACAGAAAATAGCTGCAGGTGATTATTTCTAGCATTGTCTAAAGTGCTTATACACCAATTCTTGCTTACCTCTTTTTATCATTGTCTGAGTTTCTGCCCTCTCTGAGACATGATAATGCGACTAGTTCTTTGAATCAAGGAGCTTCTTTTGTTCTTCAACAAATTCCTTATGTACGTAAGTCAGCAAGAGTCCATTTCAATAGCATAGAGACTAAGAATTGAACCCAAGCACTATAAAATCATTGCTCTAGATGAGTGGTTCTCAACCTTGAATGCACATTAGAATCTCTCCAGAGGTTTTTAAAATCCTAGAAGTCAGGTCAGATAAAAATCAGTTAAATGAGGCCCCTAAGAATGCAATCAGTGTTATATATGGTTCCTAGGTGATTTTAATAAGTACCCAATATTAAAAATACCTTCCCTAAAGTTCATGTAAATATGAATTTACCTGCCGCTTTAAAGAAATGAAAGAACAAGGATGGTTTAAGAGAGATATTTTCAAGACAGAATCTATTAACCCCAGAAAAAGAGCTAAAATCCTATTTAGAATGTGTTTCTCCAAGATTTAAAAAAAAAAAAAGAGGAGGGTTTCATCTAACTGCTATTTTAGCACAAAGTAAATTTAAAGAACTTCACAACTGTAAGCACTTTCTAATTTTATTACTAACAGAAGCAAAACATAGTGTCAGGGAAGAAAATAATGTTTAATTCTCATTTATAATACATCACAATAATCTATCAAAAGTTTGTAAATATTTCAATAGAAGAAACTAAAAATATTGTGTTTTGATTGAGTCTGTCTTGATGACATTTCTAGGTTAGAGATCATTTTGATTAGGAGAAAACGTTTACCTTTCTACTCCATTTCTCCAGTCTAATAGGAGTCCCATTTTTAAAGTTGCATGAATTGCAGTGAAAAAAAAGCTAAGTAGCAAAGCTCCCTCTGACTTATTTCACTCAACATAATAGATTTCATGTACATCCATGTATAGGAAAATTGTCATAATTTCATCTCTCCTGATGGCTGCATAATATTACATTGTGTATATGTACAACAGTTTCTTTAGCCATTCATTTGTTGAAGGGCATCTTGATTGTTTCCAGAGTCTGGCTATTGTAAATAGTGCTGCAATAAATATAGGTGTGGAAAAGGCATTTTTTTAATTGTGTTTTTGTGTTCCTAGGGTATATCCCTAGGAGTGGTAGGGCAAGACCACTATGGGAGCTCAATTTCCAGTTTCTTGAGGAAACTCCATCTTCTTTTTCATAAAGGCTGGACTAAACTGCATTCTTACCAGCAGTAAATTAGAGTTCCTTTCTCTCTATACCCCACACCAGCATTGTTTGTTCTTGTTCTTTGTGATGTGTGCCATTTTCTGTGGCATGAGATGGTACCTCATTGTTGCTTTTTTTTTTTCCAGCTCTTTAGTTAAGTTGACTCCAAGATATTTGAGTTTGTGTGACACTAATGTGAATGGGATTTTTTTTTTTTGGCCATTTGTATTTCTTCTTTGAGGAAGTATATTTGTTCATTTCTTTTCCCAAATTTATATTGGGGTTAGGTGATTTTTTTTTCTTGTTAAGTTTTGTCAGTGCCTTGTATATTTTGGATCTTAGCCCCTAATCTGATGGGTATGGGGTGAATAGCTTCTCTCATTCTGTGGGTGGCTTTTGCATCCTATGCACTATTTCCTTTGAGGTACAAAAGCATCTCAGCTTAATATAGTTCCATTTGTTTATCTCTGCTTCCCCTTGTTTGAAGAGTGCCATTTCCTCCTTGAAGATGCTTTTAGTCTCAATGTCAGGAGTGTTTTACCTATATGTTGTTCTATATATCTTATGGTTTCAGGTCTGATATCAAGGTCTTTAATCCATCTAAATTTGACCTTTGTGCATGGTGTTAGGTGGGGATACAAGTTTGCTTTTTGGCAAGTGGCTGACAAGTTTTGCCAACACCACTTATTGAAAAGGCTTTCCTTGCTTCATTTTGCATTTATAGCCCCTTTATCAAAGATTGATTGATTGTGTGTCTGGGGAACATTCTCTGACTACTCAAGTCTCATTTCACTGCTATGAGGGTCTGTCTTTATTCCAGTACCATGCTGTTTTAATGACTATAGCTTTGTAATACAATTTAAAATTGGGGAAACTGATGCCTCCCATATTCCTTTTCCCAAGGGTTTCTTTAGTTTTTCTCAGTTGTTTGTTTTTCAAAATTAATTTCAGGAGTGTTTGATCCACTTCTTTGAAGAATGTAATGGGTATCCTTAGAGGGATTGCATTAAATCTGTACAATGCTTTGTGGAATATTGCCATTTTAATGATGTTAATTCTATCAATACATGAGCAGTGTATGTGTCTCTATTTCCTTGTGTTGTATTTCATTTCTTGAAGCAGGGTTTTTTTTTTAGTTTTCTTTGTATAGATTCTTCACCTCTTAAGTTGATTCCAAGATATTGTAGCTTGTGTGACACTTATGTGAATGGGATTGTTTTTTTTAATGTTCATTTCTTCTCTATCATCATTGATGTACAAGGCATTGATTTTTGCATGTTAATTTTGTATCCTGCCACTTTGCTATATGAATCTATTGTTTCGAGAAGCTTTTTGGTAGTCTTCATGTTTTCTGAATTTAGTATCATGTCATCTGGAAACAGTGAGATCTTGATTTCTTCCTTTACTATCTAGATGCCCTTGATATTTTATCTTTCCTAATTGCAATGGCAAGAACTTACAGCACTATTTTGAATAGGAGGTGAGAGAAGGCAGCCTTGTCTTGTACCAGATTTTAGAGAATAGGCTTTTAGTTTATCTCGATTTAGAATTATATTTGCCATTGACTTCATAGATGAAGCCTTAATTTTGGAGTGTTTCTTCAAATGTTTTTAGAAATACAATATGAAAACATGTTTCACAATCCTATATAGCTCAAAATTTAGTCAATAATCTATAATAAAGCTACTTTTATTTAAACTAGTTGATATGAATGCTAGTTTATAGAGATAAAAAACTGAGTTTAAGCCAATGGATTTTTTTAACTTTCTCCATTTCCCACCAAATATATGTTTTTTCTACCTTCTAAAGTATATTTTAATAGAAAATGACTATTTAATAGATATTTAATACAATTTTAATTTAATACAATCAATATCAAGGAGATGAATTTAAGGAAATATAGCTATTACTGGAAAGGGCAAATAAACAATTTTATTCAGTTAAGAACAAAAAGTTGCTTAATGTAAAAAGAAAATAATTAAACCAACAGAGATGTAAAAATAATAGCTGAATCTAAGTGTCAGTGAAAGTGAAAGATGAACTTAGAAATGTTTGAACACATTCCAGAAGAATTCAAGGGAAACATTTATATGGACAAAAACATAGCAGTTTTACCTGAATTTAATTTAAGAAAATTACACTAGAAAAATACAATTTATTGGATAAACACCACACAGGATGAATACATATCGTCTATAGAACATAGATTGACAAACTATGATTCTTCAATAAAATCTGGCTCAGTGATTTTTTTTTTGCAACTAAAGTTTTATAAGAACACATACCACACCCATTCATTCACACATTACTGAACTGAGTAGTTTTCAGAGACTGTGTAGACACAAAGCTTGAAATATTTACTATCAAACCCTTTACATGAAAAAAAGTTTGATGTCCCTTGGTCTTGGATCTTGGTAGGAAAAAATCATTTGGATTTAAGTAAATATTAATGTAATTGTGGATAGGAAAGCAAACCATATAGAGGGGTGAAGGAAGCCAAGTTGTTTCCTGTGGCAAGAATATATTTTGGCTGGAACCACTTACAAGAGCATTTAGTGTGTGATTTAATCTGTATATGAAAGGATTTGGGAATGAGGAGCATTGCAGGTGCTGAAGAGAGTAAGGAATTGTGGAGGCTGAAATAAAAATAATGAGAATCAGGATATGTCAGTAAATAAGAGAGAAAAATAACACAAATAGAAAATTTTGAAAATTCATGCTATTACCCTTGAGGGATGTGTGTGTGTGTGTGTGTGTGTGTCTGAGAGAGAGAGAGAGAGAGAGAGAGAGAGAGAGAGAGAGAGAGAGAGAGAGAGAGAGAGAGAGAGAGAGAGAGAGAGAGAGAGAGAGAGAATGAAGTTCAGAGAGGTTGTCAAAGAAATCACAGGCAGCCATTTGACGCCTGTTCCTCATAGGTCAACCAATGAAGGACTTGTCTAAGGCCTTTAGAATGTGCTGGGTCCTCTGTGGCTCCTCAGAAATCTGCAGGCCACTGATAAAGAAGTGTCCCATAAGGGGACTCAGAGTCCTATAAGAAATAGGGGATTGTGAATCAACCTTTGCTACTGTTGAAGGAGTCCTCAAAAATCTGCATGAAGGGAAGAGGACATCTGGGTAGCTCTGTGGAGTTTAGAGGCAAAAAGCTCTTCTGAAATGGCCTTGTAAATTTTGAAGAGTGAGATGGAATAACATTTCGGCAGTTATTAAGATTAAAGGAAGAAAATGAAACAGTAGCTGGAAAGTGTCAGGGGTCCGAGGTTGCTTTCTAAAAGATGGGTGCTATGGCTAAAAAAAAAAAGCCTGTTCATCACTCAGAGATATTGGCAGGAACAGCATTCTTTGTGATAGGACTTGACCTGTGGGCCAGCTGCTTCCCTTTTTTTCCCCACAACCAGATTTTTCTTAGTTGTGTTTTAAAAAACTAAAAGACTCACCAGTTCTCCTGAAAACCACTCTAAATGTTGCCTCCGTTGTGCCTGTGGCTATTTCATTCCAGGGTAATAAGAGTGACCAGAATAAAAACACACCCTGGCTTTTCTCAGTAGCAAAATGCGCAGTGTGATTGAATGAGCACAGAAGAAAAGAGTGGAAAGAAAAAGTGCAACAAAAGACAGTTATTAAAGGCTTCGTCCAACTCTGGTGTCTGCGAACCTGGGGCAGCTGAGGTCTGTACTCTACTCTCCAGGGGAACAGGAGAGGTTGGGGCAGACATTCTCTGTAGTATTACAAAACTGAAGGAGCAGAGAGAATCTGCTCAGTTTCAAACTTGTGGGACTTTGAAAGGAAGTGGAGATCTCTTTATCTACTTGCCAGCCTCTACAGACTTTGCAACCTCAGTCTTGAAGAAGTAAGTGACTTACCCCTTTACGGGTCCTTTTCATTGTCTCTCAAAATAGAGTGATAAATATGGAGCCTGGTTCCTCAAAGCAGTCGAGCTTCTGCCAACAAAAATCTTATTAAGAAAAAAATTTGACTCTAGCAGATAATCAACACAGGGAGCCTAGGTTTGGCCAATTTTCTTTCTCTAAAGAGCACTTTGGAAGGCACTGAAAAACCCAAGTATTGAGGCCTCACTTGCCTAAAGGGAATGGAAGAGAATGTCTGCTTTTTGGCTTTTTTCAAGATCCTAAGTACTTCTGTAAGAGCCTGCTGAGTGACAACTCTGCCAATGCTATTTCATGTGACACCTCCTAGTGAAACCAAGTAAAAGTGTATATGTAAAATACTGCTGGTTGGATTATGATTATGATTACTGATTATGAGCCTGGATTCTATAGTCGAAATTCTCAGCTCAGAATCCCAGCTCCTCCAGTTTCACTTGTGTGGCTTTTTATGAATGGATCACCCTCTCCTGGAAAGTGTAGAAAAAAATCACCAATTCTTCCTTAGGTTACAAACTAGACAAAATAATGAGCATAACATAGTAAATCACAATTACTGGCACACAGTAATTGCAAGTGCTTACTGTTAGTATTATATTTTAATAGTCAAGATGACTCATGGAATGATGTGAAAAGGAGCTTATGGAAGGACCGACTGCAAGTGAAATCAGGGGTCAATACAAACTAAAGTACCAGAACAAATTAGTACCACTTTCAGGGAGTCAGATATAGACAATTAAAGTCAATCATCCATTGCTTCACTCCACCTGATATTCTAATCTCTATATTCCTCCAAACCCTGTGGGAAATAATGACATGAAATTACAATGTTTCTCTCCTGATTACCAATATTCTGAAAGCCAACAAGGGAAAAATGTCCCCAAGAGGTGAACTTCAAAATAGAACTTGTCTGGAGAGCTGTAGACCTATTTCAGGGGCAATACCCCAATAAGGTGGGCTCTTGAACCCACGGAAACAGCTGGCCTTGAATTACCTACGAGAACAAATTTGGAGAGTTTGAGCAGCACACTCAGTGCTGGGTTTAGACCAAATCTCAGTAAACATTGGAGGCATGAATGAGGTACTCTAATGTCATCAGCAAACTTAGTGAGTTAGCAGGCAGAAAAAGGAGGATCTTGAGAGAGACAATCACCCTCAAACATACTTCTTGGTCAGCTCAGAACTGAACTCTCCCATGCCACAAAGAAATAAAACAATAAAGATCACAAGCCCTGGCTAGACTGGTTAACAACACCTCCCAAGAAATCATCCAAATCAACCAAGCACAGCTTTTTTGTTTTCAATGGCAGCTCTTTGACAAAGTCAAACATTGTTTTCAAGACAATGAAAAAATAAAACAATATTAGGAGTCCTCCCCAAATAAAATTATATGGCTCACTCACTAGATTTAGGAAACATCTTTCTTCCTGCTGTGTTGCCCTTTAATAAAATCTAATACTAATATGGGGTTAATGTGACAGTCCCGAGTACATAGATGAAGTTATAAAGGAAATAAGCTTTTATTACTTTTCCAAAGACAAAACAATAACTTAGAATAACAAAATGATGTTAGGTTTTTCACTATTTTTCTTTCTTACATTCTCTCTTTTTCTGTATCACAGGAACATTTCTTTAAGGACATTAAAAACCCATTTATGAGTTAACAAACAAAGATAAATAGCATATGTTTTGTGACAACATTTTCTAGAGGCAGGAAAAAACTATTTTTGATCTTCATTGGATAGGTAAACCCATACTTCTTATTTTTCAAATATCCCTATTTTTATAATTAGTTTATTTAAGCACCATGGTTACAAAATTGATCATGATTGAGTTTCAGTCATAGATTGTACATCACCCTTTACCAGTGCACATTTCCCACCACAAATGTCCACAGTTTTCTACCCATCCAGTTCTCTCTCTCTCTCTCTCTCTCTCTCTCTCTCTCTCTCTCTCTCTCTCTTCCTTTTTAAAACTATGGTTTGCACTATTGCTAATTAAGTGGTACCATGCATATGATTGTATTCCCTTTCAGCACCTATTTCATGTCCGAAGTGATAAGTACCAACTATCATTGTCATAGTGGACCCTTTTCTACCTGAACTGCACTCACTGCTATTTGTGGCAAGCTTCCTATCATGACCAGTCTTCCTGGACCTCATCTCTCTTATCTCTGAATATTATTACCATATTATATATATTTTTATCCCACAAATGAGGGATATTATTCTTTTTTTTTTTTTTTTTTTTTTGGTTTTTGGGTCACACCTGGCAGTGCTCAGGGGTTATTCCTGGCTCCAGGCTCAGAAATTGCTCCTGGCAGGCACAGGGGACCATATGGGGCGCCGGGATTCGAACCGATGACCTCCTGCATGAAAGGCAAACGCCTTACCTCCATGCTATCTCTCCGGCCCCTGAGGGATATTATTCTATGTCTATCCTTTTCCCTCTGACTCATTTTACTCAGCATCATATCCATACATGTATTAGTAAACTTTATGATTCATTTTTTCTAACAGCTGCAGAATATACCATTGTGTAGATATACCACAGTTTCTTTAGCCACTCATCTGTTCTCAGGCACTTGGGTTATTACTTGGGTTATTATTGTCACTTGTGTTGTGACAAACATAGGAATGCAGAGGGCTTTTCTGCATGGTGTTTTTGGGTTCCTAGGGTATATATCTAGGAGTGATAATGCTGGTAATGAACTTTCACGTGAAAGTTAGTTTCTATTTTTTAGGATAATATATACAATATTTTCTCAAAAGGCTGGACCAGCCTACATTCCCAGGAACAATGAATAAAGTTTCTTTCTCCCCACACCCATGCCAGCATGGCTTGTTCTTGTTCACTGTGATGTGTACTAGTCTCTGTGCTGTGAGAGGATATCTCATTATTGTTTTGATTTGCATCTCCCTGCTGATTACTGATGTGGAGAATTTTTTCACTTGCCTTTTTGCCATCTATATTTCTTCTGTAAGAAAATCATTGCTGGGGTTAGGAAAATGGGGGACGTTGGTGGTGGGAATGTTGCACTGGTGAAGGAGGGTGTTCTGTTTATGACTGAAACCCAAAATACAATCATGCTTGTAATCATGGTGCTTAAATAAAGATTTTATAAAAATAAATAAATAAATAAATAAAAATAAACTATAGAAAAAATCATTTTTCTTGCTTAACTATTAATAAAATTTATTGAAATAATACCTAAACACAAACTTAACAAAGTATGTTTTTCTTGCTCAAAGCCTTATATATCTTAGAAATTAACCCCTTATCTGATGAGAAATACCCCTATTAGTTAACAAATGCATTGGCTCACTTTATAGCCAATTGGCCACCAACTTTTTTGATCTATTATCTTCTTATATGTCTCAAATCTGGAATGTCTTTTCCCCCATCCTTTCAAATCTCTTTAATTCATTATTTGTGGTATCTCTGAGACCTATCCCCAACCCTCAAACTTCCTCAGATTCACACCAGAAGTCTTTACAAACACATATTTCTGATCACTGTATATCAGTTTTATATCTAGTTTCTGATCTTTCTTACTTATAAACCATCAATAATTTCTTGCCACAGAAAATTTCATGTCACTTACACACTCTTTTGTATATCCTGCTTATGTTCTCCTCTACTGTCTCTTTACTCTTTCCCACCCATTCCATCTCCTCCAACACACACACACACGCGCGCACGCACACACACACACACACACACACACACACACACACGAACTCACATGCAATTAGCATGGCCTTTATATTCTGCTGCTTGATGTCCACAGTTCTAGAAAATGTGACCCTAAATCCTACCATACTCGTAGACTCTAACATATTCTGGATTTAAATTAACCTCTTTTTAGTTATTACATTTAGTAAATACTTTGTTATGTTTGTGTTTCAGGTATCAATAAATTTTATGAATAGTAACATTTTGTCCTATAAGATAAGTACCATTATTTTCTTCATTTAAGATGTGGAAATTTCGGGGCAAGAGTGGTAGAACAGTGGTCGGGCATTTGCCTTGTATGAGGCCAACCCAGGACAGACTTGGGTTCAATCCCCAGCATTCCATATAGTCCCCAAGCCAGGAATAATTTCTGAGCACAGAGACAGGAGTAACACCTGAGTGCTGCTGGGAGTGCACCCTAATAAATACCCCCCAAAAATAAAATGTGGAAATTTTAACTCAGATCTGTTAAGAAACTTGTTCAATGTCACAGAGTCAGTACATTGGTGGAGGTAGGGAGCAAAGTGTAAACCCAGAGAATTCAGCTCCAGAAACTGTGGCTTCACCATAATGCTTCTTTTCTTGCCATCTCCTCTGCAAATCCCTCTCTGCCAACCTCAAAGGTTCATCTCCTCCTCTCATGTATCTACTGAAAAGTTTTATTATATGATAACCATCACTACGTTTCTCATTTTAGACCATACATTATTAGAAGGCAGATACTATAATTCATCATGGTATCCCAGCACAGGTGCTCAATACCTGTTTGATGAATGATCCAATAAGGATGACAGATAGCCTTATTACCTGTTGGTCAAAGGACAAATTTAAAGATTACAGAACCTAAGTATTACTTGGTTCTTTTAGCATTTCATATTTCCAGTGAACACAATATCTAAGTCATCTCAGTTTTAAGGAAAACTTCCCTTTCCAGAGCTCCCTTCCATTTTCAGTAGTTTGGGTATTTAGGTTTTACCATTTTTTATTTCCATTCAATGCTTTTGAGACAGCTTGGACCCTGGGTCCAATCAATTTTTTTCTCAGTTTGTAGGAAGACATAAAAATATGAAGCAGAGCAAGATGGTTCATGTTCTATAGTTCTATAAAAGGAAAAACAGGAAGGAGCCCCTTCTAGAAGCTATAAATACAAATTATTTAAAAGAAGAAAGAAAAAAAGGAAGAAGAAAATAAAGTAAAATAAATAAATAATTTGGGGCAGATATGGCTAGTTTTGGGGGTATTTGTTTGTTTTTTTCATAGATGCAGTAAATATTTGGAAAATTAGAAAAGAAATTCCTTTGGCCTAAGAGATACAGAGTGACTAAGGAGTTTTAAAGAAATTTGTGCTAATTTGTGACACACTGAGAATGATTCAGCATATTAAGTTCACATGCCTGAAGCACAAAATAAGTCGAAGCCAGAAGTGTACAAAGAAAAGGAGTGAGTTTTGGATTGGGTGAAGATGAAAACATATAATAAAGGTCCAGGAGGGACTCAAGTAGTAGAACCTTGCATGTGTGAGATTCTGAGATTAAACCCCAGCACACCCACCCACCCCAATCTCGCTGGGTGTGATTTCAAGTGATATCACCACTTATACCACCAGTATTGCAATAAAAGCAACAATAAAAATACAAATTCTGGCATATAGAAGTCTTAAAAGTCAATACTTTTCATATTTTTATATATCTACAAACTCAAACAGTCAGGTTGCAGTAATAGAAATTTCAGCAAGTGTGTATAACTTGCTTTTATATCTGCTCTTTTTCAAATACATGAGCTTTATTTTACTCATCTGTCTTTTAGTTGGGGGAAGTCAAGATGACAGCCTACACAATTCTCTTTGATCTGTCATTTAAATTTCCATTCTCATCCCATAATCTGTTAATCTTTCCAGTATCTCAGTGCAAGGCTGAATTAAATTCCCATCCCCAATTCTAACATGAAAGACATTTCTTTGTGAGTGGCTCAATATAATGTTCTTCTAAATGACATTTAAAATGTTCAGCTCAGTAATAGAATGATAAAGAAGGGCACCCGGTGTTAGTACACATCAGTATAAAGAACATTTTTTTATTAGTCAGAAGCCAAAAAGATAGAACAAGATAATTAAAAAAGAAAAAGTTTATTCCTGCTAGACTGCCATGGGAGTATTATGACTCAAAATATAATAGTCACTGATTTCCTATAGGAATCTAACTTCTTAAAAAGACATCAGACATCAAAGTCTGAGTCATGCCACATTAACCATCAATGGCCAGAGAAAAGTTTGAAAGCCATTGGAAAAGTTAAATATTAGACTTTCGCTGAAACATTTCAACATTTCAAGAAGGAGGTATTACAGTTGTCACACTGACTTGTGTGCACTCTTTACAGGCTTCCAGGCTGATCTTTGTGCCCCTCCTCCTGTTGCTATGGTGACCCAAAAAAATTCTCTCCTGAGATTCATTTCTCTCAGATACAATACATCAGGTCCAGCAAGCAGACAGGCTAGCAAATAACACATTATTCCTAAACATTCTCACCCTCTCCAGATAGCCACAAAGAGTGATTCCTTCATATATCTCACCCATTTTTCCTCATTTTCAAAACAGAATTCTATTCAATTTGGGGGGAGAGTGTTTATAGCACACTTGTGTGTTTCTTTTGTCTTAGCCAAAAAGTGAATCTCTATAAAAGGCAAAGACTATGACACTGAAATTTTAGGAATAAACTATCTAAACATATTACTTCATACCCTTTAGAGCCACTCATAATATCTAAGTGATATCAATAGAGTAACAAAAATTGAAGATCTTTATCTGTCGAACCTCCATATTGGATTCTTGCCTCTGATACTGAGTTGTTACTATAAGGGCTTTGCGAGATGGTTGAGCAGACTGAGAGGATGTGGGGAAATGGTCTCCTAGAGAACAATTGGTTAATAGAAAAGAGTATACATAATTTGAGGGAGAGAATTCATATTTTTGCTACTAGAGATACAAGACCTGAAGTCTCAAGTGCTTGGGACACTCTTCACTCATATACATTAAATATGTTTTGTTCCTGTTAGAAATATTTCTCAAAGTAGATCAATATGACAGTGTTTTGCTGTAATTATAGGGGTGGAGGGGATAAAATATTGCTATATTCCTTAAAAATCAAAATTCATTTTACCTCAAAGTGTCAGTTTGACCCTAAAACTAATGCAAGACCCATACTAAATTAGGGTGAGTTTTTCTATATGGAGGTTACTGGAAAAAATAATCATATAAAGTGAACTTTGTTCTCTGCTCGTCAGTGATGTCCAATTACAACCCTATGAAGGTTTCTCAATTTTTTCATATGGAACAAAGGGATAATAACTTGTACAAAGCTACACAATCAAGTAGGCTTGGTAGTACTAAAGGTAAAATACTAGATTACTATCTAGGCTAAGTATCTCCAGGTTACACTTTTTCTGTCGGTCCCCAATGCATTTGAAAGAAATAGGCCTTGTCTGGAGACTTTCTGTCTTCAAATATCATAGCATTGTCCTCTGCCTTTTAAAACTCTGTCCCTTTCACTTTATTTCTCTCAGTCTCAGTCTTCACACAAAACATGCATCTGCACCTGAACACACACACACACACACAAACACGCACTCACTGGTGCTTGTAGACATTAACATCAATGACAGTGTTAGAGCAAGACATTACTTTTTATAGACTGTGTGCTTCAGTTCAAAATTGAAACTCTTAGGAGCCACAGACTACAAGCTAACAGCCACAACCACAGCTACCATGATCAGAGAGGAATGACTCTGAAAGAAGTAGTCAAATCAAATGGTTAAAACTGTCCTGTCTACTTCTCATTACTGTGCCCTGGTTTATCCCAAAGCAGGAAAAGAATAATAAACTGTTTGCCCCCTGAGAAGTATCCAAACAGAATTTAGGTTTGGCACATCAGAATGCAAAGATCTGAGTAAACAGATTTTTTAATGTAATGAGGGAGGTTCAAGAGAAAACATAAGAGCAACAGGCCATTAAGCCTATATAGAAGTAGCATTTGGGGGTCTACCCCTCCCTAAATCTGGGCCCTTAGTTAAAGCCAAAGCCCTGCTGTGTTCTCCTTATTTTTTCTATCTCCTACAGGTTGAAACTGAGTTTGTTATTTTGAGGGTCAGCATGAGACCATTTTCTTCAATGATTTTTGAATACTATTAACCTTTTAAAATAAAAGTGTCTATCTTTTATTAGGAGTTAATGTACATATATGTGTGTATTATATCTATTCCCATATATGTGTTTATATATATGAGTTTCTGACATAGAAATTCCATTAAAATTCTTAAATGTGGAAAAGATTATATTTTGGATTAGCAATCTGGACTATAGATGATTCCAATTTTGTTGGCAGCATCCAAGGCATCATTGCCAGGAGCCAGCCAAACATATATGCCTTTTTCTCTCCATCAGGTCTAATCAAGGTATTGACCTTGACTACACTAATGTCATAGAGCTTTTTCATGCCCTGCTTAATCTGATATTTGTTGGCTTTGACATACAATAAACATGATAATAAAACACAAATGTGTTGCTGTCTTCTATTTTCTTCATGGCTGATTCAGTGGTCAGAGGGAGCCTGATGACATAATGGCCAAACTTGTTTCTCCTGGGGATGCTCTTCCAAGGATTTTTGAGAGCCTTCTCAACCACAAAGTTTTAGGTTTTTGGAAGGTGATATAGATAGATAGATAGATAGATAGATAGATAGATAGATAGATAGATAGATAGATAGATAGATAGATAGATAGATAGATAGATAGATAGATGATAGATCTTTTTTGTGACTGTAGACACCTTATAGCACCACTTTCTTGTTCTTCAAGGCTTTGGCTTTGGCTTCAGTTTTGGGATGTACAATGGCATCCTTCTTGGCCTTCAATGCCATCTTTGTATAAAGGACACCAATTGAATTTTTATTTGTTACCAGTTTTCATAAGACTTGGGTGAAAATATTTACCTTAAAGGCAACTAACTTATGGAAGGGCATAGAGCTGAGTTCTGTAACAAGGGACACCTGTTTTAGACATGACTTTGTATCAAGCAATACTTGTTTTAGACATCAAAAGGATTAACAATATTTATACAACTCACCAAAGGATAGCTTGGGGTGTATAGCAGAGTCCCAGCACCACTAAATTATTGGTCTTTACAACCTGGGGCACAAGAGTTCTCATCAGTGAGACTTTGGATTTTAAGTAACCTTTTAAAGTGGATTCAGCTTTAAACCTGGATTTCATTTTTCTCCTCCTTCATTTAAAATGATTTAATTTCTCAAGAATTACATTATATTTTTAGAGTTCTTCTAAATTAAATGAAGAGTAAATAAAAAGGCCTTAGACAAAACCCGAGTAATTTTATTAGGGATATGATAAATGTGATAGGTTGCAGTAACCTGAAAATCCCATTATATGCAATTAAGGAGCTACATTAATATAATTGTAGACTTCCTAGCATTTTAGCTGAACACATACAGTATTTGCAGATAATTGCATAGTAAGGGGGGAAATGCAAGCTGTGAGTCTGGCAGCCACATGACCAGTGTTGTCAAATTAAAACCTGGTTGGGTTTCTCCTTGAGTTATTAACTCTAAAAAGCTTAATCCTAATCTTTTCAAAATGGGAAAATGCACAGGTAGGCAAATGAAATGTTTCCTGATTAAAACCATATAAATCACAATGAGATTAAAAAGTAAAGCAATAGTTATTTGGATAAAATTAATTCCAAACTCATAAATCTTTGATTATCATTTTACTGAAAACTAATTCTAGGTCAAGTTAGTATTATAAACAGTAAGCTGGGAGAATAGGCAACCCATTTGCTAAATTTATAAGACCTTTGATAGAAATTGTGACATCAAAGCCTGCTAAAATTACAAGAGTCAAGAAGTGACAAGAAATTGTAGAAAAAGTACTCACCTATTCTGGAAAATATCTGACTTTGAGACTCTGCTCTGTCGGCACTAAATTACACAATCCTGAGGAAAAAAATTAAACTCTCTGAATCTCAGTTGCCTCAATTATAAAACTCCATAGTTGAATTTGATAAGGTACAAAAGTCTCTCCAATCTCTAGAGTTGAGATATTATCTAATTGTTGAGATGAGCCCTGTAAGGAAAATACTTTTCAGCTATCGAATTGAATTATTAATCTGAATTTTGAAATGATTGGACATTTATTTTTAACTGACTCAAATTTTCATTGTTTTAAGTGCACCTGATCTCAGATAAGGCAAAATAATAAAATGGGTACTGTTAGTATTAGGGCCAGAAGAGTAAGAGAAAGAGGAAGCAAAAGACAGCAGGAGCTGGAATCTGCTAAATAATTTCTCCAGCAATTCAGCAGCGACCATCAAGCAGTAGCAATCTGGCTGGGAGGTGGTAGCAGTTTCCTCACCCTCTTCCCCAGCTCTTCAGCTCTGGGCTTTATATCCCCTTTTGCCACCTGCCCAAATGGCAGTTACAAGAGGTGGGTCTCTGGTAACAATGTCTTCACTATTACAGTGACACTCTTATAGCTGGCCAGAGGCCATAGTGCCTCTGTTTCCTTATAAATCATACACCACCAATGATGTTTCAGAAACCATATGGTCACTTTCATATACAGAGTATGTTTGCAATACAGGTATAATCTATCAGAGAAAAATAAACCAAATGAAATTTTCATAGGATTGAGTACATAAATAAGTGCTCCACTTATTTCAAAATGCTTTAACTTACCTATTTGTCTAAGATCACAGCTCTGATCACAGCTTTCCTCCAGATTCTATTGAGTTTTTGGTATGACATTGATTACATTGGCTCTTTAATCCTCTAACTCAGTGTGTTTCAACACAGGTATGATTGTAGCCATTTCCAAACTGGTTTCTTTCCTATGACTTCTGTGCCATTCTGCTAGTCTCATGCCATGGCCTTTAATTTACCCAACTTTCATCACTTCTGGTTCCATTTGGATTTCTTTAAAATATGAAAGGAGGCCATATGACCTCCATTTGAGAACTACTTTGAAGTACTCTACAGAGAAGGCACTATAATTATCCTGCTTCTGTGGATGCACAACATCTTGTAGAATCAGGCAATTCATCTAGGATCAGTCAACATGTACAAAAGCCAGAACTTGAACCTAATTCAGAATCTAAATCTAAAGCAATATGCAAACAAGTTTGCACATAAACTGAAAACAAAGTTATTCCCTTTTTTCTACTGTACTGTAATCATTACACAGACCAGAGGATCATGGATATAAAATAAACACCTACTATCTAATTCCCCTTGTTGAATTCATGAAGAATAAGTAACCTGTTCAGCCCTCTTCCTCACTCCTTCCCCTGTGAGAAGGAAAACAAATGTTTTTGCTAAAGGGCTTGGATGGAAACTATCAACAGGAATAAAATCTCAAATGATAGCTGCCCAGAACCACACAGCAATACATTATCACTCATATAGTTCATGGAACATTCATTCATTTTAACATCAAGTTTAACTTTGTAGAAGATGAGTTATGTTATAAAACTGGAAGAAAAAAAAGTCCAAAAATTTTGATATGATTGTCTATCTAGCAGAAGGAAGACAATTTGCAGCGAAATAATTGGTACATTTTCCCACTGCATTATGTTTCTCAAAACATGTTACTGTGGGAGGAGATTAGCTTCCTCTTTCTTCAGGAAGAAAATGACTTGTCTCCTATAGTGAATAGAACTGTCATTCTGAGAGCTGACAAATGCTAACAACCTTTGGAGGTGCAGTGTGTAAGCATTGCAAAAACAAATAAAATAAAACAAGAATCTAGTAACCGGGCCTGGAGAGATAGCACAGCGGCGTTTGCCTTGCAAGCAGCCGATCCAGGACCAAAGGTGGTTGGTTCGAATCCCGGTGTCCCATATGGCCCCCGTGCCTGTCAGGAGCGATTTCTGAGCAGACATCCAGGAGTAACCCCTGAGCACCGCCGGGTGTGGCCCAAAAACCAAAAAAAAAAAAAAAAAAAAGAATTTAGTAACCAAAGGGAAAAAAAGGTCATGGAAGGAAAAAAATAGGGTAGTACCCTCAAACATAAAAAGAAAGTATTGGAAATCTGCTTAATGTAAAAGTAATAGACACTAAAATTACATAAATACAAAACAACCATTCTACATTAAAATCATTTTATTTGCCCATTTTATGTTAGTCTCCATAACACTAAATTAAATAAAATGGGTTATTCTGTTTTGCTAAAAATGGAGTTGCACTAGGAAAACAATTCATAGCATTAGCACACAGATTTTTTTTTTTTAAAGTAGTGATCTAAGTCAAAGAATGAGATCATTGGCAGCACACCTCCATCATGTGCTGCAGTACTCTAGGTTCTTACAGGTCCTGGTAGAATTAGACCAAGACAGTGAGAGGAGAAATGTCAATAGAGTGAGACTTTGTGGTAAAGACATTTATAAAGAGGTAGATATGACATAAGTGATGGACATAGCAGATGGTAGCTTTGAAAAGCCTTTGGACTGACCCTAATCTACATTTTTTCCTGTTGCCTTTGGACTGACCCTAATCTACATTTTTTCCTGTTGGAAAGGAATCTCAAATAATGACATTGAGTGGGAAAGTTGGACCACACCTTGTAGTGCTCAGAGATTATTCCTGGCTCTGTGCTCAGAGATTACACTTGACAGTGTGCAGGGACCTATATGAGGATCTAGGGTTATATGCAAGGCAAGTGACTTACCCACTGTACTTTCTTCTGCTCCTCAAATAATGACTTATTTTGTTTCTTGTTTAGTGGCCATACCTGGTAATGCTCAGGAATTATTCCTGGCGGGGTTATGAATCCAACCCTGTTTGGCCATGTGCAAGTCAAATGTTCTATCTGGTCTACTATCATTATGGCTTCAAATAATGATATTTTTTATAGAAGGATTTTCTTTTTTTCTTTTTTCTCCACAAAATAAAAAATTTCAACTGTTAACATTCAAATACATGTGAGATTAAATAGTCTTCTTACTCTAAGTATATTTCTACCATAAAGTTAAGGAAATGGTTTGACCAAAACAAAAGTGTGGGATGGAGGGGTAGTACAGCAAGTTGTGTGTTTGCCTTGTTGCCACTGACCTGGGTTTGGTCCTTGGCATCTCTATGGTCCCCTCAGCAGCACCAGGAGTAATTTTTGAGCACAGATCCAAGAGTAACCCCTGAACACTGCTAGGTGTGGTTAAAGAAACAAACAAAAAAGTGACACCTGAATCTTAGAGGAAGCGGGACTTTAAATGAATGTCCTTCATGAACAGACATTAAAAGTGAAAGTATTAAAATATGACATTTACTGCTAAATAAAAATTAACTATCACTAAAGAAAAATACCAAATTCTTAAAATAGGAGTAATAAGAAGTTCTTTACTAAAATCCCTTCCAAGGATATTATAGGTTTTAGTTTAATTTTAAATATATTAAAATTTAGATGTCAACTATCAAGAGAGTCTAATGATTAAAATAGTTTATCCTGATAGCACTCTTTAAATTTCATTTACACAACATCATTCACTAATACATAAGTACCATGGTAACACAACTAATTGTACATTTTTACACTTTGAATATTTTAAATATCTCAATACACCACACTCCTTTAGCTACCATTTTAATCATCTATACATATTAATTTATTTGCATTGTTCTAACTCGTGTGAATTAAATACTCTAAACATTTCTCTAACTTCTTTTAAATATATACAAAATATAATTCAGATCATATTCCTCTTGAATGAATGGGTAAAGGATTCATCACTCTGTTCAATTTATTATTTCTTCTTTTTTTACTTTTTGGGTGGCCTCTGGCTGTGCTCACAGGTTACTCCTACCTCTGCACTCATTGCACTTAGGGATCCATCCTCATGGACTCAGGGAACAATATGTGATTCCAGGTATCAAATCCAGGTCCGTCTCATGCAAGGCAAGTTCCTTACCTGCTGTACAATCACTCCAACCCTCAATCTATTATTTCTAATTCAGACATAAACAAACTTTGACAACCATATCTTATTTCAGACTTGCCATTTTTATCAGCACATGAAAGGTTAACCTTAAAAAAATTGGCCCTACAAATTTAGATGAATAATATAGTTATCATCTTGGTTTCATAACCTTTTCATAAGCTCTCCTAATGCATTGGTATTTGAGAATGAATTCTAAATATGTTTAGAGTTATACCTTGGTTATTGTATTTTTATTTAATAAATCTGGCCACACTAAATATGTTTAAAACAGGCATTTGCTTGGATGTTTGCAAAGACAAAAAAGACTACAAATGAACATAATTGCAAATTGGTAAAAAAAAATTAAAAACCTAAAGACTGTCAGTGTCTAAAATATGAATATTTATGATGTCTTAACGCATCTTAGAATAATTTCTCATTCCCTGATGATGCCAACAAGTTTTAATGCAACACAAATGTAAAATGTCACCAGCTTGTTTAAATACAGACTATAAACCAAACACTAAGCTGCTAAATGAAGA
The DNA here is from genome assembly GCF_024139225.1 of Suncus etruscus. Classification (NCBI taxonomy): domain Eukaryota; kingdom Metazoa; phylum Chordata; class Mammalia; order Eulipotyphla; family Soricidae; genus Suncus; species Suncus etruscus. Next base: position 51,802,473 of record NC_064858.1, on the reverse strand, counting down.
CAAACTTAGTTTTTATATCTGAAAACAGCTCATCATAAGCTATTTTGTTATTTCATTTTAGCTTTTCCATGGCATCTAACAAACAACAAAAGGTTCAAGCCCAAGCCAATTCCAATTAATTCAAGATAGAAAATTTCATGTGACACTATCAAACACTTTACCCAAATTGAGATAGATTGCATCTACAATTTCACTTTACTTTGATCTACTGATCTTGTAGCTCTATCAAAAAAGCAATCAAAGTTTTTCTGGCATGATTTGCTCTTTAAAAATTTTCATTTCATAATGCCCATTATCATTATCCTTATATGTTTCGTCAATGCTTGCAGATTTTCCATTAATTTTCATTGCATTATTTTAAAATATATTTATCTTTCATTTGCTAGATAATTACATCAGTGTTTTCCTTCTCTTTAAAGAACAACAAAAATCATTGTCATTAGGGTAATGCTAAAGAAATTACTTCTCATATTTGGGTTGGTCGATAAAGGGACTCAAATCAATTCTACAAACACTTACTGTACATTTACTAATTGCTTAGAACTCTGCCATGTACTCTGTGATGTAGTGAAGACAGACTGGAAGGAGAAAACTTTCTTTGGTAAGCATCTAAAAAAGATAAAATCCATGCATTAACAGGAAATATGCCTTTAATGGGACCCAGTGTTTTGCAAACTTTTGTGTGCCAAAGGAAAAAATAACTATATTAAAATTTAAAATGCTCTGTCTTATTTCCAGAGATTCTGATTCAGCATTTGTGTTTTTAAAAGCACCCTCCAATATTTCAGCAAAAAGATTTTTCAAATTGCATTGGAGAAAAACTATTATGAACAATCAGGTATCAGAGGACCAGAATAGAATTTAGTCATTATTGGTCAAAAAAATATGGCAATGGAGCAAGAGAAATGGTACACTTGCCTTATATACAGCTGACTCAAATTTGACCTCGAATCCACTGGCACTACCAGGAGTGATCTCTGAACATAGAGCCAGGAGTAAGTCCTAAGTATAGCCCAATGTGGCATCAAAACAAAAACAAACAAGTCAAAAGCAAAACAAGTCAAAAGAAAATCAAGATTAGAAGAGTAAATGATCAATTCTTTTCCATACTATCTGTAGTAGTCTTGAAACTTCCTCGACATACACTAAGGTCACAAATTTGGATATATTCCTGAACACAATCTCCTATTTAGCAAAAACTATTTATTATGTAAGGGAGAAAAAATGACTTACCCACAAAAAATAAACAATATTTTCAAATGAACCAGAATAAATTATAGCACTATTTATGAGTTGCTTTCATATTACATAAACTGGATTATATTCCAGAACTTGGGAATTAAGCTATTTTTGTGACAATCCTGATAGCAATATCTTAAAGATGATATAGAGTCACCCAGAGCTTTTTATTATCCCATAAGCAATTCCTGAAATACTTCTGGGAAAGCCTGTAATGTTAAATGTGATTACTCTAGATTCATGAGGTATCAAGTAAAAATTGTTATTTCAACATGTGTAACTGCCATTTTCACAATATCTCAGACTGATCTATAATATTTCAGTTTTTCTATTTTCCGTGCAAAAGTCACATACTTGTCAAAGCTCAACCAGGAAGAGTACTGGAAACAGAACTTAATACAAAGGAGTTTTTGTTGACTTGATAATACAAAAGATGAATAACTAAAAGAAATAATGCAGCAACCGAGAGGTTAGTACAACTAGTCTCTTCCCCTAGAGTAAAGAAAAATTGAGTGAACAGGGAATGATTTTAGTGTCCATGTGCTGAGGAACCCCAACTATAGCCAAAATAGTAGAAACTTTCTAAAGAAATTGGAATAATGGAGAAAGCAATCAAGTCAGGGAGATTGAAAAAATATCCTCCTTTCCTCTCTCTTTTTAATCTTCTTTTATTCTGTTTGGTTTGTGTGTGGGGTGTGGGTGTGGGTGTGGGGGGTTGTTTATTAGGTTTCATTATATTTTAAATTTTAATGATTTATTTAAGCACCGTGTTTATAGAAATATTGGTAGTTGAGTTTCAGTCATGAAATATACACCATCCTTTACCAGTGTAACTTTTCTCCACCAATGTTCCTCATTTGCCTTCTCCCCATTCCCCACTTGTCTTTGGAACAGGCATTCTACTTCTCTCACTATCATTGTCATGGTTATTTGTCAGTGCAGTTAGGGCTCTTCGTAGTAAGCTTCATATCATGGTTGGACTTGCAAGTGAGCCCAGCTGAGTCTAGCCAAAAGCCAGGTGAACTATGGAAACTCAAGAATAGGTAGGGCAAGCTCCCAAATCAGGAAATGGTGAAAAATTGACACATTAGATTAAACACACACACACAAACACACACACACACACACACACACACACACACACAAACTGAGTGTGGGAAGGGCCATTGTTCTTTTTAGATTTACATAAAACATTTGAGTTTTTATACATTTTCAATTCAGTCAACAATTCATGATGCCTCTAAATGCATTGCATTTTGTATTTTCACCTTATTTCTTATGATTTTAATTCAATGCTTGAATAAGTTTCCCTATTCTTTTGATATTAGTAAGTGCAAGTCCTTTGCCCCTATTTTTCTCTATACACCTCTTAAGATATTTTTTCTCCTTTTTTAATTGTCCAAATGTCTTTTTTTCATCTCTTTTTATTGTGTTGGGATAGAATAATTTGATAATTAAACCATTAACCATCAGAATTTTGTTCCCACCTGTACTCATTTTTTAAAATCATTTTATCCCATGCAAAAGGCAATATATTAGTCTCATTAGATATTTTTTCTAGTGTTCTCAGAAACAAAACTTCCTAACCACCACTCTTTCTAAAAACAAAAAGAAGGCAGATACATTAAGCACCACGATGGATTCTACCTTCAAGAAAGCAATCATATTATTTAAGCACTGCAGTGTGCTCTTTTATGTTTAGTAAGTACCTTGCATACAGACGAGGTTACATGTGCATGTGTCTATGCAAAAAGAAATGTTTTCAAGGATGAGAAATAAACTCATTTAGATGACCTGTTACCTAAATGAATGCATTACATAAAGGCACTACAAAAATGATATGACAATTACATAATCATTTTCTCAGGATGCAGCTTTTTACCAGTTACTAAAATCATATTATATGTGATTTATTCTATCACATATATTATATTATATACCAACTGACTATTGCTTCTCCTTAATAACTAATTCTAGTTGCAATAGGGCAGTCTCCTTACTCATCACTCAGTATCACTCATGCTCAGGTTTGACTCCATTGATGTTTCTAATTTATTTCCCTACACTCCACTATCCAAGACTTCTTCCCCAACTTCCTCAGCTTCATATCCTTTGTGTAATTTACCAGAATTGACCAATAGAAGGATCTTTCTCCCTTGTCCTTAACTCCTACTAGACTTTAATTCTACAGTGTAATTGCTTATTAATTATTGTTATGATATGATATACTTTGTATTTTCAAGTCTTTTAAATTCTTGATAACTGGATTTATCATTTACATCCTATAATAATGCTGAGTAAAGAGCAGTTACCCATATGTAATATCTAAATGCACTAAAATTTTATAAAAAGTTCAGAAGTGTTATTAAAATCATTAAAAGAGAAGGAGAAAGGGCAAGATAAAACAAAGTTATAGAGCAAAAGTGTAGAAAAAATATGAGTTTGACAACCTAAAACAGTGGCAAAAATAATCTATTTCAAGGCTGCAGAAGGAGCTCTCCTTTAAAAGATTTTCTTGTTCATGTTGGGAAGTTTCCAAGACATCCCTCCCACCTTGGAGAAAAAGTCATATTTTTATCTTCACTGATTAAATTTCTTTTGTTTTAGACATCAATATGTTTTTGCCACCTCTCGCATCTTGAAAAATAACTCTGAGGAATTTCATCTCATAGTCACTCTTTATTATCTGTCTCCTACTCTGTCTTAATTCAGTTGCATCAGGAGGATCAAATCTAAAACCCATCTGTAGTTCTGATTAGGTGTTCACTAAATGTGATTTTAAAACATGGGCCTCATGATATCATCATTCTTAAAATCTCCAAAAAGTCAACAGGGATTACTTGAGTGGTAACTAAACACTGTGGCTTTCTCTTCTGATGTCCCTTCCCACATCCAACTGGACCTTATCATTCTGACCTCCCTTCAACATGTATCCTTCACAACACCAATATGCCTCCAACTTAAAATCAATTTTTCTCTCTGTTTCAGTTTCTTTTTTCACAGTTTCTTCTTCATTTAATCTTCAGGGTCATCTCAATCATCATAAATCTAAACAAGGCAATCAAATGTCTCTTCTCTTTAAAATGTCTCACCACAGGTAAAGTGCAAATCCTCTGTCCTGATGGATTGGGCAATTTAAAAGAAAGATGGCAAACCAAGGAAATTATATCTCAAGAGAAAAGCATTTCATCAAAACATGGAGGCGCTAGCCCACTTCTATTTTTATTAGGAAAGGACTTGTATTTTAATTGCTGATACAGAATTTTTTCCTTTGAAAAAGCAATCTTGTTGATTATGAATAAGATGTGCAGAACAAGGATTTGACAACCCATTACCAGTGTTTTGTTTGTTAAGATGAGATATTTCTAATGAGCCCAAATGTTCTTATCCACCACCACTTCCATAGATCACTATTATTTCACTTCAAGTGTCTGCAAAAAGCCTCACACAATAGATTCTCTGGCTCACTCATTTGTCATTGAACACTTAGTGAGCACTTATGAGCAGCAAGACACTGTTCCACTAGGTCCAAGAGGTCTGATTAGAATTAATCTGGTACCACCCCTGCTCTCAGTGCCAAGTGTGACAGGCAAGGACAATAATAATTATTAAGAAAGATATGTGTGGCTAGTAGTATTTTATTTATTGATTCAGCTAATATTTCTTGAGTATTTTCTACCTAGTATGCTCCTGTCAGACACTGAGTCTATAATCAATATAAAATATAGGCTCCCTTTTACCTTTAAGAAGTTTTCAGTTGGGGCCAGGTAGAAGGACAGTGGTTTGAATCCCAATATCCCATATGGGCCCCCGTGCCTACCAGGGGCGATTTCTGAGCACAGAGCCAGGAGTAACCCCTGAGCGCTGCTGGGTGTGACCCAAAAACCAAAAAAAAAAAAAAAAGAAGAAGAAGTTTTTAGTTTTTGCATGGGTGACAAATATGTATAGAATGATCAGTATAATAACAATGGCATCCTGGGCCAAAGAATGTATTTAAGGTAGTGTGTACCAAAGGAGATTGATGTAGAGTCAACTATACTTTTGGATTGAGAACCTTAAGATAGAATACAAGTGAGAAACTGGGAGATAATATTTCAGATATAGGAAATGATAGAAACAAATAGAAACTATGCTAAGAGGCTTGGAATTTCTCAGGGCACACAACAAAAAAACCCACTAAGACTGTTCAACAGACTTACATGACTGGAATTAATGTGACTGGAATCATAATTCAAGGATATTAATCTGAATTTAACAATATCAATAGTCATTTTTGACAGCAGGCTTGAAGAGGAAAATAACACAAGAGATAGTCATAGAGCTAGGTCTCATGAAAACAAACTTTTAAGAAAGTTTTACCTATTAAGGAGCTTTTGGGGAAAAAACTTATATTAAGAAAGAATGTAGAGATCATCTCAGATATAGAATATGCTAAAAGTTTTAAGTTAGTCTCCAGGAATCCCTGAAATGGATATTAGTTACCATAGTATATAGTAAGAAACCTAGGCTCAGAAAAGTAACTTGCCAAAGAATAAAATAATAAGTTATAAACCTGAGGTCTGACCCCAAGCTTGTCTTACTTCAAGGCAAAAGTAATGCTCTAATGTTTATTCCTAGCTTTCAATGCTTTATTCTGTTCCCTGGTCCTCAATCCATTGTCATTCAAAGGGATTCTCAGAGCTCTGCAAAACTCTGATTGAATATAGGAAATTCCCAAAGGGTCAGCCAGCCAATGTCACACATATTTATTTCAGGGATAAGAGAGAAAAAAAAATCTCTAATAAAACACACAATCAGAAGAGCAGAGGGGAAAGAATTCCTTTCTGAGATGCCTGTGTATCTCACCCTGAAATTTCAATGGCAGGACATTTTGTTAAGACTTAAAACTGATGAATAGATTCAGAATATCAAATTTCATTTTGTTGTTTTTAAGTTTCTACAGGAATCAAAATATGAGGAACTCTTGTCAGAGCTCACAACTCCTTAATTGCAAAACTATCAGCAGTGAAAATAAGATTAGCAAACATGCTTAATGGTATGTACATATATTCTTATGTAATAAACCAATGTGAGCCAAGTATTGGTGCTATAGCACAGGTCTCTGAAGAGTTGAGTGATGTTGTGTTGTTATTTCCAAGACAGAAATAGAAAAGCTATTACTACAGTATTGGCTGGCTTCCCTCGATATCATCAAACATACAAAATGTCTTTTAGCTTGCATGAGGTCAAGAAGAAAATGGTTTTGCTTCTGTTTTTTATTTTGGGCCACACCAGTTGATGCTCATGGCTTTCTCTTGGCTATGCACTCAGAAATTGCTTCCTGGCTTGGGGGGACCATATGGGATGCCAGGGGATTGAACTGCAGTCCGTCCTAGGCTAGCGCTTGCAAGGCAGACTCCTAACCTATAGCGCCACCACTCTGGCCCAAGGAAGGAAATGGTTTTATAAAAGACATTTTTCTCCAAACATTTTTTGTTATAGCATACAAAATAAGTGATTCTTAAATGGGGAAGGGGAAATCACCAATTATTAAGCATATGACATTATTCTTATTTTTTCTGACAGTGGTTATCACTGCTAGCTCTGCATTTCAGTATTACTTATGAAAGACATCCAAAGTGTACTGAGACTATAATTTGAATCCATTATACCAAGTATCTCTGTTCCAGATCATGATGTCTGATATAAAACAGGAAGGTGAACACAAAGTACCTATTATTAAAAGGGCAAAAGAAAAATCAATAGACAAATTTATATAATAAATAGGAAAGATGAGAATCTGTCTATAAATCAATTCTCTGTGCCACTCTCTGTACGTCTTTTCCTGGAGGGGTAACAATATCAGGTGGGAAGAATCCAGAAAGTAAGCTCATCTTTGCACTGTCACAGAAAGTATTTGGTCATCCAGAACACTTTAAAGCAGTAATTATTAAGATGCTTATAATGAGTTGTCCTGTCATAGAACTCCAATAAAAGCCATCACATCAGACTTAAAATGTTGTACAAATCTAACGGTACACAGAACACATATATTATTTTCCACATTCATATCGAAATTCCACCTTTCTTTAGTGGAATTCACTTCCACTTTGTTTCCTGGTACTCTCCCTCAATGACTATCCTGGTTATACATTTGGTAGACTCAATATCACTCTCTACTCCTCCTTTCCTTTCTCTCCTCTTCTCTCTATCTTTTCTGTCTCCTCACTTTTCCCCTTCTTTAACAGTATCTTTCACATTTAATAAAATAAAATCATCAGCCTTCTATCAATCCAAACTTAGTTGGCAATGGGGGACAAAAGACCAACAACTATTTTAAAGGTAGGCCCATCTCAGTAATGACTGCTCAAAATATGTTCTGAATGGCCAAATAATCTTCAGGTATTTCATTTCTATTCTATATAAATCCTGCTTTATCCTCCCCATTTTATTTTTGTTTTGGGTCACACCCAATGGTGCTTAGGAGTTATTCCTGGTTTTGAGTTCAAGAATCACTCCTGACAGTGTTCGGGGCCAAATGGGAAGCAGAAGTTCAAACCCAGATTAGCCATATGCAAAGCAAGTGCCCTACCTGCTGTCTTATCTTTCCAGCCCCTATCCTCTTTTACCTTTCTTATTTTCTATATTCCTAAAAATCTAAGCCTCTACTTTGCACTCCATTATAATTGATCTCCAAGATCACAATTGCCTTTGTGTTGAAAAATTTAATGGTAACATTTTAGTTATAACTATATGACTCTCCTTGAAATATTTTTTCTTCTTTTCCTGAGGAGATAAGGGTTCTCTCTAGAATCAGATAGATGTGTTGTGGGCAGTTGTTGGACTAGCAGTCCAGGCAGCTCAATGCCAGGGCAAGAAGATGCAGTGGGTTACTCAGGGACCCTACAAGTAGCAGAAACTACCAAATGTGCTCCAATGGTGTCACTGGTTTTCCAAGACAAATCTGGCAAAGCTTAAGGACCATAAACTATCAGGATAAAATCTGGGTCCTGTGTACTATGTCATGTGCCATAAATCTGCACTATTGCCTCAACCCTAAATTATCTCTTTATTGGTAGATTATGCTCTTGACTTCTACCTATTTTGTTCACTTATCTTGTACTATTTCCATTATTTTTTGGAGGGGTCACACCCGGCAGCGCTCAGGGGCTACTCCTGGCTCTATGCTCAGAAATTGTCCCTGGCAGGCTCGGGGACCATATTGGATGCCGGGATTCGAACCACCATCCTTCAGCATGCAAGGCAAAGCCTTACCTCTGTGCTATCTCCCTGGCTCCATATTTTCATAATTTTAATTGATCCAGCTTCTGACTGAAATACTCATTTCATTTTTAAAAAGTTTGAGAATTCTATAACTCAATGAACAGACACTTTTTCAAAGAAGAAATACAAATGGCCAAAAAGGCACATGAAAAAAATGCTCCTCATCACTAATCGTCAGGGAGATGCAAATCAAAACAACTATGAGGTACCATCTCAACAACAGAGATTGGCACACATGAGAACAAGCAGTGCTGGCAGGGGTATGGAGAGAATGGAACTCTTACTCACTGTTGGTGGGAATGCCGTCTAGTCCAACCTTTATGGAAAACAATATGGAGATTCCTCCAAAAACTGAAAATTGAACTCCCATACAATCCAGCTATACCACTCCTAGGGATATACCCTAGGAACAAAAAAAAATACAATACAAAAATCCCTTCCTCACTCCTATATTCATTGCAGCACTATTTACAATAGACAGACTCTGGAAACAACCAAGATGTCCTTCAACAGATGAATGGCTAAAGAAACTGTAGTACATATACACAATGGAATGAAGCAGTCAGGAGAGAGAAAGTTATGAAATTTTCCTATACATGGATGTACATGGAATCTATTATGCTAAGTGAAATAAGCCAGAGGGAGAGAAATAGACACAGAATAGTCTCATTCATCTATGGGTTTTAAGAAAAATAAAAGACATTTTTGCAATAATTCTCAGAGACAAAAGAGAGGAGGGATACAAGTTCCAGCCCACTACATGAAGCTTACCACAGAGTGGTGAGCACAGTTAGAGAAATAACTGCATTGAGAACTATTATAACAATGTGAATGAGTGAGGGAAGTAGAAAACCTGTCTAGAGTACAGGGGGGGTGTGGTGGAGAGGAGGAAGATTTGGGACATTGGTGATGGGAATGTTGCACTGGTGAAGTCTTTACATGACTGAAACCCAACTACAATCATATTTGTATTCAAGATGTTTAAATAAAGATATCAAAAAATTTAAGTGTAAAAATAGTACAGTCCAGGGGCCGGCGAGGTGGCGCTAGAGGTAAGGTGTCTGCCTTGCAAGCGCTAGCCAAGGATCAGGACCGCAGTTCGATCCCCCGGCGTCCCATATGGTCCCCCCAAGCCAGGGGCAATTTCTGAGCGCTTAGCCAGGAGTAACCCCTGAGCATCAAACGGTGTGGCCCGAAAAACAAAAAAAAAACAAAACAAAACAAAAAAAAAAAAGTACAGTCCAGTAGCTGATGAGTATGCAGCTCTTATCTTCAGATTTGAAATGATATCAAAGTTGTAATCCAATATATGCAAATGCCAATTGGACTTTGATGTCTCCTAAGAATCTTCTTTGTTTTGCTAGTTTTAATTTGATTTGTTTTGGGACTATACCTGGCAATGCTCAGAACTCACTCCTGTCTCTGAATTCAGGGCTCACCCCATGGATCATATTAAACAAAATAATTCAAAGAAACTAAGACTATGACAAAAATTAGCTCCATTTTTCTAAATATTTCTCAAGCCCATATTATTTATTCTATCCTAACTCAAGTTTAAAACTTTATCATTACTCATATACATTCAGAATAATCTTTCCAAAAACATTCTTGAAAATTTAATTTCTTTTCCCTTCCTAATATACACACAGAATTCCTTACGATGCCTTCAACAGTTCTCACCATCTGGTCCCTGCCTGTACTTTGACTTTGATCTCATCTTATTCCACGTTCTTTCAAGTACAGTGTATCAGTCACAATGAATAAATTTCGAAGTGCTCCAACACCAGGGCATCCTAGGACCAATTATGAGTTTGAGCAGAAATAAATAAGAAAAATGTCAGGGAATTGTGACAATTAAGAGAAATATTCTAGGTGTGAGACTGAAAAGTGTTAAAAAAATTGAACAGACACTTTCCCCCCAATTTTGTTCTCTTTTTAACCTAAGTAGTGCTCACACTTCACAATTATAGTTGGAGCTTTGTTAGCAACTTACATGATTAGAGAAGAATGCTTGTACTACTTGTCTTATCCATAGTTTGCAATACTAAGCCTTTTCCAGATCTACAATTCTTGTAAGCCTAAACTCTTGAAGGGTACTGACTGAACTAGAAGAGGTCAAGTCTACAATGAATCTGTGTTGAATACCACTTTCTGCAAAAGTTGGACCTTTTTTATTTTTTGGTTTTAGGGTCATACCTGGTGGTGCTCAAGTTTTAACTCCTAGCTCTACACTCAGAAATTACTCCCGGAAGTGCTCCGGGGACCATATGGGATGTCAGAAATTAATCTCAGGTTGGCTTCACACAAAGAAAACATCCTACCCATTATACTATCACTCCAGCCCCAATATTTGGGCTTTAAAATAATTCTCCTAATAAAATTTACATAAGTACATGCTTCATAAGTTTGTATTGTGTATTCTATAACAACTCTAAAGTTGTTTAATACAATGCCTGCTACATAATAAACACTCAATAAATACCACTTCAAAATTTTGACAATTACTATTACTCTCTAGATCCCAGTGTGCTTTACACAATACTGGGTAGAGTAAGTAAACACTGGTTGGGTATCTGATAAATATGATTGCACTGACCATTTTCTGACAACTTAAAGTATATCACTTCCTTATGATTAATTTCTTCTTCCATTTTCATGTAGAGTTATGTAAATGAAATTTCACATTTCAATCTTCAGACAGAAATGGAGTGGTTCTAATTTGATCTAAACTAAGATAGGAGGGGGATATAAAAGATTGTAGAAGTTAAAACTTTCTGATATAAAAGAAACAGCAGGCTGCCTTATGTTTTCAACATTAACATTTAAGTTCACTGCAGCTGAACTCAATTCATATCAGTAGAGATTTATATCAAACAGTGGGAAAGCAAGTCAGAGCCTACTGCTGTCTCACAGAATTATCATCAGGAATATAGCTAATTTTAGCACAAATAAATGGTAGTTAGGGATGTAACTTATATGATCAAGCCCTATAATGGTCATTCTTGATTCAGAAATATGTTTCAAACCTGTCACTTTGCATGAGTTTGATTTTCAAAAGAAAGAAGAAATAACTATGCTTACTCCTGTGGGAATAACAGACTATATAATAATGAAAGAGAAAGTTAAAATTCTTCTCACTTTTATGTATCATTTTAAGTGTATAGAAAATAACTTTAAGTAGTGGGTGCAAGTTTGAGGCTGAAATTATACAAGATTTAGCTAAGTATCATTTCTGTTATGCATCACTAAACCAAGACATTCCTAAAACTGTCATCTTGTCGGCACTCAAAAGATAACTGAAAACTAAATTGATTTTATCTTTTATCTATTTTCTGAAGTAGAGGAAGCACCTTATGTGAATCATATTCAAAGAGGGATAAAATGGTTCAAATCCATGTTTAGTGTAAGAATAGACACCGAAGTGTCTATTCCTAAAGAATTCATATAGCCAACCAAAAGATAAATGACTGGGATATAGCTATACCTCTTTCCACCGTTGTGTACATTTCAAAACTTTCCAAATGTCAGTCACCTGAAAAACAAGCTTACAAGTTCTTATACACAGGAATTGGCTTACTTTTAGAAGAATTCAAAATCCTGCCAATTTTAAAGCTCCTCAAATGATTCAAATGTCAAACACCCAGAGACTAAACATTCATGCCACACAGAGCTATGCAACATAGAGCTAATGGCTGAAAATTCAAGTTAGAAATGAGGGCAAATATAATCTGATCATTTTTCTATGTGTATAGAAATATATATATTTGAATAACAAGTTACAAACTATAATTTAACTACACATTATATTTTCTACCAACCCTTCTATTTGCATCAACTCTGAAAGCAATCAGGCTTATTACAGTTTTTTTCTCTTTAATAAAAAAATCTCTGTATATATACAAGAACACTTTATTGTGTCTCTAAGAACACATAGAATGCTTTTGAAAAATTATTTTTTCTCCTTAAATAGAAAAATGATGCTTCAATTACTTAATAGTGCTACACTGATATAGTTTGATTAAAATGAAAATCAAATGGGAAATAGACACCCCAAACAATGCTATATCTGCTACTTACTTGCGTGTGTTTCCTGTAGTTCTCTAATTTCTCCTGAGTACTCATTGTGGGATAAGTCTTGAACCACAAAATTACTTTATTTTTTTTTATTTTTAATAATATGTTTATTAGAGCACCAGGATTACAAACATGATTGTAGTTGGGTTTCAGTCATAAAAAGAACATCCCTCTTCACTAGTACAATATTCCCAACACCAATTCCCCCCATCTCCCTCCTCCCCTACCCCCGCCTATATTTGAGAAAGGCATTCTACTTTTCTCACTTATTAACATTGTCATGGTAGTTATTAGTGTAGTTAATTCTCTAACTGCACTCACCACTCTTTATGGTAAACTTCATATCATGAGCCAGTCTTCGAGCCCTCATCTCTATTGTCTCTGGGTATTATTAAGATAATGTCTTTTATTTTTCTTAAAACGCAGAGATGATTGAGACCATTCTGTGTCTCTCTCTCCCTCTGACTTATTTCACTCAGCATAATAGTTTCCATGTCTATCCATGTATAGGAAAATGTCATGACTTTGTCTCTCCTGATGACCGCATAATATTCCATTGTGTATATGTACCACAGTTACTTTATCCATTCATCTGTTGAAGGGCATCTTGGTTGTTTCCAGAGTCTGGCTATTGTAAATAGTGCTGCAATAAATATAGGTGTGAGGAAGGGATTTTACATTATATTTTTGTGTACCTAAGGTATATCCCTAGGTGTGATATTGCTGGAAAATATAGGAGTTTAATTTTCAGTTGTCTGAGGAATCTCCATATTGTTTTCCATAAAGGCTGGACTAGACAGCATTCCCACCAGCAGTGAATGAGAATTATTTCTCTCCACATCCCTGCCAGAACTTATTGATTTTGTTAGTTGTGATGTGTGCCATTCTCTGTACATGAGATGGTACCTCATATTTGTTTTGATTTGCATTTCCCTTATGATTAGTGATGTGGATCTTTTTGTCGTGTGCCATTTGACCATTTGTATTTCTTCTTTGAGGAAGTGTCTGTTAATTTCTTCTCCCTAATTTTAATGGGGTTAGATGATTATTTCTTGTTAAGTTCTGTCAGTACATTGTATATCTTAGATATTAGCCCCTTATCTGATGGATATTGGGTGAGTAGTTTCTCCTATTCTAAGGGTGGGTTTTGTATCCTAGACACTATTTCCGTTGAGGTGCAGAAGCTTCTCAGTTTAATATAGTTGCATCTGTTTATCTCTTATTCCACTTATTTGGAGAGTGCTGTTTCCTCCTTGAAGATGCCTTTAGACTCTAATGTCATGGAGTGTTTTACCTACGTGTATATAAAAGCTATATAAACATAACATTATATGCAGAGAAAGCATTCTATAAGGTTGATCCTCCATTCTTGATTTAAAAAATACTCTCATTCTCAATGGAAATATTCTAAAAGCCTTTCCTCTAAAATCTTGTACAAGGAAAGGCTTCCCTCTTTTATCACTCCTATTCAACATAGTGCTGAAAGTTCTTACAATAGCAATTAGGTAGTAAAAGATATCAAGGGCATCCAGGTAGAAAAGGAAGAAATCAAGCTCTCACTGTTCGCAGATGACATGATACTATACTTAGAAAACCCTAAAGACTACCAAAAAGATTCTAGAAACAATTTATTCATATAGTAAAGTGGCAGTCTACAAAAATAACAAGCAAAAATCAATGGCCTTTTTGTACACCAATAATGATGAAGAAGAAATGAACATTAAGAAACAATCCCATTCACATACTTTCACACAAACTCAGATATCTTGGAGTCAACTAAACTAAAGAGGTAAAGAACCTATACAAAGAAAAGTACAAAACCCTACTTCAAGAAATAAAAGAGGACATAAGAAAATGGAGACACATACACTGCTCACAAATTGGGAGGATTAATATCATTAAAATGGCAATACTCCCCAAAGCACTGTACAGATTTAATGCAATCCCTCTAAGGATACCCATGACATTCTTCAATAAAGTGGATCAAATACTCCTGAAATTCATTTGGAACAATAAGCACCTTCAAATAGCTAGAGCATCCCTTGGGAAAAGGAATATGGGAGGCATCATTTCCCTAACTTTAAATTGTATTACAAAACTAAAGTAATTTAAACAATATCCTATTGGAATAAAGGCAGATCCTCAGATCAGTGGAATAGACTTGAGTATTCAAAGAATGTTCACCAGACATACAATCAAATAATCTTTGATAAATGGGCAATAAATGTAAAATGGAGCAAGGAAAGCCTCTTCAACAAATGGTACTAGGACAACTTGGCCACTGCAAAAGAGCGAACTCAGACATCCATCTAACACCATGAACAGAGGTCAAATCCGACTGGATTAAAGACCTTGATATAAGACCTAAATCCATATAGTATATCGCACAAAATTACTTTAAAAGGAAATAAACTATTTACTAGTTACAAAATCATATGCACTCAAACTTGTTTCTCCACCTCTGAACTCTCTCCTAAACTTCTAAACTCGTGTGTAAATGCATAATAACTCTTTACATTTGGACCAAGATGAATCCATATTCAACATGCTCAAACAGGAGTAATAATTTTCTCCCAAACCTGGACCTCCATAGTAATTAATTAACCCATGCATCATGAACATAACTAGGTGGATTGTCTGTTTGCTATAATTTCTACTTCAGTAACAGGTGAAAGAAATATTATTTGTATGACTGAAACAAGGTAAGTGATATTATAAAATTATTTTCTCACTTTTTCTTCTTAGCTCTTCTACATTATTCCCTCCATTCTCATTAGATAAGAGTCAAAACAGAACTGATAATTTAAAAGAACAAGTCTACTGTGGGAGACGGAGCATCCCACATATCAAAGGAACTCTGAATGAATTTTCCACCGCCTGATTCAAGCCATAAAAGTTTGCTTAGCCCCGAGCCAACTGAAAACTCTGCAAATAAATTTAGCCCAGCACACAGAATCTGGCTTAACCAGATTCCTTAACCTTTACATGGAACCTGTTTTTGTAACTGCTCTCAAACACGTAATTATAGATAGGTTTTTGTAAAGTTTAAATTATGATCCTTATTGCTTGCACAAAAGAAAGATTTAATTGGAAAATAGGCTAAACAAAAATTGTATTTGCGTAAATATCAATTAGCTATTTGTTTAAGGATTTGCTTCCCCTCCCCCCATCTTGCCAGGTTCCTCTTTATCCTTCCCGCCATCAAAATGTGTTTATGCTCCCATTGGTTAAAATTGTTGTACTTGTACAAATCTGATTGGTTTGTGTTTCTATCCTATGTTACTACTCCTCCCACAGAAGCAGGGCATAAAAACCCTGCTTCTCCCTTCAATAAACCCTCTTGACTGGCAATGTCACCTTGAGCGTTTTACTAACTTCTGCAGCTTAATTTTTTAGGTGTTCACAAAAGAGCTTAACACTCGCGAATTATTTGTAGCTGCTTTCTGCCTTCTGTCCCGGTTGAGAGAAAGCTGCTGGCCGGAATTCTCTCCCAGTAAAGGGCAGGAGCGGAGACAGTTACAGTCTACTACCTAATATTTCCAGAAAAATCATACTTGACTATCATCCAGAAATACGAGGAATATGCTATGCAGAGCCAAACAGATGAGATAGGATTACTGACTGATAGCCAATAGTAAGCTTATACGACTCTTTACATTCTATACTATTTTCTTGTCTACATAACTAGGTTCACATAACTATTAACGAGGACAGTTAATCATGGAGTCCAAAAATAAATGGTGAAACAAAGCTGAAAGATGGGGAGCAAAAACTAAAGACATTTGCCTGCTGCCCAGGAGACAGAGAAACTAAATACTGAAATAAGAAAACCAAAGTTGTTTTTGTCTGCAACTTAGTCTAATTATCACAATTATATTGGGAAATGATAGGGTCCAGAGTGACATGGGTGCCAAGGTGTCATTTTGGACAGGCTTTTTCTAAGACCTTTTTTGGAGCTTTCTCATGGATGCTGGGCTTAGGACATGCTAGAAATTCAACATTACTGGCATGGTCACACAAACTAAGCTCATTTACCCAGGCTTGGAAAAAATGAAAGTCAGGGGCATGGAATTATTAGATCATCCATACATCTTTGGTGAATGGTATTGGTGAATGAGTTGAGTTTTGGAAATTTATTCAGGGAAAAGCTGAGATGGTACTTAAAAAAAAACAAAAACAAAACAAAACAACAAAAAAAAAGAAAAACAGGGGCCGGAGCGGTGGTGCTAGAGGTAAAGCATCTGCCTTACAAGCGCTAGCCTAGGAGGGACTGTGGTTCGATCCCCGGTGTCTAATATGATCCCCCAAGCCAGAAGCAATGGCCAGGAGTAACCCCTGAGCATCACCAGGTGTGACCCAAAACAGCAATATCAGAAAAAAAAATGTATAGACTGAAACATCACATCTTATGTCATCTTTAAGTCTTCTCACTTCACTCCTTGGTGGAAAGAATCACTTAAATGGGGGCCAGAGCAGTGGAGCAGTGGTAGGGCATTTGCCTTGCACATGGCTGACCTAGGAGGGACTGTGGTTCAATCTCCTGGCATCCCATACAGTCCCCCAAACCAGGAGCGATTTCTGAGAGTATAGCCAAGAGTAACCCCTGAGAATCACCGGTGTGGTCAAAAAACGAACAAACAAATAAACAAGAAAGAATCACTTAAATCCAATGATACTCTATTCTACACTTATCTCTTGTTTCTTCTCAAGAATTACTATCATGGGCCCGGAGAGATAGCACAGTTGTGTTTGTCTTGCAAGCAGCCGATCCATGACCAAAAGGTGGTTGGTTCAAATCCCGGTGCCCCATATGGTCCCCCGTGCCTGCCAGGAGCTATTTCTGAGCAGACAGCCAGGAGTAACCCCTGAGCACCGCCGGGTGTGACCCAAAAACCAAAAAAAAAAAAAAAAATAAAGAATTACTATCAATTTAGGATGTCACTGAAGGGCTAGAGAGCCAAAAAAAATAGGTAGGGTACTTTCTGTGTATGCGCCTTACCTGGGTTAGATCCCCAGCATCATATTGCTCGCCTAAGCACCCTGAGCATTGCCAGGTATAATCAGAAAAACAAAAACGAAGAGGCCATTGAGACTCATTTAAAATTGCAATGTCCTTAAAATCTTGTATCTGTACTTTAATTCAAATTTGATTATGACATTTCCTGTCTTAAAAATTCATCAAGGTTTGACTATACACAATATAAAGATCAACTTCTTAACTGAACATTTAAGGACCACTAGAATCTCACAACAATATTACTTACCATACAGAGTCTGAGAGTGTAATAATAGCAGCAATAAAGAAAAATATTTCCCGAGTTCTTCCTAGATATCATGTTCTCTACAAATACAACTGCACTCTCTACCCTTATGACACCCTCTATTTACAAATGATAAAAATATATCTTTAGAGAGGCTAAATAAGTCACCGAATTACTAATAAATATTCTTTAGAGATATATCTTTTGAGATAAGTGCTAGAACTTAGGCAGGTCTATTTGCAAAGTCTGATCTATTAAATCTATTTTATTTTTTTATTATTTTAATTTTTTTCAGGATTGTTTTATGTGGAATTCATCGAGGATATTATACCTTCCTTTTTAAAAACACATTTCCATCATTGGGGTTACATGACTATGATAATGCTCATGTTTATGTTGTCAGCAAAGTTCCTGCACCTTCACCCCAACAAGGTGCCTAAAACCCTCCACCTTTGTCCTTCTTGCCTACCATGTGACTTCTAGCTCTCCTCAGACTTGTTTTTCCCTCAGTGAAACAACTGAAGAAGAGAAAAAATGCATGTCAAGAAGAGAGTGCTTTGTGTTCATGCCCAAAGTCACTGACATCATCTAGATCCAGATTCTTTCTTTTCTTTGATTTCATCTTGTTTTCCTTGTGGACCTCGAGTGTGACTTGTTCCTTGGCTGTAACTAACGAATACTCATTATCTGACTTGATATAAATCGCTTGATTCCTATTTACTCTAAAATCCATTTTAAATTGCCTTCTTGATTTTTTTTAAAAATTCTAGATGTATTGATCTATATTTTTCTCTTTTTTTATTTGAAACTTTTTTTCTTTATTTGAATATCTTGATTACATATATGATTGTGATTAGGTTTCAGTCATGTAAAGAACACTCCCTTCACCAGTGCAACATTCCCACCACCAATGTCCCAAATCTCCATCCCACCCCACCCCCAACTGTACCCCAGACAGGCTTTCCAGTTCACTCATTCATTCACATGATCATGGTCGTTCTCTGTGTAGTTATTTCTATAACTGCACTCACCACTCTTGTGGTGAGCTTCATGAAGTGAGCTGGAAGTTCCAGCTGTCCTCTCATGGTTTCTGATGATTGTTGCAAAAATGACTTTTATTTTTCTTAAAACCCATAGATGAGTGAGACTATTCTGCATCTCTCTCTCTCCCTCTGAATTATTTCACTCAGCATTATAGATTCCATGTACATCCATGTATAGGAAAATTTCATGACTTCATCTCTCCTGATGGCTCAATTTCCAGATTTTGGACGAATTTCCATATCGCTTTCCAAAGAGGTTGGACTAGACGGCATTCCCACCAGCAGTGGATAAGAGAGTTCCTTTCTCTCCACATCCCCGCCAGCACTGATTGTCCTCATTCTTTGTGATGTGCTCCAATCTCTGTGGTGTGAGGTGGTATCTTATCGTTGTTTTGATTTGCATCTCCCTGATGACTAGTGAGGAGGAGCATTTTTTCATATGCCTTTTGGCCATTTGTATTTCTTTTTTATCAAAGTGTCTATTCATTTCTTCTCCCCATTTTTTGATGGGATTAGATGTTTTTTTCTTGTAAAGTTCTGTCAGTGCCCTGTATATTTTGGATATTAGCCCCTTATCTGATGGGTGTTGGGTGAATAGTTTCTCCCACTCGGTAGGTGATTCTTGTATTCTGGGCACTATTTCTTTTGAGGTGCAGAAGCTTCTCAGTTTAATGTATTCCCATCTGTTAATCTCTGCTTCCACTTGTTTGGAATGTGCAGTTTACTCCTTGAAGATGCCTTTAGCCTCCATGTCATGGAGTGTTTACCTACGTGTTGTTCTATATACCTTATGGTATCAGGTCTGATATCAAGGTCTTTAATCCGTTTGGATTTTACCTTCGTACATGATGTTAACTGGGGGTCTATGTTTGCTTTTCCGCAAGTGGCTAACCAGTTCTGCCAGCGCCACTTCTTGAAGACGTTTTTCCTGCTCCACTTAGGATTTCTTGCTCCTTTGTCAAAAAGTAGGTAATTGTATGTCTGGGGGACAATGTCTGAGAACTCAAGCCTATTCCACTGATCTGAGGGTCTGTCTTTATTCCAGTACCATGCTGGTTTGATAACTATTGCTTTGTAGTACAGTTTAAAGTTGGGGAAAGTAATGCCTCCCATTTTCCTTTTCCTAGCTATTCGAGGGTGTTTATTGTTCCAGATGAACTTCATAAGTGTTTGATCCACTTCTTTGAAGAATGCCATGGGTATTTTTAAGTGGATCACATTAAATCTGTATAATGCTTTGGAAAGTATTGCCATTTTAATGATGTTGATCCTGCCGATCCATGAGCAGGGTATGTTTTTCCATTTCCATGTGTCTTCTCTTATTTCTTGGAGCAAGGTTTTATAGTTTTCTTTGCATAGGTCCTTCACGTCTTTAGTGAAATTGACTCCAAGATATTTGAGTTTGTGTGGCACTGTTGTGAATGGGATTGCCTTCCTGGTTTTCTTGTCTTCCCTATCATTATTGGTGTATAAAAAGGTCATTGATTTCTGTATGTTAATTTTGTAGCCTGCCACCTTGCTATATCAGTCTATTGTTCCTAAAAAGCTTTTTGGTAAAATCTGTAGGGTTTTGTGAGTAGAGAATCATGTCGTCTGCAAATAATGAGAGCTTGACTTCTTCCTTTCCTATATGAATTCCCTTGATATCTTTTTCTTGCCTGATCACTATAGCAAGAATTTCCAGTACTATGTTGAAGAGGAGTGGGTGAGAGCAGACAGCCTTGTCTTGTACCAGAATTTAGAGGAAAGGCTTTTAGTTTTTCTCCATTGAGGATAATATTTGCCATTGGCTTGTGGTAGATGGCTTCAACTAGATTGAGAAAGGTTCCTTCCATTCCCATCTTGCTGAGAGTTTTGATCATGAATGGGTGTTGGACCTTATCAAATGTTTCTCTGTGTCTACTGATATGATCATGTGATTTTTATTTTTCTTCTTGTTGATTTTGTGTATGATGTTGATAGCTTTACGGATGTTAAATCATCCTTGCATTCCTGGGATGAAACCAACTTGGTCGTAGTGTATGATCTTCTTGATGATGCATTGGATCCTATTTGCCAGGATTTTGTTGAAGATCTTTGCATCAGCATTCATCAGCGATATTGGTCTGTAATTTTCTTTTTTGGCAGAATCTCTGTCTAGTTTTGGTATCAAGGTGATGTTGGCTTTATAAAAGCTGTTTGGGATTGTTCTCGTTTTTTCAATTTCATGGAAGAGCCTGGCTAGGATTGGTAGTCGCTCCTTTTGAAAGATTTGAAAAAATTCATTAGGAAATCCATCTGGGCCTGAGCTTTTGTTTTTGTGCAGATGTTTGATTACATTTTCAATTTCCTCAGTAGTGATGGGGGTGTTTAGATATGCTACATCCTCCTTACTTAAATGTGGAAGGTTATAATTGTCCAAGAATTTTTCCATTTCTTCTAGGTTCCTATGTTTAGTAGCATAAAGTTTCTCAAAGTAGTCTCTGGTTACCCTTTGGATCTCTGCAATATCTGTCGTGATCTCCCACTTTCATTTCTAATACGGGTTATCAAATTTCTCTCTCTCTTTCTTTGTGAGTTTTGCCAATAATCTATCGATCTTGTTTTTTTTCTAAGAACCAATTTCTGCTTTCATTGATCTTTCGGATTGTTTTTTCCACTTCATTGAGTTCTGCTTTTAGTTTTGTTATTTCCTTCTGTCTCCCTATTTTTGATTCCTTTTATTGGTCATTTTCTAATTTTTTGAGCTGCATCATTAAGTTATTCAGGTATGCCCCTTCTTCCTTCCTGATGTGTGCTTGTAGAGCTGTAAATTTTCCTCTCAGGACCCCTTTTGCTGTGTCCCACAGGTTCTGGAAGTTAGTGTCTTCATTATCATTTGTTTCCAGGAAAGTTTTGATTTCCTTTTTGATTTCATCTTGGACCCACTGGTTGTTCAGTTTCAGGGTGTTTAATTTCCAATTGTTAAAGTTTTTCTTCTGTGCAGCTTTGTAGTTAACATCTAATTTCAGAGCCTTGTGGTCAGCAAAGGTAGCCTGCAAGATTTCTATCCTTTTTATTTTATAGAGGTATGTTTTATTTGTCAGCATGTAGTTTATCCTGGATAATGACCCATGTACTTTGGAAAAGAATGTGTATCCAGGTTTTTGGGGATGCAGTGTCATGTATATATATATATATATATATGTATATATATATACATATATATATATATGTATATATATATATATATATCCACTTTCTTTCATTACTTTTTTCAGGGCTAGTATGTTTTTGTTGGGTTTCAGTCTGGTTGACCTATCAACTGTTGATAGGGCCGTGTTGAGGTCTCCCACAATTATTGTGTTGTTATTGATGTCTTCTTTCAGAGTTTTCAGTAATTGTATTAGATAATTTGCTGGTCTCTCATTGGGTGCATATATGTTTAATAGTCTGATTTCTTCCTGTTGCACATATCTCTTGATTAGTACATAGTGTCCATCTTTGTCTTTTACCACTTTTCTGAGTATAAAGTTGGTGTCATCAGATATTAATATGGCCACTCCAGCTTTTTTGAGGGTGTTGTTTCCTTAGATAATTTTTCATCCTGCCTTTGATTTTGAGTCTATGTTTGTTCTGACTATTC
The DNA here is from genome assembly GCF_024139225.1 of Suncus etruscus. Classification (NCBI taxonomy): domain Eukaryota; kingdom Metazoa; phylum Chordata; class Mammalia; order Eulipotyphla; family Soricidae; genus Suncus; species Suncus etruscus. The sequence goes on along the minus strand of NC_064858.1, from coordinate 51,779,989 downwards.
AGATGTGTTTCTTGTAGGCAGCAGAATGTTGGATTCATCTTTTTGACCCATTTTGCCATCTGTGTCTTTTAATTGGTGAATTTACATTGACATTGAGGGAGATGATTATCATAGGATTTAATGTCATCTTTGTAGATAAGTTTGCTGTGTTTGTTGGTCTCTCTTTTCTTAGAGTAGACCTGTCAGTTTTTCCTTTAAGGCTGGTTTATCATCTGTGAAGTTTCTGAGCTGTTGTTTATCCATGAAGTTATATATTCTTCCTTCAAACCTGAACGTGAGTCGGGCTGGGTGCAGTATTCTCGGTGAGGCATTCATTTCATTCAGTCTTGTCACAATATCCTACCACTGTCTTCTGGGCTTGAGAGTTTCTTGTGACATGTCTGCTGTAAGTCTTAGGATGCTCCTTTGAATGTAATTTCCCTTTTTGATCTTGCTGCTTTCAGTATTCTATCTCTATCTGTGGGATTTTTCATTGTAACGAGGATGTGTCTTGGGGTATTTTTCTTTGGGTCTCTTTTAGCTGGTACTCTTCGGGCATGCAGGATTTGATTGCATGTAGTCTTTACCTCTGGGAGCATCTCTTTGATGCTGTCTTTGACAGTTGATCTTTCTGGACATCTCCTATCTGTGTCTCTGGGACTCCAATGATTCTTATGTTGTTTCTGTTGAGTTTATCAAAGACTTCTATTTTCATCTGTTCGCATGCCTTGAGTATTTTTTCCATTGCCTGTTTGTTTGTCTTAAGGTTCTTTTCCAATTTCTTCTGTTGTGTTGAGTTTTTCTGCATCACATCTTCCAGTACTCCAATTCTCTCCTCAGCTGCTGATACCCTGCTAGCGAGGCCATCTATTGAGGTTTTCAGTTGAGCTACCATGTTTTTCAGATCTGTTATTTCAGTTTGGAGTTTTCTGATTTGTCTTTGTGTTCTGTTCAGATCTATCTATGCTTTCTTTGAGTTCTTCAAACATCTTCCATATTGCTATTTTATGTTCCTTATCCAAGAGGTTAATCAGGTGGTTGGAATTTATTAGTTCATCTGAGCTTTCATCTTCATTCTCTGTGCATGGTGTTTGCCTGCGAGGTTTCCCCATTGTCACGCTTGTAGTGTGGTTTCTTCCTTCATGTTGTGGTGGGGTTCATTGGTTAGAAAGAGTGTGCGGCTGCGAAGAGAAGCACTGTTCTGCTGCCTCTAGTTGACAGTTTTTTGGTTGTTTGCTCCCTAGGCCTCTGAGGAGACCTTCAGGGATTCAGAAACATAGACAGACAGGCACAGGCAGGAGAAGTTTCCCTTGAAATCCTCAGAGTGAAAAAAGGCACAGCAGGGTGGAGCCTCCTCAGGCCAGAGAGCTCAGCTTATTGGACGGCGACCCCCACAGCCAGAATTTACTCACTGGGCAGCTTCAAAATGCAGTTTTTTGGGGGTGTGCTCCCTAGGCCTCTGAGGAGACCTTCAGGGATTCAGAAACACAGGCAGACCTATTATCTCTATTTTCTTCGATTTTCTTAACATACTATGTAGTCACAATAAACTATTTTCAGTTCACCAGGCTTGGCATGCACTTTACTTTGCTGGATATGTTCTTCTCTATGTGTCTGGTCAATACTCATACAACTTCAATCCCTAACTCACAAACCTGCTCCTAGATAGTATTCCTTGACACAAGCAGAGCTTATTATCCTTCTCCTTTTGTGAGGATCATTTTACAAGTTCTGAAGACTGGGTATCTAAAAATCTAATATAATAAAATGTAGAATTCACAGACAGGTAGACTATCAGATAATATTTTTTGTCTGGTTTTTTTTTTTTTTTTTTTTGGACCACATCCGGTGACACTCAGGGGTTACTCCAGGTTATGAGCTCAGAAATTGCTCCTTACTTGAGGGACCATATGGGACACCAGGGGATCAAATTGTGGTCCATCCTAGGTCAGCCATGTGCAAGGCAAACGCACTACCACTGTGCCACCACTCCTGCCCCTATTAGACAATATTTAAAAGAACAATGTTTTAGAATAATACTAAAGACCTAAACTACTTTTCCTAATACAACATGTCCAGTAAAAAAAAAAAAGTAGCAGAGAACAAAGTTCTATCTAAATAGTGCAACTTCTACTTGCATAAAATAATGTGTCTGAGAGCATGAAGGAATAAACCACATGATTCATGTTAAAGGCTCTGAATTTGATTCTTAGCACCATATGGCACCCTTGTCACTGAATGTGGTCACAGTGATGCTCAGCAGCACTGAGTTTAATCTCAAGCTCTCCATCTACCTATTTTTAAATAAATGTATTCCAAAATTGACAGTCAGAAGATAGACTAATAATTAAATGAATAAAATTTAAGTATCAGACAGAAATTAAAATTTTATTTCCCTCTTTGCTAATTTCCCTCTTTGCTAACAACCAGTTCTGATTTCTTGAAAAAAATATATATATAAACTTAGCCTCTGAATATGTATAAATGTGTGTGCATAAATACATATACATGTTTACATATATTTATATCCATATATCTATACTGTTTTTCTATATGTAGTGCTATTTATCTGGGCAGAAACTGAGGAAAGAGACTCTTCTATATACCAAAATGTAGGAAAGATAGTAAACTGATTGATGTTGACTTTCTTCCCTATATTTTTTTATTCTTTCCAAAGATTGCCAATGGATATGCATTTCCCTTATCTATATTCTGATCCATCCGCTGCACTAATATGCTGTGTTTAATTTAAAAGCTGGCCCCAGGAGCATAAACCACATCTAATCATCTAATTATACATCCCGCCTCATACCCTACATGGCATCAGTGTGAAATGACCTCATGGTTAGCATTGTCACAGCCATGGCACATCTATCCAGCACTCTTGGGAGATATCTGGAAATGCAGTCAAGTTTTGATCATTTAAGTGTCGATTATTGAATCTTAAGTAGCCTATATTCTTTCATTCAGTAACATTTTCCTCCTGCTGACCAAAATGTGAAAGTTTTTTCCTGCCTTAATATCTATACCATGTCAAAAAGAGAGGGCAAAAGTGAGGATATTACAATGCATCAAACTGCTAATTCTGTGGAGTCACTAAACATTATAGTCTGGTTGTTGTTTTATTTTTTTAATGAATGAAAATTCCTCTAGAACTTGTGTTTTTGTATTAATTTTTTTTCTCTTTCAGTATCATTGTGCTGCTCATTGCTTGTTACAGAGGCTAAGAGTCACAAACACTCTTGAACTCTTGGTCATGTTCAAACACTTGGGTATAGTGTTTGCACTTGAGCTCATCAGGGTTAGCACAGTTGGTGGCAGTGCTCATACAATTTGTTGAGGTATCATGAAATTACATGCCTTGTTGCTGTGTCAAGGGACCCTAAATATTAGTGCACTGGGAGCACACTGGTACAAGTAGGTGATGCTGTATATGGAACACACACTTGCATCAACAGAGAAAATAGAACAGGCTCTCTCCCACTCAGCTACATCTTTAGGAGCTACTTTATTTTTTACTGATTACAGTGAGAACTTTTCAGCAAAACAATATCCAAACTCTTAGATACAAAGACCAAATTAAGGTACTTGGAAGTCAAAAAGTCAAATAATGTGTCAACTAGGAGGCCAGAGTTATAGTCTAAAGGATATGGCACTTGCCTTGCCTGTAACTAACCTGGGTTCAATTCCTGGCACCCCATAGAGTTCCTTGAGCACTATTTTAACTGATCATTGAGAACAGATCAGGAGTAATCTCTAAGCATGGCCAAATGTGACCCTTCAAAAAAAATAAAACTTTAAAAATAATTTTAAAGATCAAAGGGTCAACTGTATGGAGAAAGATAAAACTATTTAATCATCATGATAGGGAGAATACAGAAGTCAAATTAATAATGGTGTGTACCTAAAAGTTACATAACGTTATGTAAGCCAATGTTACTTCAAAAAATTTATTTTTAAGTGCAATTAATGGGGATTGGAGAGATAGTAAGGCATTTTATTTTACATGTAGCCACTTTAACCATTAACTGTGGTCCATCCCTGGCATTTCATCTGGTCCCCTGAGTACCACTGGGAAAAAGCCCTGAGCACCACAAGGTGTGGCTTCAAAACAGAAATTTTGATTTTCACTTTTTATCTAGGGTATTAAAATACTTATCAATTTAGTTGTTTTTCTCCCATACTAATATCTGATTTTCTTACTGACCTTACTTTGATATTCTAGCTTCTTTCAAATTCCCATACTGATAGCCACTAAGCAAATACAAAATTTGAAAATCTGTGTTGATAAATATTATTACCTTATTTCTATTTTTTAAAACAGTGCCACACCCATAGCCTTACCTACTTCTCCTTAATCTATAAATGGGGTAGTGATTAGCTTTGTTTTATAGATAAGAAATCAACCATAAAGACTATCTGAGAGAGTAAGAAAGAAAGACTATAGGTTCTAGAGCTTGATTGCCTTAGTATGCTTTGGGGTTCTAGCTAGATTTGTGCTCTTGAATAAATTGTTCCACTTCACTCTCCCTCAGTATTCTCAACTGTACATGAGGAGGATAATAACAACTGTAATACCAAAAGGCTGTGGCAAAGATTGATCAAATAAATGAAAGGCACAATGATACATCTCTGGTGCATAGTGGAACTTAGTGGAACTTATCAATTTGGGTTGATATAACTTCCTATACCCACTATCCAACTCTATTTCATTCATTTGTATTTCATCTGTGTTTTAGACATCTCAATTTTCCATAACCAAATACTGTATGACTTAAACAATAAGAATATACCTCTACCAGTTCTGGAAACTGGATGTTCCAAAGTCAAGGTGCAGCCTAGATTGTTCCCCATGATGGTTCTCTTCCTGACTTATAAACAATCACTGCCTAGTGGAATTCTCCTATCACAAATGTCAGAAAAGAGCACTGGTATTTTTTCTCTTCTTCTAAGGATATTTATCCACCATAGGACCCAATCTTCACCTAAATTCAAATAAATCTGACTAGTTTCCAAAAGCCATTCCTCCAAATATCATCATATTGGGTGTCTACCTACATAAGAGTTTGGAAAAATGCAATTAAGTTTGTATCTGATAGTATTCAAACTGATCTAAGACCTGCTGTTGCCTAGGGATAAGAAAAGATGGTTTCCTAAAAACAATGAAAATAGAATTGTGTTTTGTATAAACAAAGAAAAGTTCATATAATAGAATATGGTTTTTAGTATCAGGTGGTTTAAGGACATTCACCCTTGCAACTTATGAAGAACACAAGGCATCAGGATCATAGCAGCAAGCAGTATAGTTCTGTTGTTCATTGCTATTATGTCAATAAAACAAAGCACACCAAAAGTCTTCAAATTCAATTTCTTTCATAATATTTCACAACTCAGATTTTAAAAATCAATTGAGATTTTTTTTCTGGGTAAAAATTACAGATATTTACTTTAGTGGGGGATAAAATGTGACATCCAAATATCCAAAGTTTTGTTAAAATTTTACAGGTTTCTGATGAATCTAGTATTCATTACATAAAACATTTTAAGAAAGATACATTTTGTGCTCTGTTAAGAATTTCAAAACCATGGGATGTGTATAAATCTTATATATAAGTCATTTAGATACAAGCTGATTATAACATGTATTGGTAAAATTTAAAGGTTAATTATAGTTAGATTCACTTGGTTTCTATTTTGAATTTTGTTGAGGGGAGATTCATGTGTTTGAAAAGTGGGAAATATTAAGTTTAATTGTTTTTAGAAACTACAATGAGCTTAAATAAATTTATGCTTAATTAAAAGTTTACTACTGGATTGTATTAAAAGATAGTATCATTGCATTCCTAGAGCTATCATATTAAAACAAGCTTAGAGCAAGAACACAGATAGGCCACTCATTAAGAACATCTAAAATGCAAAATCCTAAATTTGTAAAATGGAGGATGGCTATTTTACTTCTCAAAAGAGACTTTTTATAAAAATGTATCTTTCATTCACTATCAAGCTTGATGTGGTATTTTAATTGCTTCAAAGGTAAGAAATTGAGTGTACATAGACCATCAGTATTGAATGGAATGAAGTATGCTTGGGTCTGGAATGAATAAAAATGCTCCCTCTTTGACTTTGAGGCCCTCATTTTCAGGCATCTTCTACCAGATTCCTATAGGTTTAGCGATAATAATCAGTTTGGATATATTGGCCTTTATCATTTTAAAAGGGGTCTGGTGATTGCATGTACCTCAGAGCAACTGATGTGAAAATTCAGCGGCCTGACAGCTCACATTAAGCATCACCCAGAAAAAGCATAATTAGCATTTCTGTGCTAATTAAAAGTGATGCTGGGCTACTTCCAATATCATGCTTTGAAATGGCTGACGTCTCAAGAGAACAAAGTTGGGGGAGTGGAGGAGGGATACTTTTCAAATGGAAAAACCCTGCTTGAACTTTCTTAGCTACTCTGGATTTCTTTCTGTTGTTCCTTCCATTTCATCATAGTGCATTTCAAGATGACTCTATCAGTTCACCATTTTCACTTTTCCCACCCCCAGCAGTAGGAAATTCAAGATGTTTTTCCTGCTTTTTTAAATCTTTGACTGCTTTCACACAAAATTAATTAAGGATTTTCTAAACAGAAAATACGCCCTTAAAGAAATATGCGATACAGGATTTTCGAATTTTTCTTTTGTACTATTTAAAGCACATAGTGAAGTCAACCACTTTAACCTTCCTGGCAAGTGACAATTCTAAAGACATATATCACCACCACCCGTCCTCCCCAAAAGGGTGGCTTTTTCCCCCCAGATAAACAGATGATTCCCATTGATTAAATACTTTTTTTTTAAACATAGTCCAATTATTTGAAATCACAAAGGTTCTACTTGGTGTTAAATCTGATTTTCTTTCCAGACAAAAATGTCAGAGGATCACTATGAGGGCGGGAGAGAAGGAAGCTATTGTTCCACTACATTCCATTCCTATTAAATCAACTTGATATACGTGATAAATTAAGTCTGCACTGCAGGTCAGTGAATTTCTATTAACTACTTATTATGGAAGAAAGGAAAGCAATCCAGTCAAGAACTCTTACACATCAGCCAAAGCAAGCTGTCACTCTGTTTAACTTTTACAATAAATGTTTCTCAGCCTCACACATGTGAAATAAAAAACATCAACTGGCATTTAAGCTCTACTTTCCAAATGCATTAAGGTAAAGAATCAGCCTAGATTGATTACTTCTCCTGATTTAAAAGACTAGGAAACTGAATTTTGCTAACATGTTGTTGACTTATAATGTAACCATTTTTAAATAGGACTCCAGGGATTCAGAAAATATGGCCACTTTGCTAAAATTTGATGCAACAATACTTCTGCTGCCTCTCTCTGGTGTTCTGAGGCCCAGTGACTGCTTCTGAGTGAATAGGTCTTAGGTCATAGTGAGTCCCCAATACTTCACATTTTTTTCTTTTCTTTTATGGGTGAGGAGGCATAACTATCTTTATTATAACTTAATTTCTATGAAAATATATATATTTAATTTTATTGAGACCATTGTGAATTACAAGCCTTTGACAATTATATTTCAGGCACATTGTGACAGTGAATTAGGGCCATTCCCGCCATCAGTGTTGACCTCCTTCCACCATAGTTCTCAGTATGCATCCCATACCTCCACCCTTAGTCCCCTGGACTACCAGTGTAGCATGTCCATTTTGTGTTTTGAATTTGACTGTCATCCTTAACAAGAAATGGTAAATGGGTAAGAAAGGCAAGAGAAATAGTGTATAGGTAAGGTAATTGTCTTGCATGCACTCAACCCCAGTTTGATCCCCAGCACTGAGATAGTTCTCCCAGCCTCTTCAGGAAAGATCCTTGAGCCAGAATCAAGTCCTAAACACTGCCATGTAAGGCCCCAACCATATTCTCCTTTTCAATCCCTTTATAGTCCAACAGAAACTAGAACAAAAACCTTTTCTTGACCTCTACTAGAGGCTATCTCGCTATGGTTGCACCACTGACCACACTTTAGAGAACATAAAGTTGGTTTCCATCACTCACTTTAGCAGCTATACTTTCGATCTCTGACAGAGACTGGAGGCCCAGTGATGTTGCCAAAACTGGACAAATACATAAAAGCTATTTTTGGTGAGTAAAGCCGAGAATGACTGCTACAAATGAAACACCTACCTAGAAAATAGAATTGCTAGTGACAATTCATGATGTTATCAAAACTGGGGTTTCTGGGTTTTTTTTTAAATAAAAACTGTAAAGGGGGGCAATAATTATTAAAGTAAAAAGAAAAAAGATCTGGAACAAAGGAAAAACACAATTTCACAAATAAAGCATTTGATAAATGACAAGTGAGTATGTGTGTTTGTGTATGTGTGGTTGGATGAAGAAAAATAATTTACGGATAATCTAAAAAACTAATCTTATGCTTAATCACAAAGTCTAATATATTACTATACATAATATATACATGAATTCATTTCAATTGTAAAATGATACATTTAGAAATAAAATTCAAGGGACCAGAGAGATAGCATGGAGGTAGGGCATTTGCTTTGCATTCAGAATGATGTTGGTTCGAATCCCAGCATCCCATATGGTCTCCCAAGCCTGCCAGGAGAGATTTCTGAGCATAGAGCCAAGAGTAACCCCAGAGCACTGCTCAGTGTGACCCAAAAAAACAAAAAAAGAAAAAGAAATAGAATTCAAAATTTGTTTCTCCAAAGAGAATAATTACAAAAAATGTCAAGACACACTTTTATTAAATTCCTGAAACAAAGAAGACATCAAAAATTGATTATTTGTGAAAGCAATGAAATGAATATTTTATACAAAAATATATGGACACGTACTTTTAAATCAAAGGGAGAAAGAACTATTAGCACCTAGGTATGAATGCTTCCAACAATTTTTAAAGCATCATTAAAAAGAAATACTTAAATTTAAAGTGTGTTAGTTGAATTTGTTAATCTGCTATTTTTTTTTAGCAAAGGATATCTTTTAATCACATAATAATTTGTTGTCCAGACTGACTTTGGTATTGATACTAACCTAAACTTAAACCATGGATATAAAATAACATTAGCATTTTATTATATTTCATTATAAAGCCATAACAATGACAAAAGTTGTGAAAAGCTGATAATTCCAGCATTGTCTGCACTATTCTGGGCTATAGAAAATAAAGAAAATCCCACAAGCCTAATCTAACTTTATTGCAATACTAAATCATAATAGAGAGTAGGAAAAAATTACTAGCAAGACATCATTTAGAAATGTCTTCATATTATTAAACTACAGCACAAATTATGTGAAGGTATCTGTAGATATATATCTGCATATAAATCATATTTTTTATTTTGAGTTCCAATAAAAAATTTATTTAAGGACAATAATAATTGTGTGTTTATAGGAATGGATAAGTATATTTTAAAAAGTCAAGAATATATTTTTTTGGTTTTTGCTTTGGGGATCCTATTCAGCAGTGTTCGGGGTTTACCCATGGCTCTATACTATGCTCAGAGGCCCATGTGTGATGCCAAAACTTGATGCGAAAAAATGCCAGGTCATTCAGTGCAAGGAAAGTTAGAAAACTAAAAGCTCAAGTAATAATAATGAGACACAGAATAATTTCCATCAGTATTTGTAAAAGTTAATAATGATAACAAATGGAAAAAAGTGAATTTTTATCAATTGTATTATTCATTTTTAATATTTTTATTTAAGCACCATAATTAAAAACATGATTGCAATTGGATTTCAGTCATAAAAAGAATACCCTCTTCACTAGTGCAACATTCCTATCAATAATGCCTCCCATCTCCTTCCTCCCTTTCCACCTGTATTTATGAGAGGCACTCTACTGCTCTCATTCATTGACATTGTCATGATAGTTGTCAGTGTAGTTATTTCTCTAACCGCACTCACCACTCTTTGTGGTGAACTTCATATTGTGAGACGGTCCTTCTGGCCCTCATCTCCATTGTCTCTGGGCATAATTACAATAATGTCTTTTATTTTTCTTAAAACACATAGATGAGTGAGACTATTCTGTGTGTGTCTCTCTCTCCTTCTATCTTATTTCACTCAGTATAAGAGTTTCCATGTCCATCCATGTATAGGAAAAATTCATGACTTCATCTCTCCTGGTGGCTGCATAACATTTCATTGTGTACATATGCCACAGTTACTTTATCCATTCATCTGTTGAAGGGCATCTTGGTTGTCTTCAGAGTCTGACTACTGTAAATAGCTCTTCAATGAGTATTAGTGTGCTAAAGGCATATTTGTATTGTGTTTTTGTGTTCCTAATGTATATCTGTAGGAGTGGTATAGCTGGATCATATGGAAGCTCAATTTCCAGTTTTTTGAGGAATCTCCATATTGTGTTCCATAAAGGCCAGACTAGACAGCATTTCCACCAACAGTGAATGAGAGTTCCTTTTCCCCATATTCCCACCAGCATTAACTGTTCTTGTTTTGTGTGATGTGTGACGGTCTCTATGGCGTGAAATGGTACCTCATTGTTGTTTTGGTTTGCATCTCCCTGATGATTAGTTGTGTAGATCATTTTTTCATGTGTCTTTTGCCCATTTGTATTTTTTCTTTAAGAAAGTGTCTGTTCAGGGGCCGGGCGGTGGCGCTGGAGGTAAGGTGCCTGCCTTGCCTGCGCTAGCCTAGGACGGACCGCGGTTCGATCCTCCGGCGTCCCATATGGTCCCCCAAGCCAGGAGCAACTTCTGAGCGCATAGCCAGGAGTAACCCCTGAGCGTCACCGGGTGTGGCCCAAAAACCAAAAAAAAAAAAAAAAAAGAAAGTGTCTGTTCGACTGGTCTTCAGGGCCACACCTGGTAATGTAATATTTATTTATAAGATAAAGAGATGCACTGTAGTGTGAGTGAAGGAAAGGGAACAGTTGCAGTAAATTACCATATTATGCAAAAATATGTGTATATATAATGAAAAAATATATGACTTGTTTTATTGATCCAAAATATTACAGTATTTTCCAGCGAATAAGATGACTGGGCGTATAAGAAGACACCCTAATTTTGCAGTTAAAACATACTTGTAGGCCTATCTTCGCTGTATCAGACAGAAGTTCCTGTGCTGCAACTGTATGTATCACAGTGAGCCAATCACAACAAGCAAAGGTTCAAAGGTTATACTGTAATAGACTTCCTCTCTGACTCTGGCCAACCTGAGCAGGCTTTTGACAGTGTAGATTCGGGACCAGAACATTGTCTAATTTGCATGCATAAAAAGCCTGCTTGGATTGGATTGGCTGAGTTAGAGAGGTGGTCCAAGCAGCCTTGCAGTGATTGGTGCAGGATTGAGTTGGAAAATTCATTTTGTGGCAATATTCAGACAATTTTCATTTAGTGGCATATTGAAACATTTTTCGGGATATACTCGGCATATAAGACGACCTCTGATTTTCGGTTGACTTTTTTTGTTTCAAAAGTCGTCTTATATGCCGGAAAATACGGTATTTATACATTTTACTATCTCTGATGTTAGAATGCATCTTATAATTAATGGCCTCTAATCCCTCATAATTAGCTGAGGTTTCTTTGTTTTATAACAGTATATAAAGTAAAGGTGCCTAAAGGAAGAAGACGTGACTTTATACAAATTGATTGAAAAATTCTTTGACCCAAGTTTAGATGGCTATATTCAACTGAAGAGTAGAGCAGACATATAAAAGTCTCCAGTCTTTCTCCTAATTATCAAATAAAACCGGGGGTGATGAGGGGAGGGGGAAGACCAGATTAGAAATGTCTTACAGATAGGAGCAGAGGACACTTTGATACCATACATTTTAACACTATTACAAGTTTCTAAACCAGGGCTCCTCAAACTGCAGCCTGCCAGCCATAGGCAGCCTGCCGAGTGCATTTATCCAGCCTAAATGGTATTTTTGTAATTGATGCCTGTCCTGTTTAGCAGCTGACTCCTCCTGGGCCCTAAGTGTGTAATGTGTGGGAATGAGCACTGCACTCTGACTCCCCACCTTCTCACTAGACTTGTTCTGTCAATCTCTGGCAGGATCCTCAAACTAGGGGCTATGGGCCACTATGTTCATATATTTTTAGACTATAATCTGGTCCTCCAACAGTCTGAGGGACAGTGAACTGGCCCTTTGTTTAAAAAAGTTTGAGGACCCCTAAATTCTAATCTATCACCAAAGAAAGAAAAAGATAGAAGGAATAAAGACAAAATAAAAGAGACTGCTAAATAAAATGGATTCATTAGAACAGAGTTATTCTAGTGGGCAAATAATGTTCTATTGTTTTACTCTTGTAAGTGGAATTAAGGAAGAGAAACTATATATTGCAACCCACGCTAAGTATAGTTCAAAACTATTTCATTATCTTGTCTACAGTCTACAACAAAGAAAGAGAGTAAAGGGTTTCTCTTCCCTGACTGCCATCTCACGGCTTACTGGAAACCTGTGATAGGGCCAATCTTCTTCCCTCTATACTGAAAGGCCTGAAAGGCAGTGTTCCTCTTGTTTTCTTCTCCAGTGATGAAACCTAGTCCCCAAAAGGAACTAGAGTTGGGCTATGGATTTACTAGGTAGAATCTTTTGCTTGAGTCCCAGAGGGGTTTATTTTAAATACTACACTTTCCTGACTTCTCCTCAGTGATCCCAAAAGTCACCACTTCAGAGCATTTAATGTAAATTTTCTTGTAGGCTTCAAAGTAGTTCATGACAATAGTTAATGCAGATTATATTGATTTAGAATCTTTTAATGGCCCAAACACTCTCACTTTTAGTATTTGCATTTTCAGATGATTTGCAATATAAAACTAGCTTTTACTCTGAATCCTAGTTATCTTTCCTTCTCCACAAAAAGAATAAAGGCAAATATTTTGGCAGCAATGATCAAACTTTATCTATATATTAATTGTCTTCCTAAAGGTTTGGCTTTGAATGGATACTATAATATACAATCAGACTCAATTCCAGATGTTGGATAATTTATAATCTGAAAATTAACAAAAGAAAAATGTAGAATAATGTAATATATATATATGAATAACATGTTTATATATATTGATGTTGCACTGCTAATATTTTCATGTATGTTAATATAGTTGAATATTTGCACATATTTATCCATTTACTCTATTATTCTTTTTTCTTCCCAGGATGTCCACACCACAGCTTCCTCAAAATTCCTATCTATCTGTGTAATATCCAAGTCATTCTTGGTCCACAGGGTCAAAAGTCCCTAATAAAAGTATTACATGAAGTCGTATCCAAATCTGCTAACAAAAATTTCTCTATTGGTTTGAATTATTATTTTTTTCTTGCCTGAATGAATTTGTCCAGTAAGAACTTATTTTTCTGTTTTGCGTGTGGTAATTTTAAAAATGGATCTCAAATCATTTCCTATAATTCTTCACACAAAGTGAGGTAGATAGTTCAGCCCCTTTGAATATCAGCATTTTATCTGCTTGATGAATAGAAAAATTGGAAGTTGCAAAGTAACAGTTTCCTCTCCCTACCTTTTGAATAAGTCCCTCTTGGAGTCTAACCACCATCACTTGGGAGATAGTACAGAAAGGCACCATATTCAGGTGCTTGCCTGACAGACTAAAAGTCAACTCAAAGTTTGGCACCAGCTAACATCAAACATTGACCATGTACAAACAAACCTCCAGATGACACTCAGCAGGGTGTCCTGCCCTTGTTTCTATCCACCTGATGACCAAGACATGGTGTAACAGACAGCCTGCCTGAATTCTTTCCCTCAGGGTTCATAAGGATAATAAAATGATTGCTTAGGCTATTATGCTTTGAAGTGGCTCGTTATGCCACCACTGAATTGAACTAGGACAGCATCTATCAGATCTAATATCTAGTCATTCAGAAGCACTATATGGGGTAGCAGCTGCCCTGCTTTAAGTCATTTTGTACTGCTATGCCAGGTTATGGCTACCAACTAAATCCTCATGTACCCGCTATAACTTCCTATTTCATGGAATTCACCTATTCACCTATTCACCTTACTCTCTGAAATTCAAAACATTCATTTCCAAAATAATTTCTTCTCTTTGTGGGAGAACAGTATTTTTGTTTTGTTGTGTTTGGGCAACAGTATTGCCTTATCTCTCCTGACTTATATCACAACTATATTGTATCTACCTCATTTTTCAGAAGAGTTCCTTCTCCCTTAGAAGGCCTGGGTCTCACCTACTGCTGACACCTTTACCTAAATCAACCTTTTTCCTCTTCCACTCTCCATTTCCATGGCTACAGTATCACCTTCTTGTTGGGTTCTTTAGTCTTCAAATTGTCAGTGATGCTGGGGCTTCCTTCATTCTTTCATCTTAAACTACCAGAACAGTCCATTTGCCTTGTCACCACTCTTGATACTTAACCTAGTTCAGAACCACATTTCCCACCATAGAAATGGCCTCAAATGATACTAAGGAGAATTTAGGGGCCATTCAGATTAGAATCATCACCATAAATATGAGACCCTGGGACAAACTCATGAAAAAGCTTACATACTTACCTCACAAAATAATGTGAATTAAAGAAAGAAAAAATAGTAACCCATTTAAGGAGAACATAGTCAGACAGCATCAGAGTTTAGTATCTTACTGACCAAAAACTAAATCAGCCTGTTGTGAAGTAGCCTAGAAATAACACTTAGCCTTTGCTTCATTTGGCTCAATGAAAGCTGCTCAGAGATCTTGTTTGAACTGGCAATAACCTGTCAACCAACACCCTTAACTGCTTGTGTTGAGCATTTAGGCTCTGAAGATTTAAAGAGAACAGTTTAAGAGCTATAAACAAGAACAGATTCTTTTCTTCTGGGTGAGTATTTTTAACTTTATTTTTATTTCTTTTAAATATAATCCCCACCATGCAACAATTAAAACAAAACCCGAAGTGATTGGATTTGAGAAAATGATAGGTTTGGTCTGAAAAACTAAATGTACACATAATGAAGTGAATGCCAGTCTCAAATAAAATCTTTTAGGTATTGTGAAGCGAGACAGCCTTAATCTTTCAAATAACAAAGAATAGGCAAAAATGATAGAATGTGAATGTCAAAGAGACTCACAGGAATAAATGGAAAATTGATAGACACCCTGGAGTTTCCAAAATGCTTTCTAAAACCCAAACATATTCTTTGACACAATACAAAATCTGTGGCATTCCATGGGAAAATAAATGTTTACTTTCAATATAAGCTTTGAAATTTGTAAATAAAAGCAGACAGGCCCTTTTCCCCAATGCTGAGGGAGCTGGCATGCTAACAAGCATTTCAATGGGAAAATGTATGTATCTCACTGAATTAAAGCAAGTGATGTCTATCTCATTCTTCCTTGTCTACCTTCCTTTTATTTTTTCCCCCTATCTGTCATCTCTGGTTTTTTCTCTGTCAGCCCTAACTCTCCTTATTTTATGTTTTATTGTTATTTTTGCCCTTTCATTTTCCTTCTGTCTATAACCCTCTTTTCAATCCAATGAACTGTTAATAGTGGTCCTGCTCTGTGTGAGACAATTTGCTCGGCCTTAGGACAAGCATGAATACAATGTGGTGTCTTTGTCATGCTGAAAAGTACAATCTAGCCAAGAGATAAGACAAGAGCCCAGATATTATAAATGCTTGGAGTGGTTCAGACTTTATAGAAGAACAAAGAAGACAAACTTGAAGCTGGGCATTGGAACATCAGCAGACTCTGGTAGGAAAAAAAGTTGGAAAGGAATCTGAAAACAAGAACAGAGGGGTAGAGCAGTGTAAGATATGCTGCACATTTAGACCCAATAAACTTTTTTGTCTCCATGCAGGGCTCATATAGGGAAAAAAAACAAGAAGTAGAGTTGCAAATATAAAATGGGTCCCAAACTATAGTGGCTGTGAATAACCAGTAATTCAGAATCTACTCTCTACTATCAAGTCAATCGCATTTTCTGGTGAAATTTCCCTTCTCATCCCCTCACACCAATTTTCAATCCACCATCAAACCCCTCTTCTCATTCTGGTCCTCTGCTGCCTGGCTATATTTACAGAATAAAATATTGCATTATTTATCCTATTCTTTTTTTTATCAATGGCAGTAAGCAAAAAAAATTTTCTATTTCTTTGTAAATTGTTTGGGTTTCCTGTGAATGAGTAACTGAAACAAAATAAAAGTCAGCTCTAGTTATTTAGAAATAAAAGAGTTTGAAAATAATATTCCAGATACAGAGGGGAAAATTAGATGAATCCAAGTAAACTCTTGAAAATTAACTATTTGGTATATCAAATCTATTCCCCAAAGGACTTCAGAAAACAACTAAATATGTTAGAGTTCAAGTGGAGTCTAGTTCTTAGCTCCTGAGATTTTTTTTCCTAATTCCTAGCTTAAATATTTGTAAAGTCAATCATCCCATGTGCTTTATCTCTCCAGGTGAGTGAGTCTAAATCAGGGTCACACATGAAATAATCCAGATCTGGCTGAGGATGAAATACATGTAGTACAGCAATCTTCTATTTCACACTGAAAGTGAGTTGCATACCAGAATGGACATTTCTATTGAGTACAGAGACTTCTCCCAGGTGGGAGAGTAATAAGGACAGATAGTTCAGTCTAGATGTACATGTAAGACAATCTCTGTTTTGGAGGAAACCAAGTAGTAAACAAATAGATACAAAGAAACCAGGAATGGTCCTTGTTGTGGGTGAAAACAAGTCATAAATAAAACAATACAGAGAAACCAGGGATGATCTTTGTTTTGGGTAAAACAAGGTATAATCTAACAGTATATCAAATCTACATCACCAATGAAAGACATCTAGGCAACTTATTACTAAACTGAGAACTATCGCAACTGAATACATAACTCACCACATAGATTAAAATTTATATCCATTGGGTCGGAGAGATAGCATGGAGGTATGGCATTTCCCTTGCATGCAGAAGGACGGTGGTTTGAATCCCGGCATTCCATATGGTCCCCCGAGCCTGCCAGGGGTGATTTCTGAGCATAGAGCCAGGAGTAACACCTGAGCACTGCCGGGTGTGACCCCCCAAAAAAAAGTTTAAAAAATATTTATAACCACGAGGCCTCAGTGATCCTTGGTCAAAGAATCCCCAAACTGGAAGCCCATAGACTGTTTATTATCTCCCCTCTTCACACTGAAGCTCCCAGAAATTAGTAAGGCAAGAACAAGACAGTGAATGAAGCATTGCTTCCTATTCAATTGCTGAATACTATAATAAGAACCATTCCCAGAGCCAGAGCAGTGGCGCAGAGGTAAAGCGTTTGCCTTGCAAGCAGCTGACCTAGGACAGACAGCGTGGGTCGATCCACTGGGGTCCCATATGGTTCTCCAAGCCAGGAGAGATTTCTGAGCGCATAGCCAGGAATAACCCCTGAGCTTCACCAGGTGTGGCCCAAAAAACTAAAAACAAAACAAACAAAAATTGGGACCGGAGAGATAGTATGAAGGTAAGGTGTTTTGCCTTGAATGTAGAAGGTCGGTGTTCAAATCCCGGCATCCCATATGGTCCCCTGAACCTGCCAGGAGCGATTTCTGAGCATAGATAGAGCCATGAGTAACCCCAAAGCGCTGCCTGGTATGACCCAAAAAACTAAATAAATAAATAAATAAATAAATAAATAAATAAATAAATAAATAAATAAATAAATAAATAAAATAAAAAAGAACCATTCCCCTCTCCACGAATGCTTGCTTAGAAAATCAAGAAGGATGGTATGTGTGTTGGGGCTGGAGGGGATACAATACAGCATTTTAGAGACAGAGCATACTTTTTGAAAAATGTTCTACTTAGAAGAATCCAAAGTTCTATAATTGATTTGGGAGCCTTAATCAGATACTATCTAAGAGGCTAGGCTTTTTATGATCTCCAAAAGAAAATTATGCGGGAAAAATGGGTCAAGAGTAAGGAACAACAGAGCAAGTTTTAAAAATCAGGAAACTGAATGCAATTGAAGTTAAGTGGACCAAAGAACAATTGAAGAAAATCTTAACAGAATTAAAACTCACACTACATAGGATGGCGAAATCTATCCTAAATATATATAAATTATATTTGATATAATTTATAAAGTATAAATCTCTACGGTTTATGCATTTAAATGCAATAAAACCCAGCTTCAACCCAGCATCACCAGGAGTAAACCCTGAATACTGAGCTGGAAGTAGCCATAAAACTACCATGAATATTTTATTATTTATTGCCCAATATTGTTTATTCCCCAAGAATAAACAAAAACAAATAAATGTATTTTAAACTTTAATGCTAAGATTACTAAAGGTACAACTCATATTGCTGGAAATATAGTCAGCATAGGAGTAAGAAGAAATTGAATGCAGTGTTCTCTCTGAATGCCAAGTAAGAAGACAGTATCAACATCAGCAAGAGATTAGCATGGCATTGGTGTGATAACTGATGCAGGGAAAGAATGAGAGATCAGCAGAGCATTTTCAAGTGGTGATTCTCATCTGCATGAAGATGCTAAAAAATAGAGTTAAGAGTCTCATCAGGCAGGAAGAAAGAAGACAATAGCCTTCATAGAACTACTACAAAATTAAAGGTTTATTACAAAACTAAAGAATTCACTACTTCCCAAAGGGGTGAGATTCAAAGTTCCATTTCATCCTAACTACAACAGTATTTGTGTACCATTGAAATAGTACTTCAAGAATTGAAGTGAAATAGTATTTCAGAATAAGCACAGAGACAATGCTGAGGTAGAATCTTGGCTCTCTATCATTATGAGATCTTGGTTACCTTAATTTTTAGCATCAAAATCGAAAATTAGAATAAAATATAAGATGAGAAATCATAGTCCCTCATAGAACTGCTGTGAATATGAAAAGTTTATGTTAACAAGCACTTAATTTGCCACATAGCTATGGGATTACGGGATTTGTGTTTCTGTATCAATCAGTATCACATTGTTATTCATTGAATAAAATTATCTTTGAATGTAGCACCTTGAATTGGTGTTAAAATCTGATGGTCCCACCTTCCAAGTGTGACCTTTCTCTCAGATTAAATTGCTAGGGCAGAAAGAAAGTGACCCTTCTGTTTTTCTGGATCTCCTGAGAGCAGCTTGGCACTGTGGCCTTCTAGTAGGAGTGAACGGTAACATGGAGAACTCCTCCAAAGCCTTTTCTCTCTACATGCTTGTGTGAATTATTTTCCAGACCTTCATTTGATTCTAGACCCCAGTGTTCTGGTGTTGGAACCTGATGATTTAATTCAATGCATAGCAATGAATCGGTTCTTGGGATATTGTTGCCAAATCAGAATAAAAAAATATATACATGCTCTAAGATAATGAGAAATACATTAAAATCACCAAAGAAGCTCAAAGAAATGCAAATTCTAAACTGTTTTGGAGTGATTGAAATAATTAACTAGGTACAAGATCCCTCCAAATATACTCAAATATAAAGGAAGAACTGCAGGAATTAAACCAGAAGTTTCATCTAAAGACAACAGCCTAAATGTCTCTTGTCATAATAACAATAGCAAGTCATCACCAAGGGACCCTCTGCATCCTGATCAACATATATTCTCAGTCAATTGATGGAACAAAGGTCAAAGTTCTCCATAAATTGGAACTTCTTTAGATTGGCAAACTGAATTAATTTTAGATATTAAACCTAGAGAGAAAATTTTTCATCATGATTATATTCATTAAATATGGAAATTACAAAGTACCTTACACTCACGAATGTTTTAAGGTAAGCTATGGGATACATTTTTATATACATACATGAAATATATACTAGGTGTATATATAGTATAGGGAGAATTTTTGTGTTTAAGAACACATGACATTTTGGGTCTGGAGAGATAGTATAGGAGTAAGGTTTTTTCCTTTCATACAGTTGGCCCAGGTTTAATCCCTGACATCCCCTTTGGTCCCCCAAGCCAGCCAGGAGTGATCCCTGAGTACAATGATAGATTGCTCTGAATAAACATCACCAGGTATGGCTCAAAAACAAAAACAAAAACAAGAACATGTATTCTTGTGAATGTGAAGTAGCCTTGGAATCCAAGTTAGAGGGGGAAATTGGGTGATGGATTTTAGAGTTTTACCTTTAAGTTGAAAGATTTAAAGAATTTAATCAAGTTTAGAAGTATTAAATTGCTGAGAACATGTGATTTGTTAGTTAAAGTAATTTATTAAATTTGCTGTGGCTGTTAAGGTTTGACTGGTAGGTCAGACATTTGAAAAGCTTAAAAAGAAGAGTGAATAAAATAAGTATACAAAATGAATTTTAAATACTTAAGAGGATTTTATTAACTAAATTATAATGAGATGTGCTTTAGGAATTAAATATCTTCAACTTAAATTGATCTAACAGTCCTTTGAAAGCAACTGTTAAATTTTACTAGATTCACAAATAAAATGATAAAGCAGGTAAGGTAAACTTAAAGTTTTAAGAAAAACTAAAATCATATATATCTGTGGTTTAATGAAGTGAATATTGAATTGACATCCAAAGTAACAGCATGACCATTATTCTCTGTACAAAAGCATCTCTAAGACATTACAAAAGCTCAAAATTGACATGATCATCCCATCCAAGAATTATACATGTTTCTAAAAAGACACCTATATAAAAAATAGCACAACAATCAGTCATGATTGAAAATTAATTACGTCCCAGAAAAAATAACATGACAATGAAAACAAATGGGGCTTATTTTATTTTGGGCAAAATTAAGATTCAAGACTACATATTAAAAAAATAGTTACCAGGATAAATTGTAAAAAATCATAATCCTTACAGGAAAAAATCTGATTGATCAGTTAATAACATGAGGCTGGCTTTCTCTCTATAAGAAAGACCAAACAGATAGAGAATATGAAGTCAGAAAGTTACTATAAAAGTATCTAAATATTTTTTGTTTGGGGGGTTGCTGTTGCCAGTACCCAGGGGGATATTTGGTAATAGAAACTGAAAAGCAAGCCATCTATCACTGAGTTATATTCCTTGCCCACAACCTAATATTTATACTTAATAAAAATTTTGACATATATATGAAATAAAATACATTCCAGTTAGGAATATTTTATTCTGAAAAAACATTCTCATAAACAAAAATGAATTAAAATGGATGATCTAGGGAAATAGTAAAGGTTAAGTCACTTGCCTTGCACACCAATGACCCCTACTTTATCTCTAATACATGATATTGTGCTCTAAGCACCACCAAGAATAATCCCTTAACACAGAAATGATCCCTTAACACCACTGGGTATAGCCAAAAAAAAAAAAAAAAAAAAAAAGGCAAGCACACAGATACATGCACACACAAAGGCTAGAATTCAGACAAGAATGTATAAAAATAATACAATAAACATAGTTGAGAAACAAAGATAAGCAAAACAAATTGTCTTTTTTTATCAGGTCAGATGGCTTTAAACACAGTCATTAGCATTAAAAAAAATTCTTCTTTCCCAGTTGCCTAATGAATATGAGAGAAACCCTTTAAGAGCAAACCCTGGAGGAGAAGAATAGCATACTCATGGTAAAATTTGAAAAACTCTATCATCCCCTGAAGAAATGGCATCTTTAGAGCAGGCCTTGCCTGGGTTCTATTCATATATTCCCCTTCCTAAGAAAGAGCATCAATCTAGGAGGAAAGTAAAGAATATACAGAGTGGAACTTAGTAACATTACTAAGGTGGTATAGACTGAACTTCAAACAGCTATGAAGCATTTGCTCTCCATTCATTCTTATAACAATTACCTTTACAATGAATAGAACTCCAGGATATAGTTGGGGCCCACCTATATCATAAATCTGATATAATAGTGTAGAATTGGTAGGTTATATAACTAAAGGAGAGTGGCTACTAGATGTCAGCATTAAGTCACAGCTTGATTCAGATATAGTGCTAGTGAAAACTGGGCGTGACATCAGTAGTTTCACCAAACCCCGAGAAAAAAGATTCCTCACTCACTTACCTTTATTCATTCAAGAAGCATGGATGGAGTGTCAATTCTGTAGTAAAGCAAATAGTATGAATTTTGTTCTTTTTAAGTTATAAGCTATAGAGAACACAAAATAAACTAGTATTTGAAAAGACAGATGTATTAATAGATAAAAAGCATGGGGCCAGAAGATAATCCTCAGAGATACAGGCTTTGGACAATTGAGAAAATCTTGCTAACTTAGTTGTTTTTATGTGAAAAAGTAACTGTAGTAGGTAAAAGGTTTGATTTCAGGGTAAGTGAAAATATATACTTCTTACATTTTCAAGGATCATGTGACAGAGGGAGCATCAAGGTCAACATGTCTCTGGCACCTAGAAAGACATCAGAAAACTAAGTCACAAAGAACATGATGATTGTGTTTAAAACACTAGGCATGAGCCCAAGAATAATGTGAGAGTGTGAAATGATTTTTAGCTAAGAATTATAGAATGACTACATTTTGATTCTGAACAATGATTCTGCAAAGAGGCCAGAAGGTAATGATGGGGCTGTGTTAGAAGGCGACTGTAACTTCAAGAGTTTTATGTTCATGTATCACAGGGTTATTTATGAATAAGAAAAACACATCAGGAAATTAAAACAATAGGAGTTGGTGATTAAATTTGTTAGTTATCTTTAGCTATATAAGCTATTGCCATCAATTTATCACGAACACAATTTTTAACTACATATTGTGAGTCATGAGTATGGCAAGTCTTAGCTGGATCCTCTCTTAAAGTCTCACTTGGGCTACCTTAAGTAAAAGAGCTAGTTAGAAGTAAAGGTCACATATAAAAACTCAACTGGTGCTTTGAACTCACATGAGTAAAATCATGCCATTTTTTGCAACATTAATGGAACTAAAAGATTCTTATTTTAAATTATTGTGTAAATTATTGTGTAAAAGTAAGTCAGAAAAAGGATAAACACAGAAAAGACTTCATTCGTGGTTTTTATAACAAATGGATTAAAGAATGCAATGGTTTAATGGGGAGGTGCCTAAATCATACTTGACCCCAGAGTGTAAGGAAGGAAAGAAAGAGTGGAGGGGTAGGGGAACAATGACAGATGGAAAGTAAAACAGCATGAGGCAGGGCTTATGGAGATTCAGATAAACCAGAGGTGTTAAGGAATGATAAAGCTAAATATCCAAACCACAGAGTCAACAGCACTGAGATCATGAGACCCACACTTTAACAATCAAAGCTTAAAAAGGTGGCAAGCAGGGGGCAAGGGTCATGGTGGTGGTATGGGAGGGAACATGAGACATTGCTAGAGTGAGGCTGACACTGGTGATAGGATTGGTGTTGGAACGTTGTATGTCTGAAACTCAGCTATGTATAATTTTGGAAATCATGTTTCTTAAACGATGCAGTGAAAGATTTGTAATGCACTTTGGTCACAATAAAAATTTAAAAAAAGAATAAGAAGTTCCTAAAAAAATAAAAATAAATAAATAAACATAATTTTAGGAAGGATACATTTCCTTGAAATAGCTTAACTAAGCATCTCTGTGTTTTTGCTTAAGAAAATTATAGTGACAAAACTCAATGAAATAAATGCTTCGCCTAGAATACTGCACCCAGCAAAACTCACTTTTAGGTTTGAAGGAACAATACATAGTTTCACAGACAAACAACAGCTCAAAAACTTCACAGACACAAAACCATTCTTAAAAGAAAAACTGAACGGCATACTTTAAGACAAGGCTTACCAACAGACACACCAAACTTTAATATAAAGATGGCACTAACTCCCAGGACAATTCTTTCTCTCAATGTCAATGGACTAAATGCACCAGTTAAGAGACACAGAGTGGCTAAATGGATAAAAAAAACTCAACCCAACCTTCTGCTGCCTACAAGAAACGCACCTGAATAGTCAGAACAAACATAGACTCAAAATAAAAGGCTGGAGGAAAATCATCCAAGCAAACAACACCCAAAAAAAAGCAGGAGTGGCCATATTAATATCAGATGATGCAAACTTTATACTTAGGAAAGTAGTAAGGGACAAAGATGGACATTTTGTATTAATCAAGGGATATGTACAGCAGGAAGAAATCACCCTCCTAATCACCCTCCTGCACCGAATGAGGGGCCAGCAAAATATTTAATACAACTGTTGACAAATCTGAAAAATAATATCAATAACAACACAATAATTGTGGGAGACCTCAACACGGCATTGTCAACACTAGACAGGTCAACCAGACTGAAACCCAACAAGAATATACTAGACCTGAGGAGAGAAATGGAAGTAAGAGGCCTAGTAGATATATACAGGACACTCCACCCCCAGAAGCCTGGATACACATTTTTTTCTAATGTACATGGGACATTCTCTAGGATAGACTACATGTTAGCACACAAAACATATCTCCATAATATCAAGAGGATAGAAATTTTGCAGGCTGCCTTTGCTGACCACAAAGCCCTGAAATTATATATAAACTACAAAGGGACACAGAAGAAAAATTTTAACACCTGGAAGTTAAATAGCCTCATACTGAATAATCAGTGGGTCCGAGATGAAATCAAAGAGGAAATCAAAACCTTCCTGAAAACAAATGACAATGGAGACACAATTTATCAGAACCTATGGGACACAGCAAAAGCAGTACTGAGAGGAAAATTTATAGCTTTGCAAGCACACATCAGGAAAGAAGAAGGGGCATACCTGAATAGCTTAATGACGCAGCTCATAGAATTAGAAAGTGCTCAACAAAAGGATCCAAAAATAGGGAGGCAGAAGGAAATAACAAAGCTGAGAGCAGAAATCAATGAAGTGGAAACCAGAAAAACCATCCAAAAGATCAACGAAAGCAGAAGTTGGTTCTTTGAAAAAATAAACAAGATTGATAGACCACTGGCAAAACTAACAAAGAAAGAAAGAGAGAGAAACTTGATAACTCGTATTAGGAATGAAAAAGGAGAGATCACTACTGATATGGTAGAGATTCAAAGGGTAATCAGAAACTACTTTGAGAAACTCTATGCCACTAAAAATGAAAACCTGGAAGAAATGGATAAATTTTTGGAATCTTATAATCTTCCACGATTGAATGAAGAGGATGTAGCATATCTAAACACACCCATTACTATTGAGGAAATTAAGAAAGTAATCAAATGTCTGCCCAAAAACAAAAGCCCAGGCCCAGATAGATTTACTAATGAATTCTTTCAAACCTTTCAAGAGGAACTACTACCAATCCTGGCAAGACTCTTTCATGAAATTGAAAAAACAGGAAAACTTCCAAATAGCTTTTATGAAGCCAACATTACCTTGATACCTAAACCAGACAGAGATGCTACGAAAAAAGAAAATTACAGACCAATATCGCTGATGAATGCAGATGCAAAGATCTTCAACAAAATCCTGGCAAATAGGATTCAATGCCTCATTAAGAAGATCATCCACTACGATCAAGTAGGTTTCATTCCAGGAATGCAAGGCTGGTTTAACATCCGTAAATCTATCAACATAATACACAACATCAACAGCAAGAAAAATAAAAATCACATGATCATATCAATCGATGCAGAGAAAGCATTTGACAAGGTCCAACACCCATTCTTGATCAAAACTCTCAGCAAGATGGGAATGGAGGGAACCTTTCTCAATATAGTTAAGGCCATCTACCACAAGCCAGAGGCAAATATTGTCCTCAATGGAGAAAAACTGAAAGCCTTTCCTCTAAATTCTGGCACAAGACAAGGCTGTCCTCTCTCACCACTCCTATTCAACATAGCACTGGAAGTACTCGCTATAGCGATTAGGCAAGAAAAGGATATCAAGGGAATCCAGATAGGAAAGGAAGAAGTCAAGCTCTCACTGTTTGCAGATGACATGATACTCTACTTAGAAAACCCCAAAGACTCTATCAAAAAGCTTCTAGAAACAATAGACTCATATAGCAAGGTGGCAGGCTACAAAATTAACACACAAAAATCAATGGCCTTCCTATACACCAATACTAATAAGGAAGAAATGGACATTAAGAAAACAACTCCATCACTATAGTGTCACACAAACTCAAATATCTTGGAATCAACTTGACTAAAAATGTGAAGGACCTATACAAGGAAAACTATAAAACTCTGCTCCAAGAAATAAGAGAGGACACGCGGAAATGGAAGCATATACCCTGCTCATGGATTGGCAGGATTAACATCATTAAAATGGCAATACTCCCCAAAGCACTGTACAGATTTAATGCGATCCCCCTAAAGATACCCATGACATTCTTCAAAGAAGTGGACCAGGCACTTTTGAAATTTATTTGGAACAATAAACACCCTCGAATAGCTAAAGCAATCATTGGGAAAAAGAATATGGGAGGAATTACTTTCCCCAACTTTAAACTTTACTACAAAGCAATAGTTATCAAAACAGCATGGTATTGGAATAAAGACAGGCCCTCAGATCAGTGGAATAAGCTTGAATACTCAGAGAATGTTCCCCAGACATACAATCATCTAATTTTTGATAAAGGAGCAAAAAATCCTAAATGGAACAAAGAAAGCCTCTTCAACAAGTGGTGTTGGCAAAACTGGGTAGCCACTTGCAAAAAATTGAACTTAGACCCCCAGGTAACATCATGTACGAAGGTAAAATCCAAATGGATTAAAGACCTCGATATCAGCCCCAAAACCATAAGATATATAGAACAATACGTAGGTAAAACACTCCAGGACATTGAGGCTAAAGGCATCTTCAAGGAAGAAACTGCACTCTCCAAGCAAGTGAAAGCAGAAATTAACAGATGGGAATATATTAAGCTGAGAAGCTTCTGCACCTCAAAGGAAATAGTGCCCAAGATACAGGAGCCACCCACTGAGTGGGAGAAACTATTCACCCAATACCCATCAGATAAGGGGCTAATCTCCAAAATATATAAGGCACTGACAGAACTTTACAAGAAAAAAACATCTAATCCCATCAAAAAATGGGGAGAAGAAATGAACAGACACTTTGACAAAGAAGAAATACAGATGGCCAAAAGACACATGAAAAAGTGCTCCACATCACTAATCATCAGGGAGATGCAAATCAAAACAACGATGAGATACCACCTCACACCCCAGAGAATGGCACACATCACAAAGAATGAGAATAAACAGTGTTGGCGGGGATGTGGGGAGAAAGGAACTCTTATCCACTGCTGGTGGGAATGCCGTCTAGTTCAACCTTTATGGAAAGCGATATGGAGATTCCTCCAAAAACTGGAAATCGAGCTCCCATACGATCCAGCTATACCACTCCTAGGAATATACCCTAGGAACACAAAAATACAATACAAAAACCCCTTCCTTACACCTATATTCATTGCAGCACTATTTACCATAGCAAGACTCTGGAAACAACCAAGATGCCCTTCAACAGACGAATGGCTAAAGAAACTGTGGTACATATACACAATGGAATATTATGCAGCTGTTAGGAGAGATGAAGTCATGAAATTTTCCTATACATGGATGTACACGGAATCTATTATGCTGAGTGAAATAAGTCAGAGAGAGAGAGAGAAAAACGCAGAATGGTCTCACACATTTATGGGTTTTAAGAAAAATGAAAGACATTCTTGCAATAATAACTTTCAGACACAAAAGAGAAAAGAGCTGGAAGTTCCAGCTCACCTCAGGAAGCTCATCACAAAGAGTGATGAGTTTAGTTGGATAAATAACTACATTTTGAACTGTCCTAATAATGAGAATGTATGAGGGAAATTGAGAACCTGTTTAGAGTACAGGCGGGGGTCGGGTGGGGAGGAGGGAGACTTGGGACATTGGTGATGGGAATGTTGCACTGGTGATGGGTGGTGTTAAAAAAAAATAATTTACATATATTTAAAGAGGAGGAGGAGAAAAAAAAAAAAGAAAATTATACTCTACACCTTGATAACTGCCTTCAGCAAAGCCAGGCAGGGCTAGCATGTGCTGACAAAGTATAAGTCATATTCATATGTGTCTAAACTGGAGAATAGATGTGTCATGTGTGGCTACATAGAAGTTTCTAGGATTGCCTATTCTCTAGAAAAGAGAATATATATGGACATGATTACTAGAAGGCAAGATTTTTTGAGCCTGCTTTACAATTTGTGTTGGGAGGACAAAGAGTGTGGATGATTGACTTATTGGGAGTGCCACTTTCGAGAGTGAACAATGAGATGAATTTTAGATATACTGAGTTTAGGGCCTTTGTTACACACCACTGGTAAAGCTGGGAACACTTGCCAGAATAGATTCTTTTCTTTTTTTTTTTAAACTCTATTCTTCATAATTACAAATATGTTTGCAATTGGGCCTCAGTCATAAGAAAGAACAGCCCCCTTCACCTGTGCAACATTCCCACCACCAATGCACCTCTTTCTCCCTCTTCCCCCACCTCCTGCCTGTATTCGAGACAGGTATTGTACTTTTCTCACTCATTACCATTGTTATGATAGCTTTTTTTTAATATTTTTTATTTAAACACCTTGGTTACAAACATGATTGTGGTTGGGTTTCAATCATACCAGATGATACCCCCCATCACCAGTGCAACATTCCCATCACCAATGACCCAAATATCCCTCCTCCCCTCCCTGCCCCTACCTGTACTCTAGACAGGCTTTCCACTTCCCTCATATATTCTCATTGTTAGGATAGTTCTCAATGTGGTTATTTCTCTAGCTAAACTCATCTCTCTTTGTGGTGAGATTCATGAGGTCAACTGTAACGTCCAGCCCTCCTCTCTTTTGTCTCTGAAAATTGTTGAGAAATGTCTTTCATTTTTCTTAAAACCCATAGACGAGTGAGACCATTCTCCATCTTTCTCTCTCTCTCTCTGACTTATTTCACTCAGCATAATAGATTCCATGTATATCCATGTATAGGAAAATTTCATGACTTCATCTCTTCTGACGGCTGCATAATATTCCACTGTGTATATGTACCACAATTTCTTTGGTCACCATTCTGTTGTTGGGTATCTGGGTTGTTTCCAGTTTCTGGCTATTGTAAATAGCAGTGCAATGAATATTGGTGTGCAGAAAGCATTTTTGTATGATGTTTTTGTGTTCCTAGGGCATATCCCTAGGAGTGGTGTAGCCAGCATAGATTTCTAACAGTTCAACTATCATATTTATGTGTAGGACTCACTTTATAGACTACCAAAGCTTTGGCAATTAATGAGAGTAAAGGTGGATTAAAGAAAATTGAAGAAATATTAAGTGCAGTGCCATGAAACACAGTGGTAAAAATTGTTTAGAGGAAGGACCTGTGTATATGAATTTTCACAAATAATATTTATATATTTTTCTTTACTGAGATTTATTCTGATAAAAAATAATTTTATAAAGCCACTGAAATGTATTCATGTTTCATTTGTTTTTAGGGTTTACCGAGTATGATCAGGGGTTATTCCTGAATCTGTGCTCTGAAATCATTCCTGGTAGGTTCAGAGCACCATATCGGATGCCAGGTTGTCTAGAAACAAGGCAAATGCCCTACCTGTTGTGCTATCACTCCAACCCCAGATTGCTCTCTTATAAAAAATTCTATCGCCACAAAAATAGAGTTTATCTAAGAAGTGAAACGAAAAGAAATATGATTGATACATCAGATCAGTAGAACATAAAAGCACATGGAAAACTCAAAACAACCATTTTCACCTAGCAAAAATTTCATTTTAGTTATAACACTCAAGATTGCTAATAATATCATTTTGATACACATTATTATATACTATAAGTAGGTATAAACATAAATTACTATAATAGCAGTAGGTATCAAGACCAATTAAAATTTTTACATTCTGGATTTTATTTTATTTGAAACAACATACTTTGAATAGGTAATCAGAGATATAGACATATGTTTATTTTTATAAAAATCATAGCCCTGGGGCCGGAGAGGTGGCGCTAGAGTTAAGGTGTCTGCCTTGAAAGCGCTAACCAAGGAAGGACCACAGTTCGATCCCCCGGTGTCCCATATGGTCCCCCCAAGCAAGGGGCGATTTCTGAGCACTTAGCCAGGAGTAACCCCTGAGCATCAAATGGGTGTGGCCCCTCCAAAAAATCATGGCCCGATTTTTTTGGGGGGGGGATTTTGGGTCACACCCAGCGGTGTTGGGGGCTACTCCTCGCTCTGTGCTCAGAAATCACTCCTGGCAGTCATTGGGGACCATACAGGATGACGGGATTTGAACCACCATCCATCCTGGACCAGCTGTGTGCTAGGCTAATATCCAACCGCTGTGCTTTCTCTCTGGCCTACATAACCCTAATATTGAGGATGGTAAAACATAAAAACACTTAGCTGCCAAATAATTGAATAATTATTGTCAGATAATTTATATAGTTTCTACTATACATAGTTATCCTAATACTAATCTATAAGTCCCCAAGTGCTTTGTTATCAACAAGACTAGATTTTTCAAGGAATTCCCCTGAAATTGTCTTCTCCTTAATTTAGCAAGGATAAAATGTGTCAGTCTTCCCCCCTCCCCAAAATGTGTCAATCTTACATCTTCTTTTATTTACACTCTTCATTTTTTACAACCATCTGCAGTTTTCCTTTGACTGCCTTCACCTTTGCTTCCCATCTTCAGAAGGCCAACACCTGATATTCATCTCTGGTCAAGAAAACAGATTCTCCCACTTCATACAAAAAAGTAATTAGAGGCTTTCTCCAAAGTAGAATTCATGGATTCTCAAAAATAAAAATTTCCCCAACACTTCAGAAAAAAGCAGATGCTCCAGAATCTTTGGGTAAGAGCCCATCAAAGTATCACTCTGGAAACTGATATATCAACCTCCATGCTGCTGCTGTATTCTTTTTTTTAATATTTTATTTAAACACCTTGATTACAAACATTATTGTGGTTGGGTTTCAATCATGTAAAGCCCCCATCACCAGTGCAACATTTCCATCACCAATGTCCCAAATCTCCATCCTCCCCATCCCACCCCCGTCTGTACTCTAGACAGGCTTTCTATTTCCCTCATACATTTTCATTGTTAGGATAGCTCTCAATGTAGTTATTTCTCTAATTAAACTCATCACTCTTTGTGGTGAGCTTCATGATGTGAGCTGTAACTTCCAGCTGCTGCTGGTTCTGACCAACCTCCACACCTTTCCTTCAGAAAACATTTCATCTCCCTCAGGATTTTTTTCAACTTTAGTTCTACTAGTGTCTCCCTCCTGAGTGGCTTTAAGAATGCAGTCAATTCCACAATCTAAATTTATTTTACTTTAGACCTAGAAACAATTCAGGGATGACTGGGTAGTATTTCTACTGTGTCAATACCAGTGAGGAAGTTCAGTTCCCTCAAATGTCTGGCACCTACAGAGATTGGTCTCCCAAAACACATAAAAAAAAGACCGTCTAGAGCAATACTGTCTCTTCCTCAATACAGCTACATCAATCCACTGCCTTTTGAATTTTATTTAAAAACATAAGTTTGCATTGTATGAAATTTTCTATTCACACACAAATGTATACATATATAATCAAAAAAGTTTTTAATAAAAATAGCCTCTCAGTGATAATAATTCAAGATTCTATTATATTCTAGTGTGAACAAACCACCATGAAATTATTTATACACTCATTTAACAAATATTATTTTCGACTGACAATGTAGATATTTCAAGGTCTGCTTTAATAAATAAAATTCTAGTCACTGTTCCTAAATACAGGAGAAATGAGCAAAAATAATTATGCTCGTATAAAGAATAAAATATGATCATTAACACAGAAGACAAAAGAGTCTAAAAGAATGTTCAAGAAAGCTTTATGAGAACAATATTGAAATAAAAGTAAAAAG
The DNA here is from genome assembly GCF_024139225.1 of Suncus etruscus. Taxonomy (NCBI): domain Eukaryota; kingdom Metazoa; phylum Chordata; class Mammalia; order Eulipotyphla; family Soricidae; genus Suncus; species Suncus etruscus. The sequence goes on along the minus strand of NC_064858.1, from coordinate 51,748,219 downwards.
GAATGTTTAGGTCAGAGTGGTAGCATAGCGATAGGGCACTTGGCTTGCATGTGGCTGACCCAAGATGGACCCAGCATGCCATATGGTCCACAGAGCCAGGAACAATTTCTGAGTGCAGAACCAGGAGTAACCCCTGAGTGACTCCAGTATGTCCCCAAAATACCAAAATAAAAATAAATTATAGTAGACTGTAGAATGCTAGTCTTTTTTAATTGGTTAACAAAGAACTTTTTTTTTAAGCAACAAAGAACTTTTAGTTTATTTATTTGATTTTGAGACATAAACAGCTGTGCTTGGAGATCACTCCTGGTGGTATCAGGGTATCATATGCAGCATTGGGAATTGACAATATAGTCCACGCATCCTATTTTGTTGATATTTTTTCTTTCTGTTTTAGTTTGGGGGTCAATACATGTGAGGTCTCAGGACCTACAACTGACTTTCCCCATGGATTGCACCCAGTGGTGCTTAGGGATCATGCAATGCTATAGTAGAGACATAGGCCTCCCACATGCAAAATAAAGTACAACAGGGTGCCAATGATCTCTTGAATTAGGTGCCTTATCTATGTAATTAATTACATGGTGAAAATCTCCTGTAGACATATGCTATAGTTTCTTCCGAAGGTCTGAAGGAGTGTTGTGGAACATCAAGTATATCCTTACTTACCAGAATATATGAGGCCCTTTGCAATGGCAGCTCTCTGCCCATATATCATAAACTGGCCACATCTTTACAATAAGCTTGTCACAAGAGAAGGAGGAAGCCATAAATCACCTTTCAACATCTAGAATTTATATTTAAACCTATCCTTGCAATGTCATCTCTGGGAGGTCCTTGTATTAAACACAAATAAAATATTTGAGGAACAAACACAAAACCCATAACTCTTCCTTCAAAGCAACAAATAGCTCTACTGTCACTTCTATTTGATCATTTCTCTAGTTTTATTGAAGGCAAGTTATGTGTAAAAAGGAAAGAGGCTTACATTTTTCCAGAGAAAAATAATATAAATACTAGGATGTAAGGACAAAAATCAATTCACAATGACCTCTACAGGGTTTACACTTCTCCAAGCCCTACCCTGCCCAAGCCATACAGATGGCTTATTGAATAAGGCACATGCTTTGCTTTTGGCTAATCCCAGTTCAATCTCTGGAACCACACATTTTCTTTATTCAGAGCATCTCCAGGAGTGGCCTCTAGGCACAAACACAGTACTAAGCACTGCAGGATGAGACCCCAAACAAATAAGTAAATAAATAAACTCATAAAATACAAATAAACTCATTCCCAAGATGTGTTGAGTGGCCATGAACCTGATTGGTGGGGCCCCAACCTGACAACAGGTAAAAAATAAGGCAGGAGTAAAAGGCCTTTCAGTGCATTTTTCTGTCTCAAGAGTTCTAACTGCTAATAAGGAAAATCTCAAATAAATGCCTTTAAAGAAATAAATGTTAAAAATAGAAACTCACCTTACATGAGATAATCTAACATGATAAAGAAACCAGGAGTACAGGACACCTTCTAGGATATATTCTTGCTTTTCCAACTGAACTCGAAACCAATGAAACCTCTAGATAATTATATTATCCTTTCTATGTGCATATATGTTTTAATTTTTAAATAATTTTTAAACAGCTATTCAGAATGTTCTTGAAACCTTTGCTTTGACCTTTGTTTTAAATCCTTCTAGGAGATATTATTAGTTTCCTTTCCTGCCTAAGCTCATTACCATCCTAAGCACAGATGAGTCTTTCTTGGATGACTGAGGTCATCATTTCAGGCTTATTATAATAAATTTCAAGTAGGAGTTTCCATAGCTACTGATTTAAGTCATGTAAAGGAGATTGAACCGAATCTATACTAATCCTAGAATACTTATTCATCGATCATAAATAGTTTTCAGAATCTTTTAAGTACTAAGTCTTGCCATCATCTATTTTCTTAATATTTGACCTTTAACTAATGAATTTTTAAAAAAATATTAAAAATGCACAGAGTGGGGGTGGGAACTGGAATTAATAAATAGGTTTGGTTAAAAGAGGTTTACTTAAACAAAAGGACTAGGTATCGAAGAGGGGGAGTCAGTAGTATTCCACAGTTTATTCACATTCTGTAGGCCTGTCTCTTGGCTTAAAATTGTAAGCACTAGGGGCCGGAGAGATAGCATGGAGGTAAGGCGTTTGCCTTTCATGCAGGAGGTCATCAGTTCGAATCCCGGCACCCCATATGGTCCCCCGTGCCTGCCAGGAGCAATTTCTGAGCATGGAGCCAGGAATAAACCCTGAGCACTGCTGGGTGTGACCCAAAAACCACACAAAAAAAAATTGTAAGCACTATCTATGTGGAATAAAACCAGGTGAAGTTAACTTAAGTTTACATCAAGGCATAAAAGCAAATAAGCATTATTGACACAAAATAATACTACTTTTGCATCACACACACTAAATCTGTGTCAGATGACATGAAATATGGTGATGCCAAGGTATACACATACCACAATCTTATTTTTGTTTAAAATCAAACACTATCTCTAGATTTATATGCAAAAATGAAAGTTTGTTTCCACTAAACTTGTATAAACATGTTTATGACATATTATTAATAAGACTACTAAAAATAAGAAAGTAAGACTCCAAATATTCACCACTGATTAATAGATAAGTAAAATGTAGTTATATGCACAATGAAGTGTTCTTGTAATAAAAAATAAAAATGGGGGGCCGGGCGGTGGCGCTGGAGGTAAGGTGCCTGCGCTAGCCTAGGACGGACCACGGTTCGATCCCCCGGCATCCCATATGGTCCCCCAAGAAGCCAGGAGCAACTTCTGAGCGCATAGCCAGGAGTAACCCCTGAGCATCACAGGGTGTGGCCCAAAAACCAAAAAAAAAAATAAAATAAAATAAAATAAAAATGTATGTTATTACCTGAAAAAAATAATAAAGGATAAGAAAGAGGTATGTATCTGTGTGTTTGTGCCCATGTAGTTTAGTTTTGAAGTTTTTATTTGTTTAGTGGACCACACACCGTGGTGCCAGGGGATAATCAGTTCAATGTTGGTTAGATATGTCATTCTCACCATGCTCAATAAACTATGAGGGTGAGATTAAATATGGGGATCCAGCCTGGAGAACATGCACTAAAATTCTTTGAGCTATCTGTAATATACTGAAAGGAATTTTAAAAGAAATACTTGAGGTGCAGAGAGGGACATGCACTTTCAAGCAGGTAACTGGAGGGAGGGGCCCCGAGGACAGGCTCTGACTGACTGGTACAGTCGCTGCCATTACTGGCTCTTAAGGGCTGTGGCAAAGAGGGGATCTGCACATTCACACATGTAACAGGAGGGAGGAGACCTGAGAGCAGAGCCAAACCTTTGCAACCACCGTCATCATCCTCACTTAGGGCCTTACTTCAGAAAAGGGACCGAGCCCCACACCATAGGTGACAAAAGAGGGCTGAGACCCAAAGGCAGAACACTCTAAGCCACCAAATGCCAAGAAATATGGGCAAACTAAGGAAGACTCTAGCAGCTGGGGATATAGAGAGAAATCCTAGCAAGTCTCCAAGTCCACCATAACAAAGGAGCCCAATAGATGAGGACCTAAAAGTGGCAATGAAAGCCATGGCAATAGAAATCAAGGAATCACTGAGTTCAAGAAATCAATAGATAAACAAATCAACCAACTCAAAGAACTTTTACAGAAGATGATAGAATCCATACAAATAAAATTAAAGGGAATTAAAAGGTCTTAACAAGTAATAATAGCAGAAATACACAGTTGGAGAATCACATAGAAGAACTTGAAGAAAAAATACAAACCAAAAATGACAAAGAAGCCAATAAGGAAATAAAAGGTAAAGCATTGGAAGAAAATGTTAGGTATTTAATGAACAAAGACAAAGGAAATAATCTATGGATGTAGGAATACCAGAATGGGAGGAAATCGGGAAAGGGGAAGAACAAGTGGTGAGGAAAATGATATCAGAAAACTTTCTCACTCACTGGAAGGAGGCTCCAGTGCAAATCCAAGAGGCAAAAAGTGTCCCTAATAAAATCGACCCTAATAAGCCAACACCTAGACATATAGTAATTCAAATGACAAGAGAGAGATATGAATTCCTTAAAACAATAAGGGAGAAAAGAAACACTTTAGAAACTAGAGAAAATAGTACTGCAAAGAGGGCACTAACCTTGTGGCCAACCTGGATTTGATTCCTGGCCCCATATGTGGTCCCCTGAGTAGTGTCAGGAGTGACTCCTTAGTACAGTCTCTGAATTGAGCTCGTGAACAGCCAAAATCAAAATAAATTTTAAGTAAATACTTTATTCCTTCTTATAGAAAAATATTACTAAAAACCCTAATATTTATAAGGAGAAACTCATGCTTCTGATATATGGTAAACTACAATTTGACTGGGGATATAGAGAGAAATCTTAGCACATTTCCAAGTCCACCAAAACACAACATCAACTTGACTGGCCTTTACTCAGTCTGTCCTGGACTGGACATAGCAAAGTATCTGCATGTATTATCAGTAGGCCTTTAAGTAATTCTTTTAATGTATTTCAGACTTCCTTTAACATGTTTTCATTATCTCATATTCCAAAGAATGTTTGCTTCATGCTTATATCTATAGATATATCCAGCTCCCTACCATGTTGTCTACCCCTGGAATATACCATCTCTCCATTCAGGACATATTGGAACTTTCTTTGTAATTTCTTTGTTTGTTTGTTTTTTGGGACCACACCTGGGGACTCTCTGGGGATATTCCTGGCTATCTGCTCAGAAATCACTCCTGGTTTGGTGACCATATGGGACACCAGGGGATCAAACCACAGTTCATCCTAGGCTAGTGCATGCAAGGCAGATGCCTTATCACTTGTGCCACTGCTCAGGCCCCTCTCTGTAATTTCTGAGTGAGCTCTTTTGTAATTTTTGCCTGGATATGGTGAAGAAAAGTGAAAAATCTGTCTACTAGTATGTTGTTTTCTTGTGTTCCCTTCATTTGGGGAACAAATATTTCTGTCTGAAGTCTTAGCTGATAACTGTCATTTTTCGTTCTTATTGGTTTCTAAGCTAATGCTATTAGTCTTAAATACTTTAATCTCTCTTCTGACTGCCACTATTGTGGCATGACCAACACAAACAGGTTTTATTTGCTTTCAGAAAGTCTGCAGACAAATTACTGTAACTGTGCTAGTGGGTAAAAGCAGAAATCCATTGTCTAAGAAAGAAAATTCTACAAAAACCAGACCTGAGTTTAACAAACAATAATTAATGCCACTGTGCTCCTTGCCCTTTTCTGATAAGAAATAAATGCCTCTTTCCTCTTTCTTTCTTAAATAGTCCTTGTTCTCCTCACCTCAAACCCCATTTCCTTGACACAATACAATTTAAAGATTAAGACAAACAAGTATCAGATACAATAGGAAGAAGTCACAAGTTAAAAGACTAATGAAAGTTTCCTTAGAAAAACCATCTTGGCCTGGGCTTTTGTTTTGAAGAAAACTTTTGATTATTATTTTAATTTCCTCAGTAGTGATGGGTCTGTTTAGATAAGCTACATCATCCTGGATCATTACAATCCTGTGGAAGATTATAAGAGTCTAAGTATTTATCCATTTCTTCCAGGTTCTCATGTTTTGTGTCATAGAGTTTCTCAAAGTGGTCTCTGATTACCCTTTAAATCTCTATTTTATCTGTAGTGACCCCTCTTTTCATTTATAATCTGGTTTATTAAGTTTCCTCTCTTCTTTTGTGAATTATGTTAGTGGTTTATTGATCTGGTTTATTTATTTTATAGAACCAACTTTTGCTTTTGATGATCTTTTGGATTGTTTATTTTTTTTATTTCCACTTCATTGATTTCTGCTCTAAGCTTTGTTTTTTTCATTCTGCTTACCTATTTTTGGTTCCTTTTGTTAATTATTTAGTAATTTTATAAGATGTGCCATTAAGTTATTTATGTAGGCCCCTTATTTCATCCTGATGTGTCTTTTCAAAGCTATAAATTGCATTAAAAATTTTGCGGGTGCCTCATTGAGTGCATAGCTGTTTAGGAATAAGATTTCTTCTTGTTGTACATATACTTTTAATATTACAAAATGGCCATAATTGTCCCTTATAACTTTTCTGATTCTAAAGTTTGTGTCATCTGATATTAATATAGCCACTCCAGCTTTATTAAGGAAGTTCTTTGTTTAGATGATTGTCCTCCAACCTTTGATTTTGAGTCTGCTTGTTCTGACTAGTCAGAGGTGACAGGTCAAAAATTTGAATTTAGCTTTTAAATCCATTTTACCACTCTGTGACTCTTAACTGGTGCATTTAATCCATTGATATTGAGAGAGACAATTGTCATGGGATTTAGTGTCATCTTTCTGTAGAAGTTTAGTGTGTCCGTTGGTCTGTCTTGTCTTAAAGTAGACCTTTCATTTTTTAAGGCTGGTATTGAGTATGTAAAAATTTTTGAGCTATTGTTTATCATGAAAGCTACATATACATTCTTCAATCTGAACTTGAGTCTGGCTGGGTGCAGTATTCTAGGTAGAGCATTCATTTTGTTGAGTTTTGCCACTATATTCCACCACTGACTTCTAGCCTTGAGGGTTACCTGTGATTAGTCTAGTGTAAATCTTAAGGATGCTCCTTCAAATGTAATTTCCCTTTTTGATCTTGCTGCTTTTAGTATTCTAGTCCTATCTGTGGAATTAGTCAATGTGTTTAGGATGTGTCTTAGGGTGCTTTTTTTGGGGTGTCTTTTAGCTGGTATTCTTTGGGCATGCAGATATTGGTTGCATGCAGTCTTTAGCTCAGGGAGTTTCTCTATAAGGATGCCCTTGACTGTTGATTCTTACTGGAGATTTCCCTTTTTTGTTTTTGTTCTTTTTTTTTTGTTGTTGTTGTTGTTTGTTTGTTTTCTGGGGGGGTCATACCCGACAGCGCTGAGGGGTTACTCTTGGCTCTATGCTCAGAAATCACTCCTGGCAGGCTCGGGGGACCATATGGGAAGCCAGGATTTGAACCACCATCCTTATGCATGCAAGGCAAACACCTTACCTCCATGCTATTCCTCCAGCCCCCTGGAGATTTTCTTAATGAGTCTCTAAGACTTCAATAATTCTTGTTATTTTTGTTGAGTTTATCAAAGACTTCTATTTTCATTTTTTCACATTCTTTGACATTTTTTTCTATTGTCTGATTGCTTGTTTTAAGGCTCTTTTCTAATCTTTTCTAATGTATGGGGTTGTTATGCATCTTCTCTTCCAGCTCACTGATTCTGTTTTCAGCTGCTGTTACTCTGTTGAAGAGGCTTCCCAGTGAGGTTTTCATTTTGTCTACTATGTTTATCAGTCCTGTTATTTCAGTTTGGAGTTTTCTGATATCTACTTGATTCTTATTTGTGGTTTGTTCAGCTTGATCCATGCTTTCTTTGACTTCCATGAGGATCCTCAATGTTTCTTCTCTAAACTCCTTATCTGAAAAACTAAATAGATGGTTGGCACTTTTTGGGTCATCAGAGTTGCTATCTTCATTCTCTACGCATAGTGTTGGCCTGCATTGTTTCTGCATTGTCAGGCTTGTATGATCATGTCAATAGATGCAGAGAAAACATTCAATTAGATCCAACACCCATTCATGATAAAAACTCCCAAAAAGATAGGAATGAAAGGAAATCTTACTAATATAGGCAAGACCATCTACCATGAGGCAATGGGAAATATTATTCTCATTGGAGATAAAATTGTAGACTTTCCTCTAAAATCTGTACAAGACAGGGCTGCCCCCTCTCACCACTCCTAATAAACATAGTGCTGGAATTTCTTGCCATAGCATTTAGGCAAATAAAAGATATCAAGGACATTCAGATAGGAAAAGAAGAAGTCAAGCTCTCACTGTTTGCAGACATAATACTATATTTAGAATACCCTAAAGACTACCATAAAGCTTCTAGTTCAATAGATTTATATAGCAAAGTGACAGGCCACAAAGGTAACACGCAAAAATTAATGGCCTTATTATACACAAATAATGATAGAGAACAAATTGACATTAGAAAGCAATCCCCTTCACATTAGTGCAACAAAAAATCAAATACCTTAGAGTCAACTTAACTAAAGAAGTGAAGGACGTATACAAAGAAAATTAAAAAACACTGCTTCAAGAATAAAATAGGACACAAGGAAATAAAAACATATTCCCTGTTCATGGTTTGGGAGGATTCACATCATTAAACTATCAATACTTCCCTAGTATCATACAGATGTAATGTAATTCCTCATGACATAGAAGAATGTCATGATACCCATGACATTTTTTAAAGCAGTGGATCAAACACTTCTGAAAATCATTTGGAACTATAACCACCCATAAATAGCTAGAGCAAATCTTAGGAAAAAAATATGGGAGGCATCGCTTTCCCCAAGTTTAAATTGTACTACAAAGCAATAGTGATTAATACAGCATGGTATTGCAATAAAGACAGACCCCAGATTAGTGGAATAGACTTGAATATTCAGAGAATATTCCTCCAGACATACAATTAATTAATTTTTGATAAAAGAGCAAGAAAGGCAAAATGGAGTAAAGAAAGTCTCTTCAGACCCTGGGTTTTCCCCACTCCCAGGCCGGGTCTGGAGACTGGCCTAGGGTGGGGCTTAAATCCCTGTCCTTCGGGCTTGGGAGGATCTCCCTCCCTTCCTGGAGCAGGATTTTTAGCCAGCATGGGCGGGCATCTGGCAGACCTCCGCATGTGCCAGCGGCCTCTTGGCTCGGCCTAGGGTAGGGGGGCCCGGACCTGGGTCACCCGACCCCCTCTCCCCCTTTCCTCCGGATCTCCAGGTGGGTTCCTGGGAGGAGCTGATGGGGCACCCTGGGTTTTCCCCACTCCCAGGCCGGCTCCAGAGGTTGGCTTAGGGGGTGGAGTTTGATTTCGGGTTGGCAGATAGCTGCTCAGCTATACTCAGGCTGTCACTGGCAATTTCATACCAGTCTACATTTTGAAAACCGCGCGGGGAACATATGCTCCTCCTAACCATCACTACCCCAGATTTATCCTTCTTTACTTCAGTAACACACAGTTCTAATCTCTGACCAAAGACATACAGTAGATCTAACAAATCCCAGAACTATTTAGAAGGACACAAATTGAACACATATTGAACACATATATCTTTTTTTTTTTTGTTTTGTTTTTTGTTTTTTGGGCCACACCCGGCGATGCTCAGGGATTCCTCCTGGCTGTCTGCTCAGAAATAGCTCCTTGCAGGCACGGGGGACCATATGGGACACCGGGATTCGAACCAACCACCTTTGGTCCTGGATCGGCTGCTTGCAAGGCAAACGCCGCTGTGCTATCTCTCCGGGCCCGAACACATATATCTTTTGAATATTTTATGGGTATTTTCTTTAACTGCTGTAACTCTCTATATATTCTTCTACCATGATGTTTCTATCCACTTTTCATCTTTTCTTTTCTTTGTAAGCTGTTCAGTAAGGATTGTTGGTGGAACTGTCCCTCAGTTTGATGCCTATGATTGAACTATGTCATGGAAATTGCTGGTCTTGTTCCTATTGCCTCCAGATGCACCAATAACGCTTCATGGCATTGATCCTTGTTTGCATAGACACATTAAAATGGGAAAACACCATACATACAGATAAGTTCTTATCTAATAAATCTCAGTACAATGTACCTTACACCCTGAACATTGATATAATGACCTGGCACAGGCCTCAGAAGAATGGGCATCCTCCATTCACGCCGGAACCAGGCAAGCTATCTACGAAACATCCAAGGTCGTTTATAGCAACAGCTGGAAGCAGTCCTCTACCAAGAAAGACACTACCAAGGGTCTGACATTGACCTCCTAAAAAGAGACTTCCGTTTCCACTGAGAAGACTTGACAACAACAATGACCTTCTCTACAGGACATGGTTCTCTCTATTGCCTCTTAAGTGTGAGGTGAAACGAGAGGATGCTCTGCACCATCCTGACTGCAATATGGGATATGCAGACTCCAGGATCTTTAATACAGAAGCATGATACCAACAACAGAGACTATGTGAGGAATGGAGGTGTATTGCCACTACAGACAATGACTTGAATTGGACAAACTAGTTTGCCTGGAGCCTAGAGTCAGTCCTGTGCCAGGAAACTTCAGGGGTAGGGTCTCCTTGTATTTAGACCATAATTTGTCCTTCCATGCCCCCTTATGTTTTGGTGGGCCTATGCAAACAAATGCCACTTTAATACCGTTTTTTACTATGTTCCCTTGACTCCAATCCTTAAGAAAAACAACCCACTAAAACTTTTGAGGTTAACTTAAACTAGTAAGCATGTGCATGGAACTAGAGAAATGTACTTTGCCCTCAATGTTTAAGGAGCTACATAAGTCTAATGTCTTTAGATTATATTGTGTGCTGCTAAGAAATAGTATGTACTACAACCGGGGATTTGAGGGACAACGTAATTGTATTGTACATGGGTTCAGTTTTGTTTTTCTTAATGTTCTTTGGCTGAAAGTTCAAGGCTGGGATATCATCGATGGGACTACCGAGAATTATGTTTATGGGTGATTGGGCTTCCACTGTAACTTTACCCTGTCCTCTTTCTTTGCATCTTTGTTGTCATAATTAAAATAATAATAAAAAAGAAAGAAAGAAAGTCTCTTCAAAAAGTGGTCTTGGGACAACTGGTCAGCCACATGCAAAAAAGCAAACTTGGAACTCCATCTAAAACCAGGCACAAAGGTAAAATGCAAATGTATTAAATACCTTGATATCATACCCCAAAACATAAGGTATTTAAAAGAACATGTAGGTATATTTACCTCATGACATGAGACCAAAGGCAACTTCAGGAAGGAAACATCATTCTCCAAAGCAGTGGAATGGGAGTTAAACAGATGGGACTATATCAAAGAAGCTTCTGCACCTCAAAGGTGCATATACAAAGGATACCAAGCCACCCACAGAATGGGAGAGACTGTTCACTTTATACCGATCAGATAAGGGGATAATATCTAAGATATACAAGGTACTGACAGGACTTAACAAGAAAAAAATCTAACCTCATCAAAAGATGGTGAGAATAAATGATGAGATACTTCCTCAAAGAAGAAATACAAATGACCAAAAGGAACATGAAAAAATGTTCTACTGCACTAATCATCAGGGAGATGCAAGTCAAAACAATGAGATACCATCTCCTGCCACAGAGACTAACACACATCACAAAGAACAAGAACAATAAGTGCTGGCGGGGTGTGGAGAGAAAGGAATTCATTCACTGCTGGTTTGAATGTCATCTAGTTCAGCCTTTATGAAAAACAATATGGAGATTCCTCAAAAAGCTGGAAATTGAGCTCTCATATAATCCAGCTATACCTCTCCTAGGGATATACTCTAGGAACCTAAAAACATAATGCAAATATGCCTTTAGCACACCTATATTGATTGCAGTGCTATTTGCAATAGCCAGAATCTGGAAACAACCCAGATGCCTGAAAACAGATGAGTGGCTAAAGAAACTGTGGTACATATACACAATGGAATGCAGTTGTCAGGAGAGATGAAGTCATGAAATTTCCTATACATGGATGTACATGGAATCTATTATGCTGAGTGAAATAAGCGAGAGGGAAAGAAATAGACACAGATTAGTCTCATTTATATATGGGTTTTACGAAAAATAGAAGACATCCTGGTAATAATACCCAGAGACAGTAGAGATGAGGGCTGAAAAGATCTGCTCACAATATGAAGCTTACCACAGAGTGATGAGTACAGCTAGAGAAATAACTACTCTAACAACAATCCTGGCAATGGTAATGAGTGAGAGAAGTAGAATGCCTGTCTCGAATACAGGCAGGAGGTGATACAGGAGGGATAACGGGAGGCATTGGTGGTGGAAATGTTGCACTCTTGAAGAGAGGTGATCTTTTTTATGACTAAAACCCAACTACAAATATGTTTGTAATCATGGTGCTTAAATAAAGACTTTTTTAAAAAAGTTAAAAAGCTAGTGATAAAAATGCCTTTTCTTTAAAGAAAGCTAGTAAATTTAGAGGGAGTATTTAAATGTTTCAAAATAACACTAGCAACAACGGCAAAAAAAATGTTAGGAGAAAAGTCAAAAATTTCGTAAGAAGAAAATTGTCTCAGCTATAATGAGATGAGAATTTAAAATAAAAGAATAAAACAGTGGGGGATGAGTGATAGCACACCGTGTAGGGCAGGGGTCTCAAACTCAATTTACCTGGGGGCCGCAGGAGGCAAAGTCGGGGTGAGGCAGGGATTTCGCAAAAAATCGCATTGAACATTTGCATACCCCGAACGGAACTGCTCAGGGTATGTGAATGTTTAATGCGATTTTTTTCTTACTAATGCGATTTTTATTGTGATTATTTCATAAGCGAATAATCGCGAATACTGTGATATTTGAAGGCCGGCCGCGGGCCACAAAATGTCGTACAGAGGGCCACAAACAGCCCATGGGCCACGAGTTTGAGACCCCTGGTGTAGGGTGTTTGCCTTGCATGCTGTCAATCCAGGTTCAATCTCCAGCATCCCATTTGGTCCCTGGAGCTTGCTCAGAATGATTTCTGAATGCAGAGCCAGGAGTAATCCCTGAGTGCTACTCAGTGTGCCCCAGAATTTAAAAAAAATTTTAAATAAATGAAAGATTGGGCCATTCTGCCAGTTGATCTAGATCTCCTTTCCCCCCAGGTGCCATCTCTTCTGCCCCATGTCCCAGAAGCACACAACCTCTTATGCAGATAGGCAATATCACTTTTCTTCACATCTCATAGGAAACAAATATTAGATTCTTAATACTGAATTCACCCTAAAGTATCTTGGCTGTCTCTGTCAACTTAATCTTAACTTCAATTTCCTATTGTCACAAAAATTAACTAGGTAATTAAGATCATAAGAGATCTTAGAATCCTAACTTACAGAACCAATGGTATTGCAAGTTTTCTTGGAATACTTATATGAAGCTCTAAACAAGTTGTTGCAACAAATTTGGTGAGGATAGCTGCGACAGAAAAAGAAGAGAGGAACATCCACTTGATTCCTAAAAGGGTTCCCTGGCAGGGGCATGTTTGGCGAATTAGAAAGACTCATCCCCAGACTCTAATAGACACAAGAAGGGAGCACACAGTGAGTATAGATAACACAGAGAACTCAACCAGTACTAACAAGATCTCCAACTTCTCGGATGAAGTCTTTAGAGAAACATGTTGTGGATGTTCAATGGATGCAAAAAAGAAAAAAATCTATGTGTAAGAAAGCATCAGGTGAGAAAACTATAATCAGAAGAGACAGAACTATAGAATTTGGCAAGATTTAAAAGTGTTTTAGTTAGAGACTTTATCACCCCTTAACAGATCACCTGGACTAACGCTGAACAAGGAAGCAACACTTTTAATGAATTAAATGGAAGTAATGGGTTTAGTAGATATGTAAGACTTGTCATCCCTCAAAAGTCAAATACACATTCTTCTCTACTGCTTATAAAGCATTCTTCGATAAAGACCATATGCTGTGTCACCAAAACATACCCCTGTAAAATTAAGAGGATAGAAATATCATCTAAACTCTCAGGGGCTGGTGCAATACATAATGGTAGGGTGTTTGCCTTGACGAGGCTGATCCAGGACAGACCTGGGTTCGATTCCCAATGTCCCATATTGTCCCCAAGTCAGGAGCAATTTCTGAGTGCATGGCCAGGAGTAACCCCTGAGTGTCACTGGGTGTGGTCCAAAAAAAAATAAAACAGACCATGATGTGTTAAAAAAAAAGTTAATCACAGACAGAAATGAGAAAAACTCAAAACATTTGGAAATTTAACAACTCACTGCTGACAAACCAGTAGTTCAAAAAGAAAGTCAGAGAGGAAATAAAAGAGATTCCTGGAAACAAAGGAGAATGAGAACATAAGTTACCAGAACCTATTGAATAGTTAGAGTAGTATTAAGAAAAAAATTTTATAGCAATCCAAACATTCATTAGGAAGGGGGGAAAAAAGCACTTAATTGACACCACTTATGTAGCTTAAAAATAAATAAAAAAGTAAAAGAACCAGCAAGAAGAACCCAAGGCAAACAGAAGGAAAACATGAAATAATAAAACAGCATAAGTTAAAATTAAAGAATACATAAATAAGACTGACAAACCAGTCAGATTCAAAAAAGTCAGATTCAAAAAGAAAGAAATTGATAAAACCCTAGAAAGCTGAATTAGAAAAGAAATGGAAAACATCATGAAAACATCATGTTTAGGGATTAATTGGGGACTTTGAAAAAATTTATGCCATGAAACAGAGAACCTAAAATAAATGGGAAAAATATTTGGACTCCTATAACTTCCTGAGCTCGAAATAAAAAGAACAGAGCACCTTCACAGGCCAATCACTAGCAAGAAAATAAAAATGATAATAACAAATCTTTCCAAAACAAAATCACAGGCCTAGATGGATTTACAAGTGAGTTTATTCAAACCTTTAAAAATCTACTTCCAATGCTTTGCAAGCTCTTTCAGAAAGCTAAAAAACCAGAAATACTCCCAGTTTCCATGAAGCAAGTATTACTCTGCTACCAAAATTAGACAAAGAGGCATCAGGAAAAAGAAAACAAAAACCAAATATGAATGTCCCTGACGAACTATTAGCAAAAAAGCTAACAATATAACCAAAAAATTATAGAATCATCCCAGGGATGAAAAGATGGCTTCATATATACATATATATGTCATATGTATACATGTCATATATATATATATATGTCAATTCATATAATATACCATACCATTACAGGAAAATAAAAATAACATGATCACATCAATAGATACAGAGAAGACATTCAACATATCTAATACCCATTCAAGATAAATTTTCCTAAAATAAGAGTTAACAGAATTTCCTTAATATAATTAAAGCTATTTACCATAAATCTATAGCAAATAATGTACTCAAGATGAAAATTAAAAATCTTTTTTCTAGGATCAGACAAAAAAACAAAATTGCTCACAAGTACTTGAAGTCCTTGCCATGTAAATTATGCAATAAAAAGATATTAATTGCACTGATATTAGGAAAAAATAAGTTAGTCTTACTATATGCTATATAACTTGTTATTATACATAGAAAACCCTTAAGACTCTACTTAAAGTCCTACAAACAATAAACCTGTAAAGTGATAAAATCCTACAAAATCAAAATATAGAAATTTATATAAAAAGAAATTTAAAAATTAATGTTTTAGAACATTCTTTAACACTGAAGCTAAATTAATAACCAGAAAGATTATCAAACAAAACTACATCAAACTAAGGCTTCTTCATTGCAAAAGATGATGATCAGAATCAAAAGACACCTCAAAAACTAGGAGAGAATATTTGACTACCTCTCATTTGGTAAAGGATTAATATCCACAATATGTAAAGCATTGGTAGAATTTTAGAAATAAAAAAAAAAAGAACAACATCAAAAACTGGAGAGTGGAGTGGGGGTGGAAGATAACATAAATGTTCTCAAAATGATGGCCAAAAGAAAATTTTTTGGTGTTATACAACATTTATCAGGGAAATGAGGAACAAATGAAGAACAAAACAACACAACTATGATATACCAGTATGATTGACATGCATATACATCCATGTATAGGAAAATTTTATGACTTCATCTCCCCTGACTGCTGCATAATATTCCATTTTGTATATGTACCACAGTTTAAGCCAGAGGGAGAGAAATAGACACAGAATAGTCTCACTCATCTATGGATTTTAAGAAAAATGAAAGACATACTTGCAATAATTTTCAGAGACAAAAGAGAGGTGGGCTAGAAGTTATAGCCCACTACTTGAAGCTCACCACAAAGAGTGGTGAGTACAGTTAGAGAAATAACTACATTGAGAACTATCATAACAATGTAAATGAATGAGATAAGGAGATAGCCTATTTAGTGTATAGGCAGGGGTTGGGTAGAGAGGAGGGAGATTTGGGACATTCCTGATGGGAATGTTGCATTGGTGAAGGGGGGTGTTCTTTACATGACTGAAATCCAACCACAATCATGTTTGTAATCAAGGTATTTAAATAAAGATATTTAAAAAAAAGATTGACATGCATCTCAAAAAGTAATATCCATATAAGGGAATATGGGGGAAATGGGACCCTCATTAATTAAGGTTAAAATGTCAACAGATCCAACCATTTTGGAAAATAATTATGGACACTCTTCAAAAGGTTTGGTGCAAAAAACAATATTGACTAAAATTACAGTGTTGGAACAGAACTTCTAGAAATGTAAAGAAAGACTTCACTCTAGTCTCCATCCTATGACCTCACTCTAGTCTCCATCCTATGACCTGTGCAAATACTGAGATCTCTAGTTACTGAAATCTGATTTTATCATCCACAACTGAGTGGTAAGTTTCCAGACAGCACAAAAGGATCTAGGGAAGAGAAAAAGAGCATGTATGGAACCTATAGTAATTCCCATGACAGTATGCTTCAAGGGCAGAGAAACCCTATATCTCTTAGGCCAAGGGAATCAATTCCCTTTCTAATGTCCCCAATATTTACTGTGTCTATGCCAAAAAAAACACTAATTAATTTTTTATTACTGTTGTTGTTGTTGTTGTTGTTATTGGTGTTTTTTCTTGTTTTGCGTGCTTTGTTTTGTTTTCATTTCAGGACTGTGGTTATTGTTTGGTCGTTTTCTTTATTGTTGTGATGCTTTTTGGGTTCTTTTGTTTAAATTTTTTGGTATGGTTTTTATGTTTTTCTTCCTTTTCCCCTTTCTTCTCTTAAATTGATATTAATAGCCTCTAGAAGGACTCCTCCCATTTCTTTCTTGTTTTAATTTTACTCCCTTTTTTTTCTCTTTCTTTTTCTTCCCTCCAAAGGAAGCACATAACTTGAACCATCTTGTTCTGCCTCACAAATTGAGGGGGAAATAATGGTGGGTACTAAGACCAATCAGGTTTATGAACATTGAGTAGAAATAAAGAATAATCATACTTAAACACCAAATCCAAAACCAACAACAACAGAATCAAAACCCAATCTACAACAAGCTAGACACAGAGGGGACCACTTATCCTAGCAGCCCGAAGGTCAAAGGAGGAGGATATGGGATGCATGCTGGGAACAGGGGTGGAGGGAGGACAACACCAGTGGTGAGAATACCCCTGATTCAATGTCACTATGTACCTAAAATATTACTGTGAAAGATTTGTAATCCACTTTTGTCTAAATAAAATTATTTAAATAATAATAAAAAAATTAAATAGTCTGAAAAAATATACTTGCTACGGAAACTTTCTTTTCTCTCCCATCTTATTAGTTTCTTTATTTTTAAAAATAACTTTGCCTTTGTTCTTCCTGAATTCTGTCAACTATGTGATATATTTCCTTTAAATAAATTTAAAAAAATAAAAAATGTTTATATAAAAAACCTAGTAGTTGAGTTTCCACATGACATAGCAATTCCAGATGTGTGCATCTACCCAAAGGCCCCAAAAATTCTATTCAGAAAAAAAAAACACATTAGCTCTTCTATATCCACTTCAGCATTATTCACAATTGCCAAATTTTGAAAACAAAGTGTCCAATAACAGATATAAACAAAATAAAGAATATAAACAGAATAAAGAAACTATGATAAATAAACAGAATGGAGTTCTATTTGCTTTAAGATGAAATTATACAATCTCTTCTACATGGATGGATCTGGAGAGTATCTATGCTGAGTGAATTTACTTAGAAGAGAGACAGCGAGAATAATTGCCCTCATATGTAGGGTATAATGAACAAATAATATATAAAGAAACAAAGTAGTGGTCCAAAGGCAACAGAAATTGAAATAGGGTCTTCAGTAGGAAGATTACCATGGAAAGGAAAGGGATGGGACAATTAGAATTAAGGGGACACTAGAGCAACAGTTGAGAGAAATAGATACTCTGGGGGAGAAAGTGATGCTGTATTGTGTAATGTATGAAGCCCTATCATTAGCAGTACTATAAATCTGGCCAGCATAAAAAGTGCTTAGCTTGCATGTGGTCAACCTGAATTCCATCAACATCCCATATGGTTCTCCAGCAACTACCAGTAGTAACTACTGAGTGCAGAATCAGGAGAAACCCCTGAGCATCATCAATTGCAATGCCAGAAACAACAACAACAACAACAAAAAAATAACAATACTGAAATATTAAGAGAATAAAAACATGGGTCCTAAATCAAATATTACCAAAAGTTGGTATTGAGAAGAAAAAATTAAAAATGAAGATCCCAAGCAAATGAATAGAATATCACCTTCACACAGACCCAAGGAGAGACTGCCTCCTAGAAAAACTTGTCTCAGGACAAAAGAGAAAGGACATGCATAAGAAATGGTGCATACTGTTCATTTATAAAAATAAAGTTAAAGGAATAATTCAATTTAGGATTTGTTTCCTTTAAGGTCACAGTTATGTTCAGGAATCAGTCCCAGGTGCTGGAGCAATAGTACAGGAGTTAGGTTACTTGTCTTGTACACAGCCAACTCAAGTTTGATTCAAGCACACCATATGCCCATATGGTTGCCTGAGCTCACTGGCAGGGATTCCTGAGGAGATAGTCAGGAAACCCTGCACACTGGGTATGGTCCAAAAACTACAAAAAGAGTCAATCCTGAGATTACAAGGGCTCAAATCCAAACCTCCTGAAACCAACTATGCTATCTCTCTGGGTATCTCTGCTATCTCACCCCATAATTTGGGGTGGAAGATGGGAAATAAGGTCATCTAACAACTTTTATGAGTGATGAAGAATGAGCCTAGAGAAGACACTGTGGCTCAAATGGAGGGACAAACAAGTCTCTATGAAAGTAAGAAGGAGCTTTTATGCTCCAATCTTGAATGGGGTGAAGAGTTAAACTGCTAATGTTTGATAAGACCCTACACCTTCTCACTTCATGTGTCTTAAATTCTATACACAAACTTTCATAATATGCTGAGCTATATTGGGTTAAGGAGGTTAGGTAAAGAGGTACTAATGTAGTTGAGAAAGATGATAGGAATAGATGAGGTAGATTATCTTGAAGGGAAAATAATCTCTTTTTTAACTTTCTTTTTTTTTTTTTTCGGTTTTTGGGCCACACCCGGCAGTGCTCAGGGGTTACTCCTGGCTGTCTGCTCAGAAACAGCTCCTGGCAGGCACGGGGGACCATATGGGACACCGGGATTCAAACCAACCACCTTTGGTCCTGGATCGGCTGCTTGCAAGGCAAACGCCGCTGTGCTATCTCTCCGGGCCCTCTTTTTTAACTTTCTAAAGAGAAAAAAAAATCTAAGATCATCCAATACTAGTAATAGTTAAACCTAGTGCTGTAGTCACTACAGTTTCTGCAATGTAGTAGCTTCAATGTATCAGAATCAATGGAAAACAAAAAAGTGACATTGAAAGCAAAATAATAATAATGTCCATGTTGAAATACTAGTGGCCTGAAGTTATAAGCAATATTAGAATATTAGATTCTTAATATTATCTGATATAATACTGATTCTATTTATGAGTTCATCCAACCAAATATGCAACAAACCAGCGTGCTGCACATTTACTATATGCCAAGATATGTACCAGATGGTGGAAATAGAAAGATGTCAGACATACTGCCTGACATGAATTGCTCTGCCCCGGAGGGAGCAAGGCAAAAATTAAATCAACATTTCAGTGTAGCATAAGCACAAATTGGAGAGATTTCCAATGGACTAGCAAGCCCAGGGAAGATACCACTTTCCCTCCAGATGGTAAAAGGGAAGATATGCACTATAGTCAGAGGAAACTGCATGTGCAAATATAAGGACAAGAGACACACAGCTTGGCTTATTCACAGAGGAGTATTAGCTCCTGGTAGTTGAGATCTTGAAAGAAAAATGATCAGATTAGATAAGTGAGGGGTTTCTCAACCTTAACACTATTGACTTTTAGGGACTTACACATTTTGTTGTGTGGCTGACCTGGGCACTGTAGATGCTGGTTTCTACATATTTAATATCGATAAAAAAAAACAAAGAGAGTAATCATCAAAAATTATGAAAATAATTAGGGAAATTGATCAAAATCTGGTCTGCACACTTTACTTGCAATGTGTACACTTGACTTGAACATTGGGTTCAATTCCCAGTATCATGTGATTTCCCTAAATGCCACTGGGAACAATCTCTGAGCACCAAGCCAGGAGTAGTCTCCAAGCACTGAAGGTTTTGATTCAAAAGACAATTTTATAATATCACTAGAGAAGTTTAAATGGGTCTATTTATGAATGTCTTACATGATATTAGCATAGTATTTTCTAAGCCTTAGACATAGTAGAAGAAATTTCATGTCTATATATGCTCTTTCAGTTTTGTGTAGAGCACTTTTGTAGAGACTAAACTAGAATAAGGAGCCAGATGGGAGAAGGTGAATGTGCGTGCCCAGGCAAGAGGCAAACTTAAACTGAGACAATGGAATTGGAGCAGAAAATACAGGTATGAAGGGAGGAGATAAATTGATGTCTTGTTCTCTCTGTTCTCTCAGTCAAAATAATCAAAGTGCAAACAAAGTGAATCTTAACATGATTATAACTAGCAAATAAAGTTACAGTTTAATGATAGAAAAATGAATACTGCATGAAGCTTTCCTAGAGAAAACACTTCTGCTTTACCAAAAATCATTTCACATTAAAATTAATACATTCATTTTTTAAAGAACACGATAACTGCTGAGACACCAAAAAATAAGAGAAACTATGTGTAATCATGTGTAAGAGTAGTTGGGGTTATGGAGGCCCTGGGATTGACTAGACTGGTGGCCTCTTCCATCTGAAATAATTTGACTTGTCTTTTTCTTCAGCTTTAGAACCTTACCTCAGGCCAACGACAAAAAATAAAGTAAAACTCCAAGTAAACAACACTGATATTTTTATGGAGTTACTCTTTTGAGCACATTCTGTCCATGAACTTATATAGCACCGTTCATGGAATGATCTTGAAGTGTCAGGGTGCTTAATTGTATTTCCTCAGAAAGCAGTGTGAGAAAAAAATGTCTTTGGGGGTAACAATTAAATTATGCTGTCCAGATACATTGCTTACCATGACCCTGAATTCTTGGGAGATCTTCAAAGGTAAAGAAGGGTAAGGGTATTTCATCTTTCCCCAATGGGCTGTTCTGCCATAGGCAGTGCTCCTGAAATCATTTGCATGTCTCTCCCTACACCAGTCTTCTCCAGAGTAGCCCTAAGCACCAAGATACAAAAGCATGTGTTTTGTAAGGTAGTCATACAAATTGAAATCAGGTAAACCTAAAGACAGGGTGTGAGGCAGCCTCGAATATCACCCTGGTAGGAGAAACATTGAATTGGCTAAATTAACGTTTTTCTCTTTCAAAGTCTTCTTGTATTCCCCTACCATCTCTATTTCAATTTCACCACTCAGGTAGCTGATTTATTAACCAATCTCTCTAGAGACTGCTGGTCTTTCCAATGAGACTGTTAGGGGAAAAAAAAAAGGCTTATGCTGCCCAAACTTACTATTACTGGAACACCTCAGGAGACAGAACATTTATAAACTTCCTGTCATCCAATGTACAGTTTGATAGCCATTCATTTTAACTTAATTTGCAGAACCAAAAGTCTCCAGCTTACTTGCTATATAAAAAGTGACTTTTTAGCTATTACCTATTATCATTTTGCTTTCTGCCAATGGTACAAAGGTAAAGAGCAGTGCAGAGTTGGAAATCCTTCATTTGTAGTTAAACAATGAGCTTCAACGTAGTTTTTATCTGGGTGGCAAGCTTAAAACACTTGAAAATCTAATAAAAATATCAATAAAGAAATCTATTCATTTTCTTAGGGGGTTAATAATGGTAATGTACTACTTTAGTACCAATAAATGCCTAATCGAAATCTTTGAGAAATTTAACTTGATTATTTTTCTTGTTACCTAAACTTCATTTACTTTTCTTATTTACTTGAGTTTATTTATTTGTTAAAAAGCACTCCAGAAAATTATCTCATTGTTAATAAAAGAAATTAACACCAAATTATGAGAGGATAATAAACTAATAAAAAGTATTTTCTAAAGAGCCCTCAAATTAACAAATAAACACAACAATAGCATTACAATTCTTAGTGTTTTGATAACCTAGGTTCCAAAAAAAAGATCATTAATCTGGAAATTGTTGGTCCAAACTACCCCTATATCAGATGTAACAAATGCAGTACACTATACAATCAAAATCTTGAAATCAAGACTACTGTCATCAGATTATACTGGTGAGTTAAATCATATATTTAGGATAAGACAGAAGGTACTTGTTCACTAATTTTGAACCACTGAACCATTCTTCTTTTGCCAGCAAAGCCAAATCACATCATCTGGATATTGACGCTGTGTTCACTTTATTACTCCCCTGAAACAATTTCTGGCAAGTTCACCGATGGCCTCATTTTTGCTGAATTCTAGCTACTGAACACTTTTAAGTCCTTACCTCAATTGACCTTTATCTTTTCTCTTTTCTTATTGGTCTACATTAGATAAGATTTACTGAACTTTTTCTCCCAATTATGCTGGAAAAGATATTTTGCCTGAACAACAAAGTTTCTATTGTTTTCCAAATATTTTTCCCTGTGCTTTGTAGTTTATATCTTGTTCTCCTTTTATAGGACAAGTGCTGTCTTTTTTTTTTTTTTTTTTTTTTTAATTCTTGAGGACAGTAGATTTGCTACCATTGCTGTTTTTAAACTATTTTCTACTCCTCGACTTCTTTCTTCAGGGGTCAGTTTTTATTGTTGTTGTTGTTTTTTATGATTATCTTTCATTTTCTTCTCTCTCACAAGAGCTTTCCCAGCTATGACTAACAGTAAAAGGTGGCACTTCACAGGCTTCCATTTAGGGTTCATTTCATTCATGGCCCATCTCAGCAGTAAACTGTGAAGAGCCTTACTACAGGATGATGGCATACATACACTGTGGGTGTAGATTCCCCCAAGACCCCTATTCCACTTATTAAGCAAAAAATTCCACTATGGAATTTTGTTTTGCTGCCATTATTTGTCTGAAGAAAAATAGTCCTTGCTAAACTTTCTCAAGGGCAAAATAGACAATATGTCCTTATTTAAACTGTTCTTTAAGCATAAATATTTAATGCTCTGCTCTACAGCTTTCATCCCCCCATCTATTATCTCAGAACAAAGTCTAGATTCTTTTTTCTCCATTTCTTTACACCAATGCTCAGTTTGCTTTCTACAAGTAGAAATGGTATATTTTTATTTCTCACTATGTAATTTAAAGACATCCCCTTGTTTTTCCCTGACTTGTCATCAGCCTTTGATAATTTGACATGAAATTTTAAAATTCATGATTAAGCTTCCCGAAAAGTGTTTTCTCATTTCAGAGGTTTTCAGATAACATATCTAGAAAAAATTTCAGAAATCATTCATATTTCAGAATCCTTCTATATTTGAGGCTTTTAGATGCTTTCATACATTAATAAAAAGTAAATGTACACTGTGGCAACATTTTTCACCTGTACTGTAAATGTTTCATTGTAACAGCCCAGCAACAGAGCACTTTCTTTACATATGTAAATTCCTAGGCTTAATTCCTTGCACCAAAAATTAAAATAACCCTCTTTCCTTTGAAGGATCCCAGGACAGCTCAGTTGTAAAATGTCTGCTTTTTAGGTATAAGACATGAATTTGATCCCTGTCATCACCCCTAAGTACAGAGTGAGAATTAAGGCCAAATACGTGAGTGCTGCATCTAAGTAAATACAATCACAATCACTGAAACAATAACAACAGCAGAAACACCAAAAAGGGTATAAAATTGTTCTTCAAAATATTATTTCCCCTTGTATATCTGATGCTGGAATACAAGGGGCACAATTGCAAAGACAGAAAGCACCCAGAGACTTCCTAAAGATAGTCAGGTCACAGCTGCCTGTTGTACTCACTTGCCAAATGAACAAATCAGATTCTACTTGCACAACGTGTGCTACTACCATCTAGGAATAAGGTCCCCGACTATTTCTAAAACTTTCCCAACACAGGTTTCCCTGTCATCACCCAAATCTACAAAACTATGGCAAAATGATGTTATTCATAATTAATAATATATCGCTTCTCGGCCTTTTGGCTAAGATCAAGTGTAGCAAAATTAATAATAATAACTGCTAGGCACTGATGTTCTTGTATCCCTTATTGCCATCCAGCCATGCTCAAACATGACCCATAGGTACTTCTATGAAAAACAAGCTCAATATTTAAGTTATTACCCAGGGTCTCAAACATAGTGTTCAGTTAATCCTGTTTATTCATGACTGTGGACTTTACACTTCTACTTGTTGACTAGGCCCATTTAAATTTGGTGCATAGGTACTCACAGCCCCATACTCTTGATTACTAATAAAGTCTGTTCAAACTTGGCATATATGTCCATCCATATTTTTGTACACTCAAACCCTAATCACACTCAACCCCTCTCAACTTTGATGTTATGGCAAGTATTAGGTACTCACAGCTATAATCTCTTAATCACAACCCAGACTTCTTAAACTCAAATCAGGAAATAGTACCTGAAAATCAGACTCTGAATTCCCTATTCATTGCCAGGCTCACTTGACGTACTCCTAGCCTATCTAAGTCCTTAAAGGACAGCAGACATATCAGAGAGATAAAAATTCATAGAAATAGACCAAAACAAGATCCTTTTAAAAACTTCTAATACAATAGAGCTCTGCAAGCTATATGAAGAAGAATTCAAAGCAACAATCCTAAAAGTACTCACTAAAATAAAATTAATAGAAGAGAATTAAAATAAAAAATAAATAAAAATCAAAGTTTAATTAAAAGATCAATCTGAAATTAAAAAGCCATTCTAATAAATAAGTGATTATGGTAATGAGCACTATAAGAGGAGTCCACATCATGAAATATTGTGTAGTAGGTCTTGAGCATACAGGTTCCTTTCCTAAACACAATCTAAAATCATGAGATTTATGGTATAATGGTAAACTACCTACAACTGAAAACAGATTATAATAACATATTCAATAAATGAGCTCTATAGCAGGAATTCATGGCATGCAGTCGCATATTCCATTGCTATCTTTGGACATAAAATTAGATTATACTAGCAAGCATAATCAAGTAGAAAATGAATCGAATAGTATTTTTGTCATGACATTATCATAATGAGCTGTGTCTTCTGAGTATAATAGAGTATGGGTGACCAACCTATATCTCCAAGAAGCACTGTGGACACAAAGATCAAGGAGTTACTATAGACATAGTAAAATTAAGACTTTAAACTACTTATAGAGAGCACTATAGTGGGAGTCCATGGTTTCCAAATGCATTCTGCATCCGTTTCTGTGAATAAAGCATTAGAACATTATTATAGACATCTATAAAGAGCAGTTGATTGGACACCTGCTTAGTCTAAACAGCTGTACCTGTTCTTGATGGGAAAGTTTAATCCATTGATAATTAAAGAAACTATTGACAGAAAGGGCTGTTGGACTATAATATTGTGTAGGGTTGTTGTTGTTACAATTGGGGCTTTGGTTTGTGTAATTGTTCTGAGTAACTCATATAGGGTCTGTTTGGTTAGTGCAAAAATTTTGAGTTCTTTTTTTGTCTGAGAATATTTTAACCCTCCCTCCCACATAAATGAGAGTTTTGCTGGGTAATAGACTCTAGGTTAAAAGTTTCTTCAATAGTTTGAATATGTCATTCCACTCTTTTCTTGCCTGGATTGTTTCAAATGGAAGATCTTGTTTGATTCTTATGTTGTTTCATTTATACTTGATTTTTTCCTCCATTACTGCTTTAAAAAATCAATCTCTCTTTGTTGTTTTTTTTTTTTGCCATTTGTATTATTAAATGTTTTGGTGTTGTTCTGTTAGGGTCTATTTTGTTTGACACTCTTTTTGCCTCTTGGATTTGTATTGTCTTCAAGAATACTCTATACACAATCTAACTCACAAAGCCTTTCTTCAATGAAGTTTACCCTCACCAATCATGATTGGCCTAGAAATGGCCAGATGGAAAACCTTTCCATCTGACTTACAAGCTTTGTATTTGTTAAGCATTCTGTCCCATTTCACCTGGGTCAGCTTTTCAACTGTAACCCATAGATCAATCCTCAGTGTCTGTATATGTTTGCTCTTGAGTGTATGTGTTGGCCACCTCATGTCTGTCTCATGTCCATCTGTAATATAGATAATGTTGGTCTATGTTATATACTACCTATCTCCCATTATATATAACTTCTCCTTCCCTCCCTTTGCTTACCACCTTAAAAATTCTTTTCAACCCATCACTCTCTCTCACCCCCAGCTGTTATTTCCCTCCATTT
Source organism: Suncus etruscus (assembly GCF_024139225.1). NCBI lineage: Eukaryota > Metazoa > Chordata > Mammalia > Eulipotyphla > Soricidae > Suncus > Suncus etruscus. The sequence goes on along the minus strand of NC_064858.1, from coordinate 51,721,817 downwards.
AACCCTTTTTACCCTCATTTCTTAACTCCTTAGGAAACATAACATTCCCCACCCCAGCCAGCTGCCAACCAGCTCCCAAAGTGAAAAGATAGATTCTCAACTCAAGAAGAACTTGCCACTGCTGCTGCTGCTGATTTGCTCTTGCTCTTGGTGGTTCTTCCCCCCCCCACACACACCTCTGTTTGCTGTAGACTATTGCTCACTACCACATTCAGTTTTTAGGAAGCCCCCAGCTCAAGGACACTTCCTGATATGTGGCTGCTGGGAGCCATTTTTTAGATTTTATCAAATCAGGCTGTGCTCCTGATTTTATTCCCCTCCCCCCAGACTATTTCAAAAGACTTAAAGGGGACATGTAAATATCCTTTGAATATTTCTTTAGATGTATTTTCTTAATAGGCATAACACCTACTGACTATCTTCTTATGTACTGGCAATTTTCTCCATTTTTTAGAATCTATTTATTAGGGAATTATAGTAAAAAAATTTTTTCTAGTGTTCTGAGTTCATGTTAGAACCAGGTTATTGGGATTGTATAGCTTGTTATTTTTACTCCCATATGCACCAATAGTACCATGTGGCATTGTTTCTTTTTGCATAGCCACATTAAAATGGGAAGTCTTATGTGTGCAAAAAAGTTCTTATCTAATAGATACAGGAACACATAAATTTTATATTGCAGCAGGTCCTTACACCCTGAACACTTGTCATAGTGACTTGGCTTAGCCTTCAGAAGATAGGAAATTGACCATTCACCCCTGAATCTTGGACCCCATCTATGAAAACAGCATGGTTTTCTACACCAGCACCAAGAATCTGACTTCTACCAGGGAAGGCCCTACTGCTGCCATGGCATAGACTTACTCCAGAGTGGTTTCATATGGCACCTTGAAGACTTGGTAACAGCAAAAACCTGCTTTCATGGCAGAGTTCTCTGCATTGCCACCTAACGGTAAGATGAAACCAGAAGATGCTCTGTGTCACCCTGACTTTGACATAAGATCTATGCAACACCAGGATCTTTAACTACAGAAACCTGACAGCAACAACCATGATTGTGAAGAGCTTCTACTGGGACCACAAGGAAGACTTTGGAGTTAGACAACTTAGCATGCCTGAAACCTGTATTTGGCCTTATGACAGGATATTTCGTGGGTAAGGTCTCTCTGTTTTTAGGCCAAGGTTTTTCCTTTCTGTTTCTTCAAATGTTCCTATGCCTATGCAAAAAGCAACTGCCATACACACACATTTTTATTGTATTTTTATCTCTTATTTTTAAAAAAATAAAGAGAGCTTACTAAAACTTTTGTAAATGTATTAATAACTTCATTGGTGATACAATAATTTTCACAAATACACTTGATTCTGAGCTTTCTCTCTTTTCTCTTTTCTTCTCTTCCATTTTATTTTTTAGTTTTTCTTTCTATTTTATCTACTTTTCTCACTAATTTTCTTTTCTTTATCTTGAAACAAATGCATTATGATCAGTTATGCCAACTATCTGATGCCTTTTCTTTAAATAAAAAAATTTTTTTAAATTAAAAAGCCTAAGAATACCTACATGAACTAAAAATACAATAAAAATTTAGCCCAGAATGAAGGAAGTTTAAAATTAAATCAGTTAGTTAAAAGTAGAAGTAGAAGGAGCCCTCCAATCACACCTGCAAAAAAAAATTAGATGAGATTATTTAAAACAATTAAGAGGTTTTTGAGATAGCATTCAGAACATTTCAAGCATCAAAAGAATTTTAGAAAGAGATTGAAAGGCCATAGCACTTATTTTGATTAATTATAGTGATTATGGAGCCACACTCAATAGTGCTCACGAACTTCTCCTAATTCAATAACTGATGTTACCTGATAAGGATTGTATGTTAAGAACTGAAATCAAACCTCACACACAAAGCACATATTCCAGATCTTTTAGCTATTTCTCCAGTCCTAAGGGAACAGTCCTTATTTTAATAAATAAAAACCAATAATTCCCCCAGCTTATAAAGGAGTTATACATCCAGATATAGGGAGATCTAAAAACTCTATAAGAGACATTATCATTAAAATGGAAAAAAATTCAATAAGAAAAATCCTGCTGGCAGCAAGAGAAAAGCAAAGAGTTACATATAAGGTAACTCTAATAGGACTCGCCACAAATTTTGCCACAAAAATTCTATAGGTCAGAGAGAGCTGTAACATGTAAACATTTATGAATAGAAAATACCTCTAACCAAAAATAACTTACCCAGAGAAATTATCACTCGGATTTTAATGGGGAACAAAGAACTTTTCAGATTGATAATAAAGGATTTCTCAATTATTTTCTATCATGCCCCTCTAGGAAAAAGAAAACATTTTTCTCGCCCCCCCCCGAGGGACTATAAATAGTATCTTTATTAAAAAAAAACTTTAACCTGCAAAACAAAAATATATAAAATAATTGAGCTGATTCTTTAATCAGAGGTGATGTCTGGATTAATGGCTACAATGAGCATGTTTTGCAATGTATAGCTTTCGAAGCGGGGTTTGAAGCAGGACTCAGCAACTCTCAGCTTCAGAGACGTACAGAGACATAAATTCGGGGCTTAGCTTGTTATGACAGTGTTTACCGAGGTCAATCAGGGCCCTCTTTACGGAGCCTCGCACACCCCACTATTTGAGAAGCACTGCTCTAAGCTAGCTCTTTAAATAATTTTGTTTTTCTTTGTTTTGTTTTGGGGGGATTTTGATGCTGGGGATCAAACCCAGGTCCATCCTGATTAAGCAGAGTGCAAGGCCCTACCATTGTGCTACCGTTGTTCTGGCCCCTCAATTAACTCTTAAGTGATTCTATAAAAGAAGAGAAACTCTAGTTGTAAGTAACAGCATACCTAAAAATATAAATGGAAGGAAAGAGGAATAATACTGGGAACTTATTACTTTTACATTCATTGATTTTTTTTTTATTATATGTATTCTTGTTTGGGGGGATCATACCCGGCAGCGCTGAGGGGTTACTCCTGGCTCTACATTCATAAATCACTCCTGGCAGGCTCAGGGGACCATATGAGATGCAGGGATTCGAACCACCATCTTTCTGCATGCAAGGCAAACGCCTTTATCTCCAAGCTATCTCTCTGGCCCCTATATGTATTCTTATTGAGAGATTTTTTATATAAACATTTTGCACAACATCCTGGTATGTATATATGTATATATACATATTGTATATATATTGTACGTATACATATACATATTGATATATATATACACCAATCACAGAAAGTAATGGTAATAAAAAGAAAAGCATAAGAGCAGGGATTGTTAGCGTTCCAAACACACTCCAATGAAATACATCAGTATTGTTGAAGATACTACATAACTTGCATGTTGGAGGCCACAGGTTTGACCCTTAGCACTTCAAATATATGTGTCTAAGTCTGTGTGTGTATATATACATATATATATGAGTGCATTCATACATATATATGTATGCATATTTATATCCACAAATAGATTTTTGGGGGTTTGGGGGCCATACCTGGTGATGCTCAGGGATTACTCCTGGCTTGGGGGACCATATGGGATGCTTAGGATTGAACCATGGTCATCCTAGGTTAGTGCCTGCAAGGCAAACGCCCTTCCGCTGAGCCATCACTTCGGCTCCTACAAATAGACTTTTCTATATATTTCTAATATTAGTTTTAAACCAAGCAGCAAGACCAAAGTTGAATTTTTTTTGTTTCAGCCTATAAATAATCCATTTAAACAACTGGTAATAAGAAATTTAATTAGAACTTGATCTGCTTATCTATTGCATCCTGTAACAAATACTTCAAAATACAATGGTTTAAGTAACTACTACCAATACATGTCCATGTTATGAATCAGTAATTTCGCTAGTTATTCCTTCTCTGCTATGAATTGTGCATTTAAATGTCTGTGGGCTGGAATTCTCTGTAAATTTCTTCACTTATGTGTTGACTCCTAACCTAGGATAGCTTGGAGGCTGAATTCAACTCAAAAAAGTCAATCAGAGTACTTACCTATGATCTCTTCACACACATGACTTCTTAAAGCATGACAGCAGAGTTGTAGATAGAAGAATCTGGAGAGCAGGAAGATGGAAGCAGCATGACATTTTCTTTCAGATTCTAGTCCTAGAAATCATGAAGTCGTTGTTGTTGAATTATTAAACCAACTCATATTCAAGGAAAGACTATTTAGCCTCAACCACTTGATGGGAAAGGTGCTAAGGTTAGACTGCAATAGGCAGGAAACTAGATATTCTCATGATCACATTAGAAAGTTAAATTCAGTCTACCACAAGAAAGTGCTTGTGTGTGCATATCAATATTCATCCTCTTACAGTTAATGAGATCCAAGGGCAGGAGGCTGGAGCTACCGTACAACTCTATGGGACAACTGCCAGGAGTAATTCTTGAGTGCAGAGCCAGAAGTAACCCCAAAGTACTAAATATATGTAATCCCTCCAAAAAAGAAAAGAAAAGAAAATTGTATCAGAGCCAAAGTGATAGGATAACATGTGAGATGCTTACCTTGCAAGCACTCAACCAGGGTCCCATTCCTAGCATCCTATAATCCCCCAAACCAATCAGAAATTATTATTGAGTGCAGAGTCTAAGTCTAAGTAACACCTGAATACCAATGGGTATGGTCCAAAAGCCAAAAAAGGCCCAAGAGAAAAATTCCATTAGCATCCATGTTATCTGGTGTCTATGCACAGAAAAGAGGAATTGGATAAAATCTCTCTTCAGCAAAGAAATGAGGAACAACACATAAAATACAATAAGGGTCTTTGGAAAGTTTCTGCAATTGGAGAGATAAGGATCATTGAATTGAAGGTATAAATGCAATCTTAATTTGAAAAATGATGAAGGTGGAAGAGATAAATAAACTATTTTTTACTTCCTTAGAAGAATAAAAGAACATAACCATAACAGAGATTTCAAAGCAAAAGATGCAAATTTTTGTAGAGAAATTGAAATACTACTGCAGAACTCAAAGGAAATAATCAAAGATTATAATGATAAGACCAAAGTTAACATGGAAAGCAGATAATAGCTAATTATTCCATGAATATCATGCATTTCTGAAGAAGAAAGATCACTACAAATTTCATGGCAGTTATAATAGAAAATATAAAGAAGAAAACTCAATAAAAGCAAGTTAAGGTCAGCATTTGATAACATTCAATTATTTATAGAAAAAAATAAATGGAACAAGATTTGCTTTCAGACATATCCTAGCAAAAATGGACATTACAAATAGAAACATGAAGGAAAATCCTAATGCCCCAAACTTCTTATTCAAAAGATTAATTTTTGATATTATCTCTTTCATATCAAGTACCAGATGAAATCTATAATATGAATAATAGCATTATTATTATTAACTAAATAGCATTATTAGGTAAAATGTTAGGTAAGTTTTTATTTTTATATAAAATAATTTAATGAAAGCAAACAAGCATGCAAGTGAAGTGTTATTGTCAGAAATATCAGGCAGAGTTGAAGAGATAGGCATTTGTCTTCCTTGCAACCTTCCTAACCTGGTTCAATCCCTGGTGCCATACATGGTCTCCCAATCTGATCAATCCCCATCAATAGTGATCCCTAAAATCAGACCCAGGAATAAACCCTGAGAAATACCAGGTGGGCCTCAAAAATGAGAGAGAGAGAGAGAGAGAGAGAGACAGAGACAGAGACAGAGAGAGACAGAGAGATTGAAAATTCATGGTGATTCATGGTGATTAAAAGATTTGTAATCAGGGAACATGAAAGCAAGGATAAAGGAAGGTTATTATAACAAATTTTATGTCTAAAACATGCCTAAATATCTTCCTAACCCCTACAGTGAATGTGCACAGGTCAGAATCTAAACTTCCCAATGAAGGATCAAAGAACTGAGCAGAAATTTGAGTTGCTACCTGAGAGACAAACTTTGCAATGTGTGTCCAACTAAGTTAATCTGAAAATGAGTAAATAGAAAGCAACAATTTTTAGAGGAATAAAATATAATCCAGAGACTCAGATGGAATCTATACAATATCTGGGCTACCATCCAAAATTATTCAATAAAAGAAGAATTAGGACAACATGACACATTCTCAAAAGAAAATCAATGTAGACTAACCTTGACTTGAATATCAAGAGTGCAATGTTTCCCTGTCTGTGACTTCAGTTGCCAGTCTTTTTTGCATAACTGACGAGGAAAGAGGGTTCTTGTCTCAGAAAGTGATTTTTCTAAGTGACACTGAGGAGTCACATGGCTTTCTCACTGGCATCGAGTATGATGGGATTGATGAAAGTCCCATCATACTGGAAATTTCCCTAACTGGTCCATCCATTTTATAGTTTCATAATCAGTGGCTCATAAACCCTAGGTTTATGGTGTCAATAGAAGTGAAACAGGTCCCAGAAACTGACAACCTATCATTCTTCAAGACTGGTAGGAACATTACTAAAGTCAGATCACCTACATAATGCGGAAACTGCTTATTGAGCCCTGGTAAGACTCCTAATTCAATAAGGTGTTTTTTCTCACAAGAATATAAATTTTGTCATCAGAGATCACCTGCAGCATAAACATAGTTTACCACCCTGACTTAGACAAGATATAAACCCAAATATAAGATACCAGAAATATGCTACGGGACAGTATAATTCAGTCTCAACAAGTCACTGTGTGTCTCTCCAACTCGGGAGTCCGTGACTCTTCTGGGACCCTTTATTATTTTCAATCCAGACGCTATCTTGGGAATGGCTTGTTTCAAGAGTTTATGATTCACTGTATAAACTGTTATTTTTTTCTGTTTGCCCTAAATTTCTGTTCTTTCAGGCTTCAAAGAGGCTTCTCTGCTTATTTCTGTACTTTGGACTTTGGTGAACACAAACCTATTGATGCCCTTCTTGGCTCCATCGACTTTGATCATCTCCCGTGCAGTCTTCATCTCTGTGGACTGAAAGTCTTAATCTTCTTAGTTTGACCTCATGTTTCAGCCCACCTAGTCCCTTAATTCTTTCATCTGCCCTTCACTAGCCCTTCTAAGAATCATATTTCTTTGTTAAAGGGTACTCAGCACAGACACAAGAGCAGGTGTTCCAGTCTTAGTCTTATCTTTAACTCTTTCTAGCGGGCTATTCAATCAAGCAAGTTTATATGTTTTCAGGGGATGGGGCAAACAGGAAGGGAGAAGTATTTCAAAGTCAATGTCAGAGCACATTTTGGAAATACTTTGTTGCCCAAATGATGCAAGGCGAAATTACTCCCTGGGCTCTTTTAGTATTTATTCAAACTTGAATAGCATGATTTCCAAAAGCAAGTGGGAGCTTCTGTGGTAGGTGCTGTGAAAAAACAAAAAGCTTATTTTTATACATAACGTTCACAGGGGGGAAGGTACAAAAACCAGAAAAACAACCCTATATTTTGTGCACGGGGAAAAATTAAAATAGAATGGCAGCTTGATTTTTTGATATTTTGCTTTTTAAAAGCTGTTGTTTTTATAGAAACCAGGAAAGAAATAAACAAATGGAACAGAAGGTGTTATACACAAGATGAATATAAACACAGACTCATAGTATGTTAATATTTAGAAATTTTCAACCCAAACAAGGTTTTCTGAAAACCAGGCAATGGTGCAATGATGGGCTGTCACTGAACCATCCACCTAGAGAGTTTGTTTACAAATGGCCCCTGAAGACCTTGCTTAGGAAAATACTGACTCAGTAAATCAAGGGTAAGGTTTAAGGAGTTGTGTTTTTTGTTTTGTTTTGTTTTGTTTTGATTTGATTTTTGGACCACACCCGGTGGCACTCAGCAATTACTCCTTACTCTACACTCAGAAATCGTTCCTGGGGGCTCAGGGGACCATATGGGTTGCCAGGATTTGTACCACCGTCCTTCTGCACGCAAGGCAAATGTCCTACTCCATACTATCTCTCCGGCCCAGGATTTGCTTTTTTTTAAGTTTTATTTTTCAAAATAATCTGAGATATGGATAAGTTTCTGGAACATTCATTTAACCAGCAGTTTTCAAGACTTAAAAAACTGAGTTTTACCGGAGGGATAGCACAGCGGCGTTTGCCTTGCAAGCAGCTGATCCAGGACCAAAGGTGATTTGTTTGAATCCCGGTGTCCCATATGGTTCCCCCGTGCCTTCCAGGACCTATTTCTGAGCAGACAGCCAGGAGTAACCCCTGAGCACCGCCGGGTGTGGCCCAAAAACCAAAAATAAAATAAAATAAAATAAAAAATAAAAAACTGAGTTTTCAATATCTTTGATTTTAGTAGCAGAACTCAACCCTGAAATAGAATACTAGTGAAACTTAAACAGGAAATCCATGAACACGGTTCCCTGATTGAATCTATTAACATGTTTCCCTGATTTTAGGACTTCCTTTCCAACTAAGGCCTCTCCTCTCTAAGTGACCAAGCAATAGCAGGAATTTTGTTTTATATCTCTTCTCCCTTCATTGCTTCCCTTTATCACTGTTATTTGGGAAAATGATAAAAATCACACATTGTACTTGTGGCTCTCAGCATTTTTTGGTAACAGAGCACTGATGATCACAGACCTTGGTGCTGGAATGGGAATCATAAACAAGGACTGGCACCAGGATTGTGCTTGTCTGTGAGGAAGTGCTAAGATCAGACTAGATCTGTTAGATACACACAAATATTCGTGGAACCCCATAAGAAAAGACATACACATATCTTGGACACAGTTGCTCTTATATTAACAAAGTTATACCAAAGAGAAAACTAGAGTTCAGGGAGGTGCTATCTATCAAATATGTTTCATTAATTTGAAGGTGGGTCCACTAGAACGCCGAATAAGGCCCCAGGCTATGTGTACAGTTTTTCTCTGGGAGTCCCTCGAAGACACCAAGAGCCATGAGGTCAACTTCCTCTCCAACATTAACTGGAGGCCCCTCCTGTTTCAGCTGGGTTCAGAATATTTTCTCCACCAGAAAGTATTGTTTTATACTCCCCATTAAAGGAGTCCAAAAGGCTTGTCTATACTATTTCCTCTAAAAGACCTTCCCAAAGTCTAAAAGACTTTCCCAAGAAAGGATAGAATAGTTAGAAATTACCAGACTACTTCCTATGTAGTAGTCTGATACCTCTGCAGCGTTCTCAGAAGAGGTGGGGCAGATTACTTTTTCTGCCTGAACCACAGCAGCCTGACACCACACCCTATACCCTCCAACAGTAATGGCCCAGCTCCTCATTAAATTTAACCTCATAAAATTGCCAAGCCACCAAATTTGCTTCAGATCTATATCCTGGATTGCCTGACCACAAGCAGCCACACAGCTCCTCAATATTTTGTAGACGTGTCAACCCAATATTATATTAGTAAATTTGATGGGAAAGTTACAGAGTAATCTATCAAGCTCAGTGACCCTAAGCAGTAACAAACCTAGTAACAAGGTCAACTAGCAGCAATCATGACCCAGTAAATCTTTAGACACTGACTTTAGTAACACTATGAAGGGACATAATAATTATTTCAAATCGACCCTTTTTAATCTAAGTTTTGGTAATTCCTGCCTTTGTGTTGTAACAAAGAATATGAAGTAAATTGTGCCTACAAGGGGTCAGACTATGGTAGTAGGAGGGAAATTGGGGGCACTGATGAAGGGAAGGTCACAGGGTGGTGGGATTGGTGATTGAAAATGTTTGAAACAGCTGCATTATATTATGAACAACTTGATAAATCATGATGATATAATAAAAAAATTTTTTACTAAAATAAAAGTCCACCCAATAATTATCCCTGTGACCACTCAAAGAGAGCTCCTAAACCAGGAAAAAGTAGGTTTGGAGGATATATGGGGTTCTAAATGTTAAACATAGGTATGTGACAAGTGTCCTCCCTACTGTACTATCTGATTACCCTTGCCCAAAACTTAAATTTTAAAAGAAGAAATAAATTTTCAGTGATACCTTCTCCATTCAGTCTATAAGACTGCTCTCTACATCACCTCCTTCTCCAACCACACTGGGATGTAGGTCCTCAGCTCCATGTTAAGAAAACTCTACTCAGGACCTTGTTCAGTACCATCATACATACTAGGGTTGTAAATACCAAGGAGAATGTTTCCTTCTTTCATCAGGTGTGGGCAATACATCAGGCATCCCTATTATTTTTTCTAACACAGTTTCTGACATGAGCAAAAGTTGAATGAAAGAACATATAACCGTGATGCATAATGCTTTGTTTTATTAAGGAAATAAAATTGATGTGTAGTAAGATTGAAAAAGATAAGACTGGGGCATAAAGAAAGATTATTTATAATCAAACTGCCTTAAAAGTGAGCTCAGGTGATTTTAGCCTATTGCTGCTATTAATAATAGCAGATTAAGAGGTTAGAATCCTCAAGACATAAATTACCACACAGCCACACATGCAAAATTACCTAGGGAGGTCACATAATTTCTAGCATCACCAGGAACTAGAATATATATGGGGCACCAGAAAAATAATTACCTCTAATGACCAGTGTTCCCTGTATCATGCCACAACCCTTGTGCAACGATTCTAAAGATGCCATCTCACTGAGTCTTAGTAGGTAGGTGAGCAAAGCGTTATAAATTAAAGTCCAAAACATGAACCCAAATTTGTCTGATTCCATGTTATATTTCATCAATTCCTATATGCGGGTAGTAGACAACTTCCTTAGTAATTCTGGGTCTGGTCTTTACCTTTGTAAATTGCAAATTTTAATAACATGGACAGGTTTGTTATCATCACTACTTTGAGGTTGTTTGGGTTTTCCTTAAGGACATTACTTATTCCCTTGTTCCATTAAAGTCACATGATCTCTCTGTCTCAGCTTCTATATCTTTTCACCAAGGCACATCAGTTATCCTCTTCCCATATCACAATTATTCCACTACCTTAAATATTGTTTTTTAGGTATACAAGCAGTGGTATCTCGATGGGTCTCACTGTCTGTCACCACACCCATCCATGTAAATCTTAATACTGCAACCAGAATGACTGACACAAGATGGCCCTCACAAGACTATACTGCCCAAATATTCTGATATTCTACAAATTCTTTAAGATCAAATCTAAACTCCTCCGCATACAAGGTAAGGTTCAGCTCAGTCTGCCAGATTTCTCTCTCCACTTTCTGCAGTTTGACATTCCACCATTTTTTAAGACACAAAAGATGAGGAAGAAGGGAGGGGGGAAACACATCTAATTTTGTATAACAGAACTAATCTATTAAGATAATAATTATGATCATCACTGTGGTAAGTGTTCTACACACATTATACCATTTTAACACTTACAGTCAAACCTTTCATATATGCTAAACTGTTAATAAAACTTAAAGAAAGGGGCCAGAGAAATAGCACAGTGGTAAGGCCTTTGCCTTGCATGCAGCAGATCCAAGACTGATGGTGCTTTGATTCTTGGCATCCCATATGGTCCTCTGAGCCAGCCAGGAGCTATTTCTGTGTGGAGAGCCAGGAGTAACCCCTGAATACAGCTGGATGTGACCCAAAAAAATAAAATAAAAAAGACTTAAAAAATTCATCTATAACTTTTTTTGTTTGGGGGTACACTCAGCAGTGTTCATGATTTACTGACTATGTGCTCTGGCAATAAAGGGTTAATATGTGGTGCCAGGGATAGAACCAGATCGACCATGTGTAAAACAAGTGCCTTAACCTCTGTGTCACTTTTCTGGCTTAGTGTTCTTGACTCTATACTCAGCAAGCTTATCAAATAAATCAGTCCCAAACTGCTCATATATTCATCCTCCTCAACTTAGGAGTATAGAAGAAAATGCTAAGAGTTGCAAAATGTATAGCACAAAGTAGTAGAATACTTCTATCCTTGACCTCTAGAACATCCACCAGTGCCTTGCCAGGATCCAGACTACATGCCTCAGAACCTTGAAATGGCTCCGATTATATCTAGGAAAAAACACACTAGGTAAGTGTCCTCTCTCTAAGGAAACCAGGCTGACTTCAAGCAATTCTGGGAAATGCCTCTTTCCTACACATTTAGTCAAGTAATTTATTCAAAATTTTCTCACATCCAATTTTCTTTGTATCCCTTAATATTCTGTCTGGTAGTATGACCTCCAGTTCACTATGCCCCTGCTCTGTGCCACAGAACTGGTCTGCAATGGCAGACCATGGGGCTATACCTTCCTAACCAATGTTTAATTGAGTTGCAGAAAGAGCTTCTGCAAATTCCTGAATGGAAGGGTTTGATAGCTAAACCCTCAGCTTCCTGATTACTGATCATTTTTTTTACCACTGGTTTTCTTACCCCATACCCCTTTTCAAATTGGTTGAGTTTTCAGCAGAGTTTTCATATAAAACATTTTTTATAGCCATCATGCCTCTGAACTGTATTTCCCTATACAATTTTCTTCTCACTTAGAAAGGCTAACTGGATTTTATCATAGTTTTAATCTCTTAAATTGGTCCCTTTTTTGTCCCCAATACAAGTAAAATTTGGATTGCTTGCTGAAACTCTAATACCTTCTCCTTATGCTTTCCCTTTGTTTTATAGTCAAGGCATTTGTTTGACTAGCATGTTAGCCAAACAAATGCCTATGAATTCCAACTGTTCCAATAAGCTTTCCTGGTCAAACAAATTTAAACAAATCATGTTTATCTTTTCTAGTCATTGATTTCCTTAATGGAATAACAGCAGCTTAGACATAAGCTCTCATCACGCCTATATCTAACTCAGACTTCATCTATAACATTCAGCTAATCACCATTAATTTTCCTCCTTTCTTGGTTCAGCTTTTCAAATAATTGGACATATTTCTTAATTGTATGACCATATCCTTCCATATAAACTTAAAATAACATGTGGTTCCTAGAGAATTCTACTCTATTCTTCCTACTCTTCTTTCCCCCAAAGTATCCACATAAAATAGAATAGCTGTCAAAATTCTTGAGAAGAAAGACTCAAAGTAAACTTCTATTTGATTTTTGAGTGGGCTTGACTATAACTTTAAGTAAATATTTTTTAATTTCTTTCCAAGAGATAGTCTCTCTTGGATGAAATTCTGTCAGATAAGTCAATAAGATCTTTCCTTTCTTCTTCAGCTATCTTTGGGAACAGCCTCTATTTTAAATCTAATAACAACTGAAACATCTCTGTATCTTCCCAGTTGTCTAGTCAAAATCATGAGTCATCCTCATGAGATCTTGCACATCTCAGAACTAACCTGTCAAGGAATCTTCTTGGCTCTCTCTCCAAAACATAGCAGCTGACCACTCTTTGTGGCAACCTTCTCTAAGTTATCCTCATCTTTCTTCTGAAGATTCCCTTAATCTTCACTCAGAGACAAAGTCCTCAAATTGAATTTGAAGAGTCTACATAATATGGCCCTTCATTATATTTCTAAACCCAATCATCTAATAGTCTCCTTCCTACTTATACTCCTACATTAGTGGCCTTCTGTTTTCTCATCAAATACAACATAAACTCCTGCAATCTGGTGTTTGCACTGATGCCTACTTATTTGTCCTACTTATTTGCTGATATCACATCTTACTCCCTACATCCTTTCATTTTCATTCCAGTACCACCATCTCAATAACTTGACCACCGCCATCCATCCCTTACAGCCCAGGAATTTTTGTTTGTTTGTTTGTTTTTGACTTGCAAGAAAACTAGCAGTGTTCAGGGATTACTCCTGGCTATGGGCTCAGGGATCAATCCTGGCAGGATTGAGGAGACCCAACCCATAAGGGTTGCAGAGCACAGAATCTGGGTCTACCTCATACAAAGCAAATGAAGTGAGGAACTTCTAATCCTTACAGTTACATTTTCTTTTCTGTAACTATCATTATTATCTAACGTGCTATTTAATGCATTTACTATTTGGTTCTCCTATACAAAATACAAAAATCACAAAGAAAAACTAATCTTTTCGGTTCAGTGGTATATTTCTAATATCTGGCACCCAAAAAAGGCATTTGAAAAAATCTATAATTAATAAATAAAACTTACTTTACTTATTATATCTTGAGCCTTCTGTTTGTTTGTTTGGGGCCACACCTGGCAGCGCTCAGGAGTTACTCTTGGTTCTATATTCTATGCTCAGAAATCACTCCTGGTAGGCTCAGGGGACCATGTGGGATGCTGGGATTGAATCACAGTCCTTCTGCTATCAAGGCAAACACGCTGCTACCGTGCTATCTCTCCGGCCCCTATATCTTGAGTTTTGAATTATTGCTTTTGTGTATGTCTCTCACAGAATATTCTAAATTTTCACTTAAGGAATCTCTCCTCTTCTTTATTTTGCATTTTTTCACTGTTTCACTAAAAGGTAGAGACTTTTTTTTTAACAATTCATACATTCCCCAAGCCAGAAAAATCTTATTCTACGAATAGAATGAGTGCTTTTTAGTTGATGAGCTGTTTTCCTATACTTTCAGTCTTGAAAACCTTATTTTATGTCTACTACAAAGTGAAACTGTGGCCTAATTTCCATCAGTGAAAAGTTTTGTCATTCATTTCTTTAAAATAAAATTTATTTGGAGAGTGCTATTTCCTCCTTTAAAATTCCTTTAGTCTCAATGTCACGGATGTTTTACCTATGTCTTGTTCTATATATCTTATGTTTTCAGGACTGATATCAAGGTCTTTAATCCATTTGGATTGGCCTTTGTACATGTTGTTAGATGGAGGTCTGAGTTTGCTTTTTGCATGTAGCTGATAAGTTGTCCCAACATCCTTGTTTAAGAGGCTTTCCTTGCTCCATTTTGCATTTCTTGCCCCTTCATCAAAGATTAATTGATTGTATGTCAATTACTGAATACTTAATACTCTGAATACTCAAGTCTATTCCACTGATCTAAGGGTCTGTCTTTATTCCTATATGATGCTGTTTTAATGACTATTGCTTTGTAGTACCTTTTAAAGTTGGGGAAAGTGATGCCTCCCATATTTCTTTTTCCAAGCGTTGCTCTAGCTATTCTGGGATGTTTAGTGATTCAAATGCATTTCAGGAGTGCTTGATCCACTTCTTTGAAGAATGTCATGGGTATCCTTAGAGGAATTGCATTAAACCTGTACAATGGTGGCAGGCAAGGTAAGTGCTGTACCCACTGTGCTATCTCACCAGTCCCTTTAGTTGTTTTTAATAGCTTTATTTCCTCTGCTGCTGGGCTCTCCAGGGTTAAGAATTTATCCTGCATAACTAACTTAACAGATCCTAGCAAGAACACTGAAAAATATCATGAGCTGATAACTAAACTGACCCATAGTCAACACTGTCCCCATCATTTTTACCACATGCTCACCTCCCTGGCTACAAATTCTAGTCACTCCTCTATTGAATGAATACACTGGCCTCCCTCCTGAGGACCATGGTAAGTGTACCCTTATCCCTTTATCCCCTTACAGTTTATTTTTAACAGAGGAGTCAACATAATCCTCTTAAGATATAACAGATAATGTCACTCAAAACCTTCTGGAGGTTTCCACATCAGATCCACAACAGATCATTTATGATCTACAAACCTTCTCCATCTTTATCTAATCTCACTTGGTATGATCCATAAACCTTTGTAATTTCTACATCCTCCTTCTCAAAATGTTCTCCCTTCTCCTATTCTCCTAGCTATATAATTTCACCTTCTCATCAGGGGCTTCCCCTATCATCCTATCTCAAATACCTTGCTTTATTTTTTTTTCTTAGATGCCTTTTCCACATTCTGAATAATGAAATCAAGTTAATGTACATAATGAAACATTGCATGATTCACTTGCATGCCTTATTTTATGGACTATGTCCTTCACATTAACTGTTGGCTCTCTGAATACATGTGGCTGGTCTCCCTGAAAGAGTCATCTGAGCTTCTCTAATATTCAGGATAGGAATGTCCTGTGGTTGGGCATGTTAAGTTAGTATGGGGACCTAGGTCTCCAGAAACCCTGTGGGTCTCAGGACATTGATGACTGTGATTTAGAAAATGCAGATTAATTTACGTTGAAAGTAAAGGAGGTCAAAGAGCAACTCTTTTCCTTGCCTTAGGCCTTTATTCTTTTTCTAATCAAAGAAATAATCATCACACACATAGATACACACACCATTATTTAAATCCTAGTAGAACATAATGTGAAGTATTATCAGACATAAGTGTATGTTCTCTACACTTACAGAGAATAGGTATGTTCTCTACATGACAATCATTTTTTTATCCTCTCATAACAAAAATAAAGTCATCCCTTACTTGTCATGTGAAGGCTTATGGCCAGGATAGAGCACCATTCCCTAATTTGCCCTAATTCTTTACTTTAGAATCAACAACCATGTATTCCCCATACACATATTCTTATATCCAGCATTTTCCCATCTTTGCTGGCCTGTCTGAAGTTATTTGAACTATTCAATCCCCAAAACAGCCAGATTGTGGGGATTCTCCCTTGTATGACAATATATGAAAACTGCTTAGGAAAGAGATTCTAAATTGTCAGATGAAGGAAGTTTGACAAGAGTCAGCACAATTAGCTGCAACTTCTATTCAAGTCAGATTCCTGAATCTGATTGGACACTGTGTTTAAACCTGGAATAGAGATAGGCCTAAGGTTCCTTGAACTTATAAAAGACACCTCCCTAGACTACCTGGAGCTTCCCGTTTCAGGCCACATGGCTATCCCCAGAGTCCCAAAGCTTTGGAATAAACTCGCTTTGGTTTTGCATTCTCTGAAGTATGTTTTGTGGTCTTTATTGAGGTAATGGGCTTTTCCAGGATCCTGGGCTTCCCCCTTGGACCCTCGAGCTGTCCCAAACCTTGGGCCTCCCCAGGCCCTAAGCTTTTATGGTCCCCTTTTAGCCTCAGGCCCATGGGCTTGGACCTCGAACCTTCATTTGGGCCCTAAGCTTCTTGGTCCCTTTTTTTTCTTTTAACAGTATTTGTTTGTTTGTTAGTTTCAGGAAAGAGACCTAGCTAAAACTTTTTATTTTAGTCTTTGTTTACACACTTGGTTTCCAATATAGTCTCCTGTGCATGCCCAGCCCCTGAGTAATGCCAGCTGTGACTCTGGTGATCCACAGTGTCACAGAGCCTAAGCAGCACTATATCCAGGGGACTGAGCATTGAAGTGTTTTCTTGGTAAACTATCATTGCCAGTGGCCTTCCCATCTCCAAACACTACTTGGGAATCCTCCTCCAAAAAATAAATGTAAAAAGTATTAATCTCTGAGTGAAACAATCCTTTACTCCAATAGTGTAATTGAACCTATGAGAGTGGATCTTCGTGTTTGTTCTCCAGTATTTTCAAGAATAAAAATATTGAATAATAAAGAAGCTGAGACCCAGGGTTAGAAAATAGTAATACTGGAAAGTAGAAGAAAAGGAACTCCCCATTAAGGGAGGAATTTACTATAGGACTAAATTAAATATGGCTCATTCTGTGAGTTTTTTGTAAGAAAACTGAGTTTTCATATCTTCAAGTGTCTTCAAGTGACAAGAATGATAGAGAATGAGAGGATTTTACAGACTAGTCTGACAAATTTAGAGTCCTTTAGGTTATCTATTTGCCATTTGCATAAGTACTGTTCTTTTAGTATTGAATCACTGTGAGACACACAGTTAGAAAGCTGTTGATGGTTGAGTTTCTGTCATGTGATGTTTCAACACCCATCCCTTCACCAGTGCACACTTCCCACTACTATTGTCTCCAGTTTCCCTCCTCAGCCCTCAACCTGCCTTTATGGTAACCTCTTCTCATTCTCTATTTTCCCTATTTCCCTCTCTCCCCCTCTCTCAATCGTTTTCCCCTTTCCCTTTCTCGTTTTCTCTCTCTCCTCCCTCTCTCAAATCTTCCTCTTTCTAGCTCTTTTCCTTCTCTCTCTATTCTCCCTTTCTCTCTATCCTCCCTCTCTCTACCCTCCTTCACTTCTACCCTCCTTCACTCTCTACCCTCTCTTTCTCACCTTCCTCTCTCTCTACTCTCTCTCTTTCTCAACTCTCTTTCTCATTCCCTTTCTCCCTCTCCCTTCTTTTAGGCACTTTGCTTAGCAATGCAGTTACTAAAAGCATACCATGCAATTCACTTCTATCTCCTACTGCATTATCTGTTAGCTTCCTGTGAGCCTCAGGTTCTGAACAAAAACTTTGACCTAAGTAAATTGTTAACTTCCCATTCTTAGACAGAGCCCAGGAATTTGTAGGAAAGTTAGCTGCTCAAAAAAGCTGATAAGAAAAAACAGAGGCTTCTTCTTTCAATACTGACCTTCATTTTTCATGAGAACACACACACACACACACACACACACACAATTTACATCACACAACACAGAAGTGAAAAGCATTGCAAACACTCCTCTCCAAAACTGCTATCTCTGGCATTGGAATCTTTCCCAAATTTCCACCTCAATCTCCCAGGCAATTTAAATCAACAATGTAGTCACACAAATGCACACCCCAAGTCTCTTCACTGAATCCTATCCCACTTATCAGTAAACTGTGCACCTCTACAGTGCTCCTAGTTTTGGCTTAGTCCCAAATGCCTCTGAGAGGCCGAGGTCTACGCAGTTTTCAGAATCACCAAGCTCCTGCCCTGCCCTTTGCTTATTTTCCAACTATTGCCACTGGCCAATGCAAAGCTCTGACATTTATGCAAATTCCCTTCTGGGGTGCCAATTGCTGCCTTTAATATATGCAGGGTCTCAGCTAGACCCAGAAAGAGATAAAATAATGAATAAGACATTATCCTTGCCCTCCAGGCGCTTCCAGGCTAATAATACCTATAGAACTAATTAACTTCTAAGGGAAAATGAGATCATATCTTCAGTAGCCTCATTTTTTTTTCTCACATTCAGGTTAGACAAAGCCACAGAAATTGTGTGTTGGTCTTTGCAAACAAATACCAAGGAGAAGTCACTGCCAAATCAATACATTTTAATTGGAAGTGTTTATGAAACCCAGGAGAGTTTCCTAAATGTATTAATTGCTTCCCAAGGAAATATAAAATTCACAATTACTAAAACCATGAAAATTAATGCAATGACAGCTCTAAGAGATCACTTGGTAAACTGCTGCTAAATACATGAAAATAAACCAATTGACCTTCTAAAAAGTTTTTTTTAGGATTTAAGTTATCAGTATACAAGAATTATTTGCCTTGAAACTAACCAGCTTACTGAGGGCAGTATAATCATGCATTAATATTCATTTAAAAAAGATTTTGTTAACTGTATCATTAGTACTAGAAAACTTATTTAACAAAGAAGATTGGATGTGAATTATTCTCCCCTTTGCTTCCCACCCAAAATATATTAGTACAGGGGGAGAAAAACATTTCTATTAGCTCTGAATTTAGACTTTAAAAAGTACTTTGAAGTGAAAATAGCAATTATCTGTATTCTGAGATTCTTTTTTATTTAAAGGTTCCACTGAATTTCTTTAGAAAATATGCTGAGGGCTGATTCTCCATAAAATACCATACATGCAAAGATTTCACAATTTGAAATTGCTTCCCCTAGAAAAGAAATCATTCCCTCCTTTGCATGAGCACTCATTCAGCAAACACTTCGGAGTGGTTTTCATCTATGCCTACTGCTGTTAGGATCTAGGAAATAAAGGCAATTAAAAACCCCTACCCAGCCTCAGGAAGTGCACAGTCTTAAAAGAACAATGTTTGAGTAGCAGCAGCACCTGAGTTCCAATAAGCAGGAGTCCAAAAGAAGAAACCTGTTAAGTTTGTCCACAGGGAACACAAAAAGTCACTGGAGTTGAAGAATAATGATGACTTTGTTAGAGTGGAAGTGGGGGGAAGGGAAGAGATGATAGGTAAACAAGTTAAATTAATTGGTCGTTTTACATCTCAACAGCCTGAAGCCAGTGGGAGAGAGATTGGAACTTGGTAGGGAGTGAGTGGAGGTTGTAATACTGAACTAAGGGGAAATAGTCAGGCAACTTCCTCTTTTGTCCTCTGACCTGGTGGGAAGCAGTAAAGACAGCAGTTCTCACCCACCCATATATGCACAAGGTCAGAGAATCGAAGAAAGCCAAAGGGACCAAGAGCAGCAAGAACCAGCAAAGAGCAACAGAATATAAAGCATCAGCCACAGACTAGGGGATCTATAAGAGAATTGGGCATCAAGAGCCACTGACCCTGTGATTAATGAGGAATAGCCAGCTGAGATCTCCTGAACTTAAAAGGACAAAAATAGCAAGAAACAAAGCCTAGACATAGGACATCAGGGGATCCAAAACTACCTCCTTAAAATTTTTAAATAAGCATGACTTCATAAACATCTGGAATTTCTATGCTAATTTCTTGTACAAAAATTCAAGGTCCCATTTACAATTAGCCAGTTTCACAGTAATAACATAACTAGCCAGGACAAGCAGGGCATTCCAGAAGGAGCAATATAAATGAAAAAATACACAGACCTGAGCTGGAGCGATAGCACAGCGGTAAGGCGTTTGCCTTCCATACTGCCAATCCTGGATGGACTCCGGTTGATTCCGCATCCCATATGGTACCCAGAGCCTGACAGGAGCAACTTCTGAGTACAGAGCCAGGAGTAACCCCTGAGCGCCGCCTGGTGTGAATCAAAAAGCAAAAAATAAAAAATTTTATAAAATGCACAGACCTGAAAAACTGGAGCAATAGAATAGGGCAGCACATCAGGAGTGATCCCTAGGTGTGGAGCCAGGATCAAGCCCTGTGCATCATTTGATGTGGCCAAAAAAAAAAAAAAGAGCTGAGAAATTGAGGCAGGTCTTCAAAGAACAGATGCTGAGACTGGTCCACACAAAATGTGGAGGGAGGTGAAAAGGAGAAGGAAGTGGTAGAAATCAATGAACTCTAGAAGCACATAAAAGACAAATAAAAATAATGATTAACTACAAGCACTTATGTGCTACACAAGGTAATAGGTAGGTTATTTTATTTGATGTCTACAATCCTTTAAGAGAAGTACCATTGTTATCTTAACTTTACAGATGAAGAAAGATGAGGCACAAAAACATCTGAGTACTAGTTGAAGATCTCATTGCTCATAGCTCATACATGACTATTTCTCTGCTTAATATTTTTGGGTAATGGAAAGACCCTAATTAATACTGAGCTTGGGGGGGGGGGGACATTATCTATG
The DNA here is from genome assembly GCF_024139225.1 of Suncus etruscus. Classification (NCBI taxonomy): domain Eukaryota; kingdom Metazoa; phylum Chordata; class Mammalia; order Eulipotyphla; family Soricidae; genus Suncus; species Suncus etruscus. The sequence goes on along the minus strand of NC_064858.1, from coordinate 51,700,716 downwards.
GGCACAGTGATTAAAATGATTAGTCTGGTGACCTAAAAAAAGGTTCAGGGTATTTTTGTTTTGCTTTACTTGTTTGTACATGGGTTTAGAGGTGGCAAGAAGAAATCAAGAGGGGAGCAGATTAGAGACCTGATTACTAGCACTGGAGAAATGCAAGCTGGAATAGGATAGCTGAAAGTAAATTTTAGGAGGGATCCAGCTCATTCCCACTCCTGATGTTTCTTGAATTATTAAAATGAATCAGTTACTATTAAACTTCTGGAATCTCTACTCTGGTAGCAAAAGATACCTAACAGGTACAGGTCTTCCCTCTTCCTTCTGTTTTGAGGTCAATTTGCCCACAAAAGAACAATTTCTATTCTGTATTTCCATGGAGTTAACTCCGAGCTATTGAAAATAACTCAATCCTTTCTGCCTCCAATAGCCAGTGCATATAGCAGAAACTTCCAACAATGACAATATGGAATGACTGAGGGTCATTGGGAAAACCAGTAACTCTTTGGGTTCTTTGGTGTGTGGCAGCTTAAGAGGTCTAGAGGTTTAACTTCAAGAGTTAGGTCATATATGAATTTTTCTTTTGCCAGATCTTTGCAACTTGTTGTGGGCTCTATAGACTGGCAAGTGAGTTTGTCTAGAGGCAGAGTGGCACAGCACAGAAACAGGCCATGGTGGGCTGGAGTTTAGGACATAAAAGAAAACACTTGCTCCTTTTAAACTGAAATATACCTGAATTCATGAAGCAGTGGGTTTCTACTTAGTGCTTTATAGCTAGACATTAGAACAAAGATAAAAAGAAGTAAAAATATCTAAATGCATAGAAGAAGGACTGGAGTTGTAACACAGAGGTAGGGCACCATTTTTGCACCCAGCTAACCCAGGAAGGACACAAGTTCAATCCCCAGGATCCCATATGGTCCTTCTAGTCAGGAGCGATTTCTGAGCACAAAGCCAGGAGTAATACTCCTGAGCACCGGCGGGTGTGTCCCCAAAACCAAAATAAATAAATAAAATAAAAATAAATCACAGAGAAGATATATAATCTGATCCAATGACACTTCTTTCATACTACCATCTCTTTGTCAGACAAAAACCTCCAACATCAAGGGGTAAAAACTACACATAGAAAGTTTTTTCTCCAGTTATGCTTATTTAGTTAATGGCCTAAATAAAAGTTATGGAACCTTTGTCGGATGAGATATTTTCTCATTGACTTGGAAATCACAATATGCATGTTTCAAAGAGCTGACTCATTCCCTGGTCTCTGTCCCAAAAATATTATATCTCTGCTCTAGTCTTCGGCAATTTTCAATGCTTAATGCCCTGCTTTCCCTCTAAATTTTAAGTACTCGATTGAAAAACACAATTTTAGACCAGAATATGGAACAATATTTTAAGGGTTGGTACTGGATTATCTTCTCACCAATGTTCTTCAGTGTTCTATTAACACTGTAGATCAGCGGACCTCAAACTACAGCCCGAGGGCCACATATTGTATTTGTTCTTGGTTTTGTTTCTTCACTTCAAAATAATGGCACTTCATCTACAAAGAGTGTAGAAGATGTGTTCCCTATCTCTTTTTCTATCTTATATATTCTATGTGTGCATAGGAATTTTGTTTTTACTATAGTTCAGCCCTCCAACGGTCTGAGGGACAGTGAATTGGCCCCCTGTTTAAAAGTTTAAGGACCACTGCGATGCTTTATAAATAATTTAGACTTGTAGAATTCTCTCAGTTCTCTCAGTACTTTAAGCACAGTAAAACTACCCCCTAGGACCACAGATTCTATCTTGTAGCAAAACCCTCAGTTATCTCCAGAGTCAAGAACACTTCTCACTAAGATTAATAGATTTTAATTTCCATCAACTTCCACATCACAATGGCAACAAAATGACTGAAGACTTGCATTCCTTTAGATTTTATCAAATCTTTAGATATTAATTTCTCCCTAGACATTCTACAGGGGATTGATATTGCTTTTGGAGACATCTTTGTGAGGCAAAGGCTTGAATTGTTCACTATTGAAATGCTGTCACTCTCATAGCAGGACACGGTCAATAACACGCTCATCATTGTATGATGTAAAACAGAGTAAGGAACCAACAGTTAGCCTTGAAAACTGAGTAGACTTGAAATTCACTCAGTTAAGAAAGCCAGCTGATCGATTTTACAAATTTGTTGGAACAAAGTATTCACATTCCACATATGGCCATGATCATCTCCAAAGGAACAATGACTGGCCAGAAAGGACAGAACTCAGAGAAGTCAGGAAGGTGGGAGTAGCTGTTCCTTGCTCACAGGAACAGAAAACCCCACTCTAGTTAAGGCTAAGAGAATAAATAAGATAGTAAAAGAAAAAGGGAACACATCTTCTACACTCTTTGTAAATGAAGAGCCATCCTTTAGTACAATAGATATGGGCTTGTTTCATCTCAGTAGTCTTTGCGTCTGAACCCACTCTAGATGTAGTCTCTGAGGCAGGCCAAGGCATCAGTACAGTTTCAAAAAATCTCTCTAGGTGATTTTTGTGTGTTGGCAGGGCTGACAATCGATGAACTAAATGATTTCTAAAGGTACCTTCCAACTCTTACAAAAAAATAAAATAAATTGCTGTGATCCTGCCAGAGTTAGAGGAAATGACTTTGAGGCCCTTGGGACATCCTTTCTAGCAGCCCTGAGACGAAATGCATAGTGTGCAATCAGCTTTCTAATGGGAAAAAAATACAAGAGCTTCATGTGTTGGTCCCAAAGCTTGCCTCTTAGGGCTCCCCCACCGGGTCATTGCCACACAATCAATGGTAGAACTATTCTGAACTGTAACTTGAGAGGGAAATAATCAGAGACAATCCAGCTACACCACAGCCTAATCACAATGACTGATATTTCTAGGGCTGTGTTAATCAAGTCTTCCTGTAGACCGACCCTTCTGGTCAAACTGATTCTAGAATGATTCTGCCTCAAGGCTGGATCTTTTTCTAAACTGAAATTCTCCACTCAGTCTTACATCCCACCTAAGTGCGAAATCCCTCTTAATGGTAGCATCTGTTGTCTGCTGCAAACAGAGTTGATTACAGATACTCTGAAAGGAATTTAAGTTCTTTCTCGTGCTACTCAGGAGGTGACAGTGTGACAGCAAGCAGTGACTCTTCTGATTAAAAAAAAAAGTCTTTGGCAACACTGTAAGTGTAATAACAAGGTAAAATGTATTGTTGTATAAAATATTAATATTTGTGGACATTTTTTTATTTCTTCCTTTGGTACTAAATATGGCCAATAACCATACATGCACTGTCTCTTATAGCTACAGAGCAGGTGTGCAGGTAACTGGTTACCAAGCAACGTATTGGCTGGGGATTAGTGCTCACAGTTGCATGGGCATAACTCTGAATAATGCAGACCCTGTAAAGTGATACATTTTTCATTATCTTACTATCGCATCAAGTTCTATAGCCCCTTCCCCCTTTCTTTAATCTAGGAAACATATTTCTATTAAGAGCTTTGAAGAAATATCACCATCAGTTATTTTATTAAAAAAAGGAGAAGATTCACTTTATCTTATCCCTCAAACTCGTTATCCGTCTAAACATCTGTTCAGTTTTCTGTTGTCATGCTTAGAAAGAATAATTATCTATGAGACCTTATAAGAAATAAATTCCAGTAGAATGAATGAACTTTGCTAATGACTTGCATTTTATAACTCCTCAAGGAAAAAGTTTGTCTATTCTCATAATCCAGTTTATTCTTTTAAAATGAAAAGGTCTTTGGTGGTTAGTTTTGCCGTTTAGGTTTTTGAAAAGTAGCTTTCAACAGCCTTTTGATCTGTAATAAATATGATCAAAATATATTTAAAACACTTCAGCTTCTTGGATTCAAAACACAGACACCTCTGCTCTACCCTTATTTTCTTAATTAAAATACTAATCTGCTTTAATAATGATAAATAACAACTAGAAAAGTTTTATATTTTCTAACAACTAGAAAACATTATATAGAAAAGTTATCTGATACTTGTGAGAACGTAACTTTTTTCTTATTTTAAAAGAATTAAATTTATTTTATTCATAATAGTTTTTTTACAGATAAATTTATTCATGATTGAGTTACAGTCATACACTGTACAATTACCTTCACCAGTGCATATTTCCCACCACCAATGTCCCCATTTTCTCTCTCTCTTCCTTTTGTTCTTTAGACACTTTTCTGGGGCAGGCATTTTTACTTCTCTCTCTCTCTCTTTCTGTGTTTCTCTCTCTCTTCTTTTTGACACTGTGATTTGCACTGTTACCAATTAAGCGATACAATGCAGATCACTTTATTGTTTTTCAACACTCATTTCTTGTCCTGAGTGACCAGGTCCAACCATCACTGTCACAGTGGACCATTCACTGTCCTAACTGCATTTTTTATTCTTTGTGACAAGCTTCTTACCATGGACTGGTCCTCCAGATCCTCATCTTTATTATCTCTGGGTCTTTTACTTTTAAAATCACAATTCAATGTGGAGGGAGGAAGGGAGGAAGAGAGGAAGGAATGAAGGAATATAGAGAGTGAGGGCCAAAGGGAATGAGGGAAATAGAAAGGAAAGAAGGAAGGTAGGGAGTGAGGGAACCAAGGAAGGAAGGGTGGGAGGGGAAAAGGAAGGGCGGGAGGGGAAAAGGAAGGAAGGGAGGGAGGAAGGGAAAGAGGGAAGAAAGGAAGGAAGGAAGGAAGGAAGGAAGGAAGGAAGGAAGGAAGGAAGGAAGGAAGGAAGGAAGGAAGGAAGGAAGGGAGGGAGGGAGAGAGGGAGGGAGGGATAGAGGGAGGGAGGGAGGGAGGGAGGGAGGAAGGGAGGAACGAAGGGAGGGAGGGAGGGAAGGAGGAAGGAAGGGAGGGAGGGAAGGAGGAAGGAAGGAAGTGAGGGAGAGAAAAAGAGAAGGAAGGGAGGGAGGAAAGGAATGGAGGAAGGAAGGGAGGAAGGCAAGGGAGGGAGGTAAGCAAGGGAGGGTGGGAGGGAGGAAGGGAATAAAAGGAAAGGAGGGAGGAAGGTAGAAATGATGGAATGAAGGAAGGAAGGAAGAAATGAAGGGAGGGAGGGAAAAAGGAAGGGAAGAAGGAAGGAAGGGTGAGAGAAAGGGAAGAAGGAAGGAGGGGAGGAAGGGAGAAAGGGAAGGGAGGGAGGAAGGGGAGAAGGAAGGAAGGGAGGGAGGGAGAGAGGAAAGGGAGGGATGGAGGTAGGGAAAGAGGGAGGAAGGAAGGAAGCAAGGGAGGAAGGAAGAAAGGAAAGGAGGGAGGGAGAGAAGGAAGGGAGGGATGGAGGGAGGGAGAGAGGGAGGGAGGAAGGAATGGAGGGAGGAAGGAAGGAAGGGATGGAGGGAGGGAGAGAGGGAGGGAGGAAGGAATGGAGGGAGGAAGGAAGGAAGGGATGGAGGGAGGGAGAGAGGGAGGGAGGGAGGAAGAAAAAGAAGGGAAGAAGGAATGAAGGAAGGGAGGGAGGGAAGGAGGGAGGGCACTCAGGAATTACTCCTGGCTCTGTGCTCAAAAATTGCTCCAGGCTCAGGGAACAGTATGGGATGCTGGAGATCGAGCCCTTGTTAGTCGTGGATCAACTGCATGCAAGGCAAACATGCTGCCACTGTGCTATTACTCTGGCCTCTAAAATGTATGTTTGATATTAACCTCATATCTACAATCTGAAATAAATATCTGGAGTGTATGACCACCCAAAGAACTAGGTAAAATGACTTTTTTAAATCAAAATGATTTTGTACAAATAACACCTATAGTATCTTCTCCAGCATCTTTTTATTCCCCTACCCCCACCCCGACACACACCCAATTCACTCAATTCTCTCCTGATAGAATGGTTGCTGTATTGTATAAATATGTCAATGTCTTTTTGTGTTTATTGTCAGGGTTGTTTTAAGAAAAATTCCAGAAACTATAAGCACTAGCTTCGTTGATTTTATTGTATGACTTTCTTGTTAAAAAAAAAGATATTATTAACTAGTGGTCTCAGGTCTGAAGTTTTTAATACTATATTTATGCAGCATGCCTTTTTATAACTTTTATAAACTTTATTTCAAGAACCATAATTTTTCATCTACTATTTTACCCCAAATCACACCAAAAGTGAGTCACTGTAAGAAATTGAGCTTCTAATCCCAGAAACTGTGGTAAGCCAAAACAGAGATTCAGACACATATACTCCTTCTCTTCCTTCTACAAACAAACCATTAAATGGTTATGTAATAAAAACACAAATCAGACAGAATTTTCGAACTAAAATTTTCTAAAAGCATACTGTCTAATATAATTTGATTGGCTACATTTTCTATTCCAATGAAGACCCTTTAAATTGTTTGCTTAAATTTGTCTCCATTTCTAAGAAGCAGGTAATAACTGACAGGGGAAAAATAATCCTTTTTTCCTTTTGTAATCTTTCATGTAGAAAATCAAGTTACATTTTAGAATTGAGTCTTAAGATAAATTGAATTTTTACAAATTAGCAAGTTCTGCCTAGCCTGCCTAATTAGGCGGCTGTGTGTAATATGGGATTGTGTTTTTTTTTCAATAATGAAAAGACATAAGAATTTTTAATTTGTGATGTGTGAAATAGTAATGAATTCATATTTCAGTCTAATTCCAAAAAATATGTTTGCGACAGCTAAAATGAACTTATGGCATCCTCCATTAGTCTATTTTTTTTTCTTTTTCTTAAATTTAATTTTTTTAAAACCATTGTGATCTACAAAGTTCTTCATAGGTGAATTTTAGATATACAGTGAATTAGGGCCATTCCCACCATCAGTGTCAATCTCCCACTACCAATAATTTCAGAGTGCATCCTATACCACCAATGTTACCACAAATGTATTTTCCCCCCTGGTCTTCCATTATAACAGGCACATTTAAGTTTATATTGTTAATTTTAAGTCTCTTGAGTCTCTTGTTGTTGACTTTGGCTTGGATATTTAGTTCTGTTCTTTTTTTCTCCACCAATGCCCCTGAGACTGTTTGGCCCCTGCCCCCATCCTTTCTTTTTTCTTTCCTTTTTTCCTTTGTTTTAAAGAAAAATACAGAAATATGAGGTAAAACAAAGTAATCTGTGTCCCAAAGCATAGGTGCCCCTATTTTAAAAATTAACAAAAAAAAAAATAAAGAAAAAATAGAAAATAAAATAAAAAAGGAGTGTGTGTGTGTGGCATGTCTTTTTTTTTTTTTTTTTTTTGCATAAGTGTAGTAAAAGTTGGAAAAAATAGAAAAAACATTTGGCTTAAAAAACAGAGTGTCCCTACTTATGAAACATTCTGCCATAAGACCAAATACAAGCTCCAAGTATACTAAGTTGTCTAACCCGAAAGTCTTTCTTCCTGGTTCCAGTAAAAGTTCTTCTCAATCACAGTTGACACAGTCAAGTTTCCGTAATTAGAGATTTGGATTTTTCACAGATCCTACATCTAAGTCAGAGTGACATGGAGCATCTTCTAGTTCTATCTCACCATTAGGTGGCAATACAGGGAACCCTGCATTGAAAGCAGGTTGTTGCTGTTTCCAGGTTGTCAGGATGCCAAATGAATCCACTCTGGAGCAAGTCAGTGCCAGGATAGCATTAGAGCCTTATCTGGTGGAAGTCTAATTCCTGTCCTGGTACAGTAAACCATGCTGGTTCCATAGATGGAGTACAAGGTTCATGGTTAAATGTCTGATCATCTGAAGCCTAAGTTAAATCACTATGACAATTGTTTAGGATGAAAGGCCCCTTAAAATATAAAGTTTATGAGTTTCTATAAGTATAAGAATTTCTTTTCATACACAAGAATAGCCCTACTTTAATGTACCTATGTAAAAAGGAACAATGCTACATGATACTCTGGTGCATATGGAGGTAAAAATAACAAGTAACCCCTACAACCTGGTTCTAGCAATAATTCAGTACCCAAAAAATCTTATATACTAGAATTTCTTGCTAAATTTCTCCCAAAAAGGGGATGGGGAAACTATCTCTACATAAGAAAATAGACAATAAGAATTACATCTATTTGCTTTTCTATGACACTGTTTTTCCTCTGCTTATCCCCCTGGACCTTCACAAGAATCAAAGCCAAGTTAGTTTGCTTTGTTCAGCAAAAAAATAAAAATAAAAATAAATGTTTGGCTTTGTCAGAATGTCTGAATTTTTAAAAATGTATAAAACTTTCTGCTCTAAATATTGACACTAACTCTTTTTTCTCCAAAAGTTTAAATGCAATAAATAGTATTCTTAGACTGGACATCTATGTAATAATATATTCAACTGACAGTGTTTGGCGATGTGCTTGAAATCTTTTTAGAAATCAGGTGGGCCAAATATTATATTACTGAAAAAAACTCACTAGAATATCCATTATTCTTGTACTTAAAATGTCAGCCTTGTGACTCATTACTTTAGTCAACTCTCCTGCTGAACACAGCAGTTAACTGTCTTTTAAAAATCTCTCTAATGGTCTGGAAAGGCAGAGGTTTACTGGGACAGCAGGAGGCAGGCTGAAGAAAGTGTGGTTGGATCAGGACCGAAGAACCTCAGAGATGGGCAGTGACTCACTAACCTCTGTCCAGGGGCTAGGAATCAGCTTCCTTTTTACAACAAAAAGAAAACTTCTCCAGATAAAAGATGTCAGTGTCCTGAAATGCATCATACATTATTTTGCATCAACTAACCAATTCTCCAGGCTATAAAAATGTGTCCTTTTGTCTCATCTAGTTTTTTATTTGTAGGAATTTATGGGTTTGTATAAAAGAGAACCAATGTTCTGCAAGGACATTCTTATACCTGATAGCTTATGGGCATTTACTTATTTAATCCCCTTAGGATTCTAGGGCTGGTATCTACCAGTTGTCTCTGAGACACACAGAAAACTCAGAACTCAAGACAGCCAGATAAGGGTTTGTGCAAGAGAACAGATCTATAGACAAAAATTGGGCACAGATTCAAATTTAGGTTGGATTCCAAAGACCCTGTGATTTTTCCAATACCAAGGAGACTAGTAAGATGCAGATTTCCTTACAAGCTGAGAAAATTGAATTTAGCATTGAATAACATCATCCAAGTCTTACCTCCGAAAATAGTTTTGGCAGTTCCTCAAGTAACTGAACTGTGTATTGTTGTATAACATTTAGTTCTGTTTGATAACATTTCCAATATTTAAGTGTGCTGATGGTTTTGTTGATCTGCTGACATTTAAATTAGTTTTTACACATCTTTCCTTCTGATAATTTTAGGTCACTGAATTTCAAAAGAGTGTCATAGTTGCAAAAAAAGAGAGACTGTCTTCCATATGTAAAGGGACTACTGTATTATAGTAGATATAGATAAAAGGTCAGGGATAAAAGTTAGAAAACAAAAAGCTTCACAGAGTAAATGATTCCATAAACTCTGAAAGGTTGTTAATATCAGATTCCTAACACTCCTTAGAGATTGCTGACCCAAGATATGCGACCCTAATTGAAAAAATTTAAATACAAAAGTTCAGAAATCACCACTACAATCTATATACTGTGAATAAAAAGTACTGTAATGAACCTGAACAATAGAAATTTTCATGCATATAGAGTTCCAAATAAGGATACTTCCAGTTACTGAGGTCTTATATTTGAAATGCATAGAAATAAAATTTACTCCATTTTCTCTGTGCACATACACTGTGTTCTATGAAAATACAATTCCAAATAGTTCCAAGTATTATACTGTTAATATCACATATGGTAAACCAGAAAAACTGATCAACACCTTTACTACAAACCAGAAAGTTAACACATGTACAAAAGGTCTGAACTTTCCTCTTCCTTCTGGTACTAGCCTTATTCTATTACCTTTATACAATCAGAGGTCTACACACACACACACACACACACACACACACACACACACACACACACACACACCTTACTTTATGATTTATTCTGATTTAATTCAAAACCTAACATGCCACTGTAAAATACTGTTTATGTGTATGACATGCAAGGCCAATGATCATCATGCCCTTACACACATCTGCTACCACTCAGAACCTCTCATTTTATCCTAGAACAAACCCAGTTATAGCTCTCTGAACACAATGCTGGCACACAGCATATCTTTCCTTTTTGGTCAAATAGCTCTCAACTTCTCACTTCTTATTTCTGAGTACTCATTACAATTATCATGTACATTTTATTTTAAGTAATATCATTCCTGGATGTTATTCCTCTTGCATCTACTATTTATACAATGCTTCCCCCCCCCTTTTTTTTACTTTTAACTTATTTGTGTTCTTAGATATAAACAATGTTTACTAGACAGCATATAATTAAATCTGGCTGTTTTATCAACTCCAACTAGGATTATCTTTTAAATGTTATTCCATTCACATTTTATGGAATTATTGATATGAATAATTTGTCTTTTCTTTAATATGATAGATTTGTTTTTAGACTTTACATAGAAAATCTGCAGTATGATTGTTGATGTGATTGGATTTGTGTGTTTTAAATGTCTCACCATCTTTATCCCATGTTTCTTCATTTACTGCATTATTCAAAGTATGTTTTAGAATACTATTACAATTATTCTATCAATTTTTGACATTAAATTTTAGTAGTGAAACTCTTTAGAAAGCCTTGGATAAAGTAGATAACTGACAACTTGAATGATCCACTTTATCCCTGTATCTGATTTCTACAACTATATTTTAAACTACCCAATAAAAATTGAATCCAAGGAACCTCAGAAACCCACCCTAGAGCCCTAGGACCCTAATAAAGACAGAGATCCAGTTACATGTCCTCTCTCTGTCTCTGTCTTTGGCTTACTGAGTGGCCCCAAGACTGCTGTGTATTTTTCAAGATTTCAGACAACCACTAATTTCATCAAAGTTTCACTGTATATTATGAGGGAAATGTAAATCAAAACATTAGTGAGATTTGACTTCATACCTAGGAGATTGGGATATATCAAAAAGGCTGAAAACATCATGTGTTGGTAGGGGTAGGTTTAATGGCTACTTGTAGCTATTAACTACTGTAAAGGACACTGGGAGATTATGCTTTCATTTTCCAAAGAAGATGCTATGGGAAAAAACCTTCTCTAAGAACTTCCCTTTATGACAAAGGTATCTTAAAAAAGTAGCTGTTGGAACCTAAGAGATAGCATAGAGGTAGGGTGTTTGCCTTAGATGCAGAAGGACGGTGGTTTGAATCCCAGCATCCCATATGGTCCCCCAAGCCTGCCAGGAGCGATCTCTGAGCATAGAGGCAGGAGTAACCCCTGAGTGCTGCCAGATGTGACCCAAAAACCAAAAATAAAAGTAGCTGTTAAAAGGAGATAATGTAATATGCATGATAAATATTGCTTTATTAACAACAGTGCAAACCATAGTGTCAAAAAAAATAAAAAACAAAAGAGAGAAAAGTAAAATGTCTGCCAAGAGGCATACAGTGGGGAGGATGGGAAAGGGTGGGAAAGAAACGGGGAATATTGTGGCAGAAAATGTACAATAGTTAAAGAGTGGTGTATATTGTATGACTGAAATTCAATTATGAAAAATTTTGTAATTATGGTGCTTAAATAAAATAATTACTAAAAAGCAAAAGAAAGAAAGAAAAATAAGCTGATTACTACTTGATCTTTGGCTAATATCAAATATAGTAGCTGTGTTATTAGAAAAAGCAGTCAGGTTACTATCATTATACATTTTAAGGTATAGATTGTATATACATACATACATACACATGGGGGAAGAAGGGGTAGAGTCTGCAACCTAATACCTCTTCCCTAGGGAAAATCTTTATGTGTACTTTAAATGATTTTTATTTTATATATAATTTTAAGTTTAAACAAAAGTTTTTATTGTTTTTACTTTTGCTTAAGGACTATATCTGGTAATATTCAAGGTATATTCCTCACTCTATGATCAGAGATCACTCCTATTGGTACTTGAGGGACCATAAGTGGTACCAAGAATTAAACCCCTCTCAGTCATATGCAAGGCAGATCCTTAGACCCTTAACCCTGTATTCTCTCCCATAGTCCCTGTTTTTATAGGGGTCATCCCCAATAGTTCTGGAGAAATCTGGGAGGATGACTAAATAAGGTTAAGGGATCATTTAGTGCAGGGGACCAAACTCAGATTCTCAAGCATTTTATGCATATTTCTAGGCATAGACTCCACCACATTAACCATCTATTTAGCCCCACCTCATTGGTTAAATATAAAGTAATTAACAAATATTATGTTTGTTTTGTTTGTAGCACACCCAGCAAGGCTCAGGGCTTAGCTCTGGCTCTACATTCAATTTCTAATTGTGCTCAGAGAACCATATGGGATGCTGGGGATCAAAAAAGAGTTAGCAACGTGCAAATTATCTTAAAACATTTTAAAAATATTCCTTTTGTTAGAAAATAGAGATTTTTTTAAATATTTCTTTTGTTTAGAATCACATTTTTTAAATGACTTTTAAGAATATTCTTTATGTTACAAAGTCACTTTGACTTAGAAAAGTGAAAGAATCAATGGTATCTTAAGTTTCCTTTTCAGTGCTGATGCTTTTCTTGATGAGGATAAGTTATTCCTTATTGCTTGCCTGTTTCCTAATAATTCTGTTATCAAGTTTCACTTTACTCTTTTGAAAGGAAGTTATTTATGCAAAATAGGCAATGCATAAACAAAGACCCTCTTATTGCTATTAACTACCTATCATTTGATCTAAATAAAATGCACGGTAAGTGTGCATGTTCTTAAAACCAATTTCTTACAACAATGATTGATTCATCCATTGGCTATGTTCTCTTGTGCTCCATTTTCAATCTACTTAGATTTCTGGAACAACTGTATGTTTTGAACTTCTTTCAACTCAACAGGACTACTTCCATCCTCTCTGTGCCTATCCTGCATACTTTTGCAGAAAAGCCACTTAGAACTATATTTAAAATGCACATTTTAATCAGTGGCCAAGACTTATAATGAGCAGTGTTATTCTTCTAGAAGAAAGAATAGATAACATTTACCAGTTTAAGTATATTACAAAAAATAAATGCAATAGTTTATTGTTCAGGTTCAGCTTCACTTCTGTCAGGTCAAACTCTCAAATAATTGCCTGTAAATTTGCACAAAATATGGCACACGCTATTTTATGCCCTGCACCATATAATTTATGTCTATGTTTTATGAATAACCGGGACCTGAAACTAGGCTGATAATTGTATGAATTATGATGCCCCAAGTAAGCAGACTTGCAGTAGGTTCCAAAAGATTCCTTTATATTTCGCTCTCACTCTGCTCCAATGCAGGTTCAATAGAATGGAAATCATAGCTGCATGCATGGTTTGACGGAGCCTAATGATTACAGAACTTGATTCATCATTGCCTTGATCATGAGGAGTGATAACAGATGCATTTCTGCTATGGGAGGAGAAGGAATGGGGTGCTACTAATCAAATTTTGTTAGTGCCACCCAAAATGGTTCTCACCATTTCTACCTTCCACAAACAGTTCTGCAGCTTTTGGCACTACTGGGAAGGTACTGAGAATTCCTTGACTGTGGGAGTTAGTAAATCTTATCTCAGAGAACATATACAACAGCCTGGTCCAGATTAAAGATATTCTTACCCTAATAAAAAATGCAGGACAGCACAGTTTTCATGACAAATGACCTTACGGTAAAAAATAAAATGAGAAAACAAAAACAAAAATCTTCCATCAAAATAAAGTTAGGCAATGCTCATCAACCTTTAACCAACATGCAGAGAAGCCAACTTTAGAGTCCTGTGACAGGGTCTCTGCCAAAAGAAAAAATATTAAGTTTCTAATTTGACCTCTGACCTGTCAGTCCTCTGTAGCATTTCCACATTTTGTATACAAAAGCTTTCTTTATGTTCTCCCTCCCTAACCCAAGTGACTATTTTGGTAGCTATGTTTTCCCAATACTTTCATTACAATTAAAAGCTGTCTCAGAGGAAGGGTGAGGAGCAATAGCACAGTGTGTAGGGCATTTGCCTGACACATGGTCAAGTGTTTCAATTCCTGGCATCCCATATAATCCCGCAAGCTTGCCAGGAGTAATTTCTGACTGCAGAGCCAGAAGTAACCCCTGAGCACTGCCATGTGTGGCCCAAAGACAAAAAAAAAGTAAAAATACAAAAAGCTGTCTCAAAGTTTTGTTTTGTATATGAGAGACCCTGGCTCAATCACTGGCAACACATACAAACACACACACACAAACACACACCCCTTTACATGTTCCATACCATCCAGCCCATATGACAGATTCATTCTCTGAGCCAGGACACTGATGGCTGATTAGTAACTGCTAGATATGGTCTACCTTCCTTAAAAAATATGACTATTCAAAAGGAGTTTCTAATATCTTTACCCAAAGACACAAATAATGTATAAATTCCAGATATCCCAACAGGATGTGTTGAACAAGAAAACAATAAGTGTATCTACTGATGTCTCTCCAAACTCACTATACTCTTAGTATGAGGCATTTGCTGTGTTCTTTGTCCCATGGCCATACTCACTTCCTCACACCCTGTGGAATTCTGTGAGGATATATCTAAAGGAAGGCAGAATATAAACTTACCAGAAATAAAACAAAGTTGTGTCAACTGATGTGTTATCTGTCCTATATATGCTCCATTAAATTCAATTAGTGGCATAGTTGCCAGACTTTTTCAGAAATTTTCAGAACAGATATATCACATACATTATAATCTAAAAAGAAATCCTGACAATTATTCCCGCTTTATCTTTGCATGAGCTCTCTGAACCTGTTAGGTGTATATGAACTAGACTTAATGAGCTCCACCATCCAATGCTGTTGTGAGGAGTGAAAGAAGTGGTACTTAGGAACATGCAAAATCTGGGAACCTAGGACATAACAGGAACCCAACACATTTCCCCCAGAGATCAAGGTTTTGCTCCTATATAAAACCCTTAAAATGTGAATTTGAATTCACATGAAAGTTTCCTACTCTCCATCATAAGTCACTCTTATACTGCTTCACTCCACTTGAGAAGTTCAATCCAGTCCATTTCCTAGGATTCACTCCATGCTGGACATGGAAGTAGATAGAAAAGGCTTCATGTAAGCATCTGCTTCACTAACATGAATCTCCTTAGAATTTGTTTTCCATTCTTGCCTTTGGCACACTGTAATAGCTCAATAGGAGAGAGGACCTGACAAACCCAAAGCTTCCAACCTAATTAACAGACAATTAAACATAGGAAATTGTAAGAAGTCAATGTGAGACTGTATTTTGGCTTTTAGTATGTATTAAATATTAGTTTATTATTATTTATAATTAATATGGTTTGGGGTCATGTCTTTTAGTGTTCAGAGCTTACTCTTAGCCTTGTGCTTAGGGATCTCTCCTAGTAGTGAACCATATAGTTGCCAGGGATTAAACCCAGATCATCAGCATGCAGGGTAACCTGCTATACTATTCTTCCAGGCCCTATTGAGGAGTTGATAAATAGTAGCAGTTGTAATAGTAGTAGTAGCAGCAGAAGCAGCAACAGTAGTAGTAGGTAGTAGTAGTAGTAGTAGTAGTAGTAGTAGTAGTAGTACAATCTAATGTAATGATTTCTTTCCTGAACAAGACACTGTTTGAAGTTATAGATAGAGATGTATAGTGTGTGGGCCAATATATGACCTATAGGAGAGGGATTTCCTAGAAATTCCCCACATATAACTTACATAGCTATATTAAACATATTCAACATATTTAACATTATAATATATAAATGCTATATATTTACATTACATCTATAAACTCATGTCTATATGTATTTGTATGTATGTAATGTATATATATGTGTGTGTATATATAATATATAGGTCTACTTTCATATATAAATATATATTCTGAGCTAGAGTACTGAACTAGTGTAAAATTATTTTTGGTTTGGGAAGTGTGAAAGGAGTTCAGTCCACACTTAGCTATGCTCAGGAATCACTGATAGTGGTGCTCAGGGGACCTTACATGGTTCCAGGATGAACTCAGATTGAACACATGCAAACTCAGGTTTGCATGCAAAGCAAATGCCTTAATCCCTGTACCATTTCTCTGGCCATAGGGTAAAATTCATAAGGCCAGGAATGACATCTTCCTGTTCTTTATTTCCATTGTACACAGCTCATTAATATTAGTTTGTTAATCAACTTACATAATAAATAAATTCAAAGTCTTGAATTATATGGTAGTTAAATAAATATAATATTAAAAAGGCCCATAAAGACTGAGTAGCAAGTCCCCAATCTCAGAAATGACTTAATTACAGTCAGGAAGTAAGATGGACCTTAATGAAATGACAAGATTATTTTCAGATATCTAGAAGAGATAAATTGAGATTCTCAAGTGGCCTTAAAGTATAAACAGAAAATTAAAGTTGAACCCCAAACGCAGAGTCAGAAAATCCTTGAATACAAAATGTATGGTCATAAAAGAAGAAAGAAAAGAAAAGTAAAGAAAGAGGAAGGAAAGAAGAAAGGAAGGAAGGGTGGGAGGGAGGGAGGAAGGAAGGAAGAAAGGAAGGAAGGAAGGGAGGGAGGGAGGGAGAAAGGAAGGGAGGGAGGAAGGGAGGGAGGGAGGGAAGAAGGGAGGGAGGGAGGGAGGAAGGAAGGATGGGAGGGAGGAAGGAAGTGAGGGAGGGAGGGAGGAAGTGAGGGAGGGAAGAAGGGAGGAAGGAAGAAAGGGAGGGAGGGAGTGAGGGAGGGAGGGAAGAAGGGAGGAAGGAAGAAAGGGAGGGAGGGAGGAAGGAAGGGAGGGAGGGAGGAAGGAAGGGAGGGAGGGAGGGAGGAAGGGAGGGAGGAAAGAAGGGAGGGAGGAAGGAAGGAAGGGCGGGAGGGAGGGAGGAAGGAAGGGAGGGAGGCAGAAAGGGAGGGAGGGAGGAGGAAAGGGAAGGAGGGAGAAAGAAAGGGAGGAGGGTGGGTGGGAGGGAGGGAGGAAGAAAGGGAGGGAGGGAGGGATGGAGAGAGGGAGGAAGGAAGAAAGGGAGGGAGGGAGGAAGGGAGGGAGGGAGGAAGGGAGGAAGGGAGGGAGGAAGAAAGGGAGGGAGGAAGAAAGGGAGGGAGGGAGGGAGGGAAGAAGGGAAGGAGGAAGGGAGGAAGGAAGGGAGGGAGGGAAGAAGAGAAGGAGGAAGGGAGGAAGGAAGGGAGGGAGGGAAGAAGAGAAGGAGGAAGGAAGGAAGGGAGGGAGGAAGGAAGGGAGGGAGGGAGGGAAGAAGGGAGGAAGAAAGAAAGGAAGGAAGGAAGGGAGGGAGGGAGGAAGGAAGGGAGGGAGGGAGGAAAGAAGGGAGGGAGGGAAGAAGGGAGGAAGGAAGGAAGGAAGGAAGGAAGGAAGGGAGGGAGGGAGGAAGGAAGGAAGGGAGGGAGGGAGGGAGGGAGGGAGGGAGGGAGGGAGGGAAGGAGGGAAGAAGGAATGGAGGGAGGGAAGAAGGGAGGGAGGGAGAAGGAAGGAAAGAGAAAAAATGTCCTGGCTTTGGTGAAATACTGGAAAAGCATAGAATAATTCAAGCATGACATCAGTAGGTGAATTTGAGTTTGTCAAATGGCTGATATGTAAGGTAGAGAACCAGGGCCAAAGCAGATTGAAATAATACTTATGTAGTATCAAAATTATGGTAAAAGGTATTTAAAAGTACTTTTTTTAGGGGGGAATTGTTGTTTTAGTATTATAATAAGTAGTGTGTTTACAATGGTGTTGACATTTATGGTCTTGACCTACCTACTAACCTTACCATCACCAAAGTCCCAAGGTTCTCCCCATACCCTTTTGTCCCATTCCATCTACTTACTCACCCCACTCTCAATTTGGTGTTCTCAGTTTGTACTTCAGTACCCAGAGTTGATTATCAATTGTCATAGGCTATTCTTGTTTTATTTTATCCCTGAGTAAGATTATCTAGTGCTTGTCTCAAGTATGACTAAATTCCAAAGGGATAAATATTAAGATAGATATCTAAGGATTATTTTATTTATATTGGGAGTAGGGGCAACAACCAACAATGTACAGGGGTTTGTACTGACCATATATTCAGGAATTACTTCTGATAGCACACAGGTGACCATCAGAGATGCTGGGAATGGAACTTAAGTTGATTGCATGCAAGGTAAGCACCCGGCCCACTAAACTATCTCTCCACCCCCAAGATAGATCTTTAAATATGGTGTTACGGTATTTTACTAAGAGATGCCATCAAATACTTAAATCAGATAACTGAGATACTAATTCCAGATGTCTAAATAAATGGGTGTGTAACGCATTTTTCTCTAATTCCTTCTTAAGTATAGTCACGCATCACTTACCAATGAGGAAACATTTAAGAAATGAGCTGTTAGGTAATTTTATTAATGTGTGAAAAGTAATAACACAAATCCAGATTATAAAGCCCACTACACTATAAAGCCCACTACATTACATTATAGCTAAGTTATATGGTCTAACCCACTGGGATCACCTTCTCATATGAGATCCATTGTTAATAGTACTTCGATTGAAGTTTTTCTAGAAAAGCTATCGTATCATATTTTTCAAGATAAACTAGGCTCTATTAAAGACAAAGTACTGATGAATAACCATGACCTAGTAACTAAATGTCATGGAATTCAACAGGAAGATCATTTAAAATTATGACAATAACCCCATTTATTTTCTCATTATCATTTCCAATACCTCCACCTTTGTTTGCATTCCTTTCCAATTACTGATACCTCTCCACTCCTGATGGGATATGCTTCCTGCTGGTCCAGCCATCTGCACACAGTTTTGGAGTCTCAGAGATTCTATTAGTTTAGATAGATCATCTTTCTTATATATTCTTATATATTCTTTCTTATATATTCAAAACAATTACAATGAACAAAAAACAGCTATATAGTGGTGTGAAAGCTTTGGAAATCCAGAGTTTCAAATTCCATTATTGACTTAATGTCTTCTTTCTATTCATTTTTTTCTTGGTGTCTGGGTGGTTCTGTTTTCTAACAAGAAATTCTCGAATCCAATGAAGGCTCATAAAGAGGAACCCAAGAAGCCACCATTTTAGGAAAGATTTGGATTGATGGAACACACTCCATATGGGCAGGAAGCAACTCTCCAGCAGCTCACGCCAAAGATGATGATAAATGCAGCCTAAGGAAGACAGTGCGACACAAACAATAGACCATCTGCTCAATTATAATCTATAACTATATAGTGTGGGACAAGATGTCATTCATTCAAAATACTGATAAGGTTCCTCAGAGTATCATTGCCTACCACAAAGAAGCCAGAAACTAAAGAAACAAAAGTTCGAATAACTGCAGAAGCAAAGAAAGATGAGTCTCACTTCTCGTACAGACTCCAATTGATTGACACTAACTGCCTAGAGCTCTGTGTTAAGGATGTTGAGGCTGTTCCTGAGCTCATTAGAAATATGATAGAGAACTGATTGGTGATACCTGGCACAGGATAGAAGAGGTAGAGGTGGCATGTGTGCTGTTAGCCTAGTTCTGGTCATGTCAAACCCTTCTTTGATAATCAGTGTGACTGGTGTAAAGGAGTAATATTCACCTGTAATATTCACTTCAAAAGAGTGATGTGAATCTTTCCTGCATGATTATGAGGCACAGAGCACCACTGAAATAGGAAGTTGTGTGGTAGCAGAGAAAGTACAGATGCAAATAACAAAAGACCTGTGAGTCTACTACAAATTCTAAGTCTACAACCACTTTGTTCAGGAAATATTACTTTCATGGATTTCTTTTATTTATTTATGTATTTATTTATTTATTTTTATCTTTATTTAAACACCGTGATTACAAACATAATTATAGTTGTATGATTACAGTCATGTAAAGAACACCCCCCTTCACTGGTGCAACATTCCCACCACCAATTTCCCAGATCTCCCTCCTCCCCACCCCCCTACACCTGTTCTCGAGACAGGCTTTCTACTTCCCTCATTCATTCACATTGTTATGATAGTTTTCAGTGTAGTCATCTCTGCAACTACACTCATCACTCTATGTGATGAGCTTCATGTCCTGAGCTGCACCTACCAGCCCTCATCTCTCTTGTCTCTGAGATACTGTTAAAAATGTCCTTCATTTTTCTATGTGTTCACCTAAAAATGCAAAAAGTGTGTGAGCCCACTTCCCTTTACTCATTTCCAAATAAACCTATAGAAATTTCTGAGATCAGTTTTGATGCTTTTTTTTAATTGCCATGTTTACCATTTCTTCTATTCACATATATACAGAATAAGATTCCCTTATTCCTATAAATTTTACTAGCCTTATCTTGTCCTTAAATATTATCTAGATAAATAGAAGAGACTTTAGCACTCACTAGTGTATGATTTACTGCTATGTAGGGATGATGATCACTGATGGAAAAAGAGTATAGTTTTATATACTTCATATTTGGAATGCCATAGATGGGAGGGTGACTGAGAGGAGAAAGAACTTGAAAAGCAATTATTCTCTTGATTTCAGATATTTTTATTCAACTTAAGAAACTTAACTTGCTTTTATTGGTTTTTTGATTAAGGATACATCTAGTTTTCACCCGGCAGTGCTCAGAGACCATTTAGGGTACAGAGGATCAATACTGAGGCTAGATGTATGCAAGACAAGTGCCCTATAGGCTATAGTATCTCTCTGCACCCTCCTCCCAATCCTGATGCATTGAGGATGCATCTAAATAAGTCTGTTCAAGTAGAAGCTTAGAAGAACTTGACAGAGAAACAATTCATGAGTCATTAGTATATTGGTGATTGTCGGTATATTGAGACTGAGTTCACCTCCAGGTAGATAAAGGATAAAAAGTCCAAATTAAACTAGAAATAAGTCAAGGACCCTGAAAAAAAACACACATGCCAGGTGACATGACACCTGTAAGTAAGACCTTACAGAAGCCCACAGAACCTGAAATCTTAAAGGAATGGTGTAAAAAAAAAAGAAAAGAAATATCCAGAAAGAACATTTTTAAGTCCAAATGGCTCAGATGATAAACAAAAAAGACAGTTAAGAATGATTTTGGTAGAATAGAGTAAAAGGGTCCAAACTGAAGTGAAGAAAATAGTATTTTTCTTTTATTTAGAGGAGGATGAAGGATTATGGGTAAAGCACAAAAGAAATAAAATGAAAAGGGGAATAGTACACACAATAAATTCAAAGTACTGACTCTGTTTCATTGCTTGCAACTGGATCAAGGTGGATGATTTTTTTATTTACCACCATGAGTCTAGGAAAGGTTGATTTCCACTAACTCATTGCTTTGAGAAACTGACAGAATGCCCAAAGAAGAAAATAACTTCTGTATCTTAGAAAGGGAGCCTTCTAAATCCCATTCCCTTGTCTGCTGTGTTACATCTGACAGGTTTTTAAACAATCCGACTGCCTCTTTTTTTGATCCATTTCCTTAGCTGTGGTATGGGAAAATAATTCACTTTTAATTGGATACTGAAGTGCTAAGAGCTTTTCAGACTGCCCAAGACATTGTAGTGTTTAGACATAATCTTCCAGTTCAGAAATTTACCAGTTACTTCGTCCTACTACAGAAAAATCCCCTTCTCACATGAAATTCACAGCCTAAATACTGCAGAGGTACGTTTCTTTTTGAGGTTATCTAGCTTTGGATCCTGAGCTACTACTTATGTCCACAATATGCAAAGGAAAGAAGAGGGCTGATGAAATGATGCCCAAAATTCAGTTTCTTCCTGATCCTGATTGCTTCAAACTATCCATTTGTTCAGCTAGAAAACTTTGTAACACGAAATTCCCCATAAGCAAGGAACTCCAGTTTATTGGGTCTGTGCAGATTCATTTGAATTCTGTTTTTTTCCTCTTGGATTTCAGACTCCACCAATTTTGTGTCCCCCAGGAGCTGTCCTTAGCAGCCATATATTCTCTCTCATAAATAACCCCCAACTGTTGGTTGGAAATTTCCACTTGCATATCCAGGCACCTCACCAACTGCAACTCACCTGAAATCAAATTTATCAATCTCATCCCTAAAGCTGGATCCTTCCCAGACTCTATTTGTGTCATATTACATCATTCTCTACCTCAATGCCTGGGCTTGCATCCTCAAACTCCTGTGCTATCTCACTTTGGTATATTAAAATCTTTGCAGTGAAATGCTTGAACCCCTTGCTCTTCTATTTTCTAGGTTGGCATCCTTCTTGTATGTCAGACATGAGAAGTACTTTATAAACTTCCACTTACTTGATCTCCACAGTCCTTTGAAAAAGATGGTGGAATTTCTCCATCCTTTCATGAGAAAACTGTGATTCAGAAAACTATAGATCCTGTTAGGAATTTGATACCTGTATATCCTCCAAACTCCTACTTTAAGACCCTCATTTTCAAGTGACATATTTTGAAGTGGGAGACATTAATATTGTATGAGTCATAAAGGAGAGGTCCCTAAATTTACAGTGCTAATTTCGTTATAAGGAAACACACACACACACACACACACACACACACACACACAAATGCTGCAAGAAGGCTACCAGCTACCAGTCAAAATTCCATTCCCTCACCAGAAATGGAAATAGCAAGCATCTTTTTGCACTTCCTGGTCAAAAAAATCATGAGATATTTCATTTCTTTTGTTTTAGTCACCCAGTCTATAGTAGTTTGTTATAGAAGACTATGCAGAAATAGGGACTAAGTCCACCTCACTGCTAAGGAACAAAGATGGCATACAAAAACTAGGATCACCTCTTTCCAGAAAAGACCAAAGCCCCCACACTGACTGGGTTTCTGAAACAACTCCCCAGATTACTCCCAAAGTCAGCTCAGATATTCTCATTCCTTCATATCTTCCTTGTTCTCCTACATTTGAACCGAGCATGTCAGATTTGCTTTCCTCAAATGTTACTTGATTATTTCATCAATCAAAAGAATTTAGTGACTCCCCACTGGCTACACAATAAGGTTTAATATCTTTAAATAGGTCTATACTTTCCATTTAGGTGGCATAAAGTGCCTATGTCAAAGCTATGTGCTGTGTTTTTCAAGGTGGTGTGACTAAGCTCCGGTGAGCTTAGAGACTATTTCATCTCTGTGTGACTCAGGTCTGGTACATAAATTCTCAAAAAAGAACTGCTGAGTGGCTGAATGAGCACCTGCTGTATACTTGGCCAGAAATCTTAGCTCCCGATCTTTTCATCTACATGTCACCCAAATGATTTCATGAGCCAGTTCAGAACCTAAATGTCAATCATTTCTCCAGCCTATCCCAGTCAGCAATGATCTCACACTCTCCAACCCTCTTTTCAAGGACTTTCTATTCCTATAACTCACTTGTTTGTTTCCTATCATTTCCTATGACAAACCAATGTAATTAACTATGTCTCATGCATACTTAATAGTTAGGCATCAACCATAGCTTAAAAAAACCATTTATGCATTTTCTATAAGAGTGAAAATATTGGTGATGCTCTGGACCAGAGATTGCCAGCTACCGCTGAAATGCTTCTATCCTCTTACTACATAAATACTGGTCTTTGGGGAACATACTTCGGCTCAGCTTAAAAATAATCCATTTTCAACACCTCTGTTCCCCAGAAGCTATTATGGTCACAAGACCATATTGTAATCCATGAGGAAATTGACCTACATTTTCTTGTATATATTAATAAATCCACTTTCTAGAATTCAGATGTGATTTTGAAACTCCAGCAGCTGTAGTAAGCCATGAGAAAAGAGCCATTCTGGATTAGGAAGCCAATAAAAAAAAGTCTGTACCTACCCTGGAATTGCTAGCGAGAAAAAGCTCTATGTGTCTTACAAAAATTTAAGGTAAAAAAACAGATGTATATAGCACTTACACAAAGAATACTGACTGTGACAACTTCAACTGAGTAGAATTTTTCCTGGGACCATAAAGAAATACCTTGAGGTGGGACAACCAACATGCCCCAGAGTCTTTAGTCTGTCTTAAGACAATATGATTCATGGATAAAGACACCCTGTATCTCTTAGGCCAAGGAAATTTCCTTTCTAATTTACTCCAACATTTACTCCACCTATGCAAAAAAAAAAAAAATCACCACATCTGCCCCCCCCCATTTTTCCTCTTCATCTTTTATTTTTATTTTTATTTTTTTTTTGGTGTTTGGGCCACACCCATTGACGCTCAGGGGTTATTCCTGGCTATGTGCTCAGAAATCGCTCCTGGCTTGGGGGACTATATGGGACACAGGTGATCAAACCGCAGTCTGTCCTAGGTTAGCACATGCAAGGCAGATGTCCTACCGCTTGCACCACCACTCTGGCCCTTCATTTTATGTATATCTTCTAGATAGGGGCTCCCTCCTTTTTCCATTTTTTTTAAATTTTTATTGAGATCAATGTGAATTATAAGTCTTTCACAGTTGTATTTCAGGCACATAGTGAGTTTGGGCCATTTCCCTCACCAGTGCTGACCTCCTTCCACCATAGTTCTCAGCAAGCATCTCATGCCTCCACCCTTAGCTTGATAGTGTAACAGGTCCCTTTTGTTGTGGTTTGGATCTCTTGATTCTATTTTCATTAGCTTTGAGTTGGGTATTTAAGACTAGTCATTTTATTTATTTCCACTCAATTCTCATGAAACTGCTTTGCCCCTGGTACCATGAACTTATTTTTTTCTCAGTTTGTAGGAAGACATAGAAATATGAGGCAGATGGGACCGGAGTGGTGGCTTAAGTGGTAGGGCATCCACCTTACACCCACTAACCTAAGATGGTCTGCAGTTCAATCCCCTGGAGTTCCAGATGATCCCCTAAGCCAGGAGCTCCTAGCCAGGAGTAACCCCTGAGTGACACTGGGTGTGGCCCAAAAACAAAAACAAAAAAAAGAAAAGAATATAAGAAATATGAGGCAGAACAAGATGATTCATGTTCAATGGTTCTGATTTAAGAAAAAATGTGGGCGGGATCCCCTGCTAGAAGCTATAAATATGAACTTTAAAAAATGAGGGGGGGCTGGTATGGAGAGGTTTTAGTTGTTGTTGTTGTTGTTGTTGTTGTTGTTGTTGTTGTTGTTGTTGTTGTTTTGCATAGGCTCATCAAGTATTGGGGAAATTAGAAAGAAAATCCCATGGCCTAAGAGATACAGGATGTCTCCACCATTGAAGCATACTGTCATGAGCCTAACTACAGGCTCCGGATCTGCTCATTGTTGAACCCCAAAGTCTTTCTTTGTGGTTCTAGAAAAGGTTCTGCTCAGTTTTGGTTGTCAAAGTCAGTCCACTGTAATTGTAGATTCAGGTTTTGAGCAGATCCTAGGACAAAGTCTAGGATAGAGCCTTTCTTTATGGTTCTGGAGCTTCTGCTTAATCATAGTTGTTGTAGTCAGTCTTCTGTATTTAGTGATCTTTGTTTTTGCACAGATCAAAGGATAAGAGTGTCTTCTGATATCACCTCACTGTTAGGTAATGAGGTAGGACAACCTGCTCTTAGATCAGGTTGTTGCTGTTTCCTCATTGACAGGGTGTTGTATGAATCTACCCTGGGCAAGTTGATACCAGAACAGTTTTAGTGACTCCATGGGGGGTGGGGGAGGGTCAGGGTAGAGTTTTCTTTCTGGTGTTGCTGCAGGAAACATTGCCAGTTCTACAGTTGGAATCAGGGTTTGGGATTGAACGCTCAATTGATGTTAAGTCACATGAGGTCTAGATTGAGTCCCCATGACATATGTTCAGAGTGGAAAGAGCCCCTTTATTATAATATTTATAGGTTCTTATCCCTAATAGATAAGAACTTGTTTCTATACATAATATTTCCCCATTTTAGTGTGCCTATGCAAAAAGGAATGATATCATTATATTGTTGGTTCATTTGAGGGTAAAAATGACAAGTTATACAATCCCTACCTTTACATTTGAAAATAAAAACACTAAGAGGTATACTATTAAGAAGTTAAACAAAGAAAATATAGATATTCCCATTACTTCTTTTGAGATAGTCTTGCAGGGGATAAGATCCAGGACACAGTTTCATCCCACACCATAGTCTTATTAAGTCTGAAAAAGGATTTGCAGTTGTAAGGGATCAGATAGTGTCCTCTAGCTGCGGATCCTTCTGGAGCTGAGTCTGGTAGTAAGCAATAGTCTTCTTTGGAGGGAAGTGGGAGAAAAAGGGTCACATTAATTGCATCAACAGGAGTGGTGGTTTTGTAGCCTCTTGCTGGGGTGAGAATGAGGGGCTAAAAGGGTGTCCTTTTGTTAAGGGAGTCGGATGTCAGCTTATTGGGGCAGGTGGACAGTCCAAGTTCCTGAGGAGTTTAGAACTGAGGATGAAGAGGGTAAAATAGGGCGAGATAAATGATCAGGATTGAGGGGGTGAGAGGATAGAAGGATTTCTGAATGGGTGGAGGAGGGATAATTTATAAAAGGGGCTATATACAATATAGGCATGGATTTTTTAACAATATATATTAGGCAAACATAGAGGAGTCCACTGCATACAAACTCATGCCCACTTGTAGACAGACATTAGAGATCTATTCATAGGTTGTGGTTGGAGTGCTAACCTTTATGAAGTGGGCTAGAATGCTTAAAAATTAATTGAATTAAGATAAAATAGATAGATTAAAATAGATTAAAAGAAAGAAGAAAAGAAAAAAAAAGAAAATAGATAAATATATAAATTGGGCCAGCACATCAGAAAGAAAGATTTTCCAATTTCTTAGGACTTCATCAATGGCAGAGATAAACTTTGCTA
This sequence comes from Suncus etruscus, assembly GCF_024139225.1. Classification (NCBI taxonomy): domain Eukaryota; kingdom Metazoa; phylum Chordata; class Mammalia; order Eulipotyphla; family Soricidae; genus Suncus; species Suncus etruscus. Next base: position 51,674,025 of record NC_064858.1, on the reverse strand, counting down.
AATTTTAGGATAAACATAATTATCATGTCTAGAGTGCTAAGCAATATGATAATAAACACAATAAGATGAGTCTACCCTATGTAGTATCCTCCCCCATATCTTGTGCATCAAGGTTCCTTTCCTGAAAGTAAACTGACATCATGGGCATTATGCTATAATCGTAACATTGTTTTAATTAAAGGAGAAAAAGGAGAAGAGAAGTAAAATTACAAAATAAAAAAATAAGTAAGTAAATAAAAGAAATGAAAAGAAAAAGAAATAATTTTTAAAAAGTGAAGCAGTGGTACAAGTGATAGGGCATCTGCCTTGTGCACGCTAACATCGGACCAACCTCTGTTCAATTTCCTGGCGTCCCATATAGTCCCGCAAGCCAGGAGTGATTCTGAGCGTATAGCCAGGAGTGACCTCTGAGTGACACCAGGTGTGGCCCAAAATCTGAGAGAGAGAGAGAGAGAGAGGGAGAGAGAGAGAGAGAGAGAGAGAGAGAGAGAGAGAGAGAGAGAGAGAGAATAGTAATTTGCAAAAACATACTCAATGAGTTGGATCTGGAATTTAAGTTTCTGGTGTACAGTTGCCTAGTTCAGTGGTATCCATGGTCATAAACTTTAGGACATAGTAGAAGACATAATCATGAAGTATTTTATCAAGCCATTGTCATAATAAGTATTATATGTGTAGTCTAATATATTAGAGTACTGAATTGTAAAGTTAGGGTATCTAATCTGTATTGCCACAAACCTCTATGAACAAAAAATATGTAGAGTTATTTTATACATAATAAAATTAAGGCACTAAAATGTACTGAGAGTAAGCACTGTAGCAGGATCCAATAAAATTCTGCATCCAATTATATTCCGCACCAGATTCTGTAGATAAAATCATTAGTACATTATTATATGCCTTCGTAGTGAGAGGTTGATTGAACACCTGTTAAACAGCTATTTCTGCTGTTGTAGGTTTCTTTGTAATATAAAAGAGAGTATAGACTTTGTATTTCTCCTCTTACACTTGATTTGATCTTGTCTCCTCTGTATCTCCTGCCACCTATGGTGTTCGAAGTATCTACCATTTAGACTATTGTGTTTCTTCATAGAGATATTCTAAAAATCACATATAAGTGATATCATTCTGTATTTGTCCTTCTTCTTCTGGCTTACTTTGTTTAGCATAATATTTTCCAGCTTTATCCATGTTCCTGTGAATCTGCATGATTGTATTACATTGTGTATATGTACTACTTCCTCATGATCCACTCATTTAGCTTGATTCCATTGACATTTAGCTTGATTCCAGGTCTTGGCTATTGTACTGCAATGAATAGCGGTGTGCATGCATACTTTTGAATGAATGCCTTTTAGTACTGGGGGTAGATACCTCAAGAGAGGAAATGCTGAGCCATATGGTAGTCTTGAGTTTACTGAGAACCCTCCATATTGTTTTCCATAGAGGTTGGAACAGGCAGCATTCCCAACAGCAGCAGATGAGAGTTCCTTTCTTACCGTATCCCCGACAGCAAATTGTTCCCATTATTTTGGATATATGCCAACCTCACTTGTGTAAGATGATAGGTACCTCACTGCAGTATTGGATTTCACTAATGATGAGTAAAGATGAACATGTTTTCAAGTGTCCATTGACCATCTGTTGGTCTTCCACAAAAAAGTGTCTATTCATTTCTTCAGTGAATTTTTTTCCATTGGCTTGAATAATTGATTTCCATTCTTTTATTCTGAGTCTGTGTCTATCCTGATCCTTTAAGTGTGTTTCCTGCAAGCAGCAGATCTGGTTCTGTTTTATGATCCAACCCTCTACTCTGTGTCTTTTAATGATGGGGGTGGGGGAGGATTAGTCCATTGACATTGAAGGAAATTATTGACAAAGAAGGTGGTTATATTTTTTTATTGGCAAAACTCTTCTTACAATTGGGTAATTAGGTTGTGTAATTTATCTCTGAGTAGTTCATTTAGAGTCAGTTTTTTTAGCACAACTATTGCAAGTTCTTTTTTGTTTAAAGAAGTTTTTAGACCTCCCTCCCATGTAAATGAGAGTTTTTCTGGGTAGTAGACTCTAGGTTAGAGTAGTTTTTAGTAGTAGGTTTTAGTAATTTAAATGTGTCATTCCACTCTCTTCTTGCCTGAATTTCAAATGGGAGATCTTGTTTGATTCTTATGTTCTTTTCCTTTTTCTTTTTTTCTCCCCGTGGCTTTTGTTTGTTTGTTTGTCTGTTTGTTTTGTTGTGTGTGTGTGTTTTGTTTTTGGATCACACCCAGCTGTGCTCTTGAATTACTCCTGGCTCTACACTCAGAAATCGCTCCTGGGAACTCAGGGGACCATATGGGATGCAGGGATTCTAACCACCGTCCTTCTGCATGCAAGGCAAATGCCCTACCACTGTGCTATCTCTCCGGCCCTTCTTCCCGTGGCTTTAAATACTTCATCTCTCTCTCTCTCTCTTTCTCTCTCTCTCTCTCTCTGCCATTTGTATTACTATATGTCTTTGTGTTGACCTATTAGAATCTATTTTATTCAGGACACATTTTGCCTCTTAAATTTGTACAGGTGCCTCTTTCCAGAGAGTGGAAAATTGTTCTGCTATTATTTCTCTCACTACTTGTTCTTCTCCCTTTCCCCTTTATCTTCCTTTCTGGTATTCCTATAAGTTGTATATTATTTCCCATGACTTTGTTCATTAAGTATCTTACATTTTCTTACAATGTTTTGTCTCCCATTTCTTTATTAATTTCTTTGTTGTTTCTGGCTTGCATTTTGTCTTTAAGCTCATCCATGCAAATCTCTATGTGTGTGATTCTGCTACTGTGGCTTGCTAACATGTTTTTTAGTTCCCAAAGTTCCATTTCTATGAACTCTTTCATCTTCTTTTTTTTTTTCCCTCCGATCTACCTACCCACTCTTTCAACTTCTGATAGAGTTCTTCTTTGAGTTAGTCGAATTGTTCATCTATGGATTTCTTATTTTTTTGGTTACTGATTCTTGAATTATTTTGCTAAGATGTTATGTTAACATCTTAGGTCCTTGTCTATGAAGTTCTTGAATTTTGGAAGACTTGGAAATCTGTTAGGATATCTCTCCATATTCCCAGATGCTATTGTCTTCCTTAGTTTCCCATTGTTCTTTGCATGTATTGATTTGGGTTGCTGGCGTTTCAGGGTGTTGGTAGATCTATTTTAGTTTATTTGTTATAGGTATACAAGGTTACCCAAGTATGATAGAGATGTTACAATATAGTTTGATTATTTTTTTCTTTTGATTTCAGGGCTATATATTTTCTAAGGGAGAAAGAAGTTGCCCTGGTCTGCCTAGGATTGTATGGTATATCAGCAGGGTTTATGGGGAGGATGGCTATGACCTGAGTGTGTACATACAGATTCCACTGATATCTCCTAATCAGGAGGATGAGCTTCTTTTTTTTTTTTGTTTTGTTTTGTTTTTGGGTCACACCCGGCAGTGCTCAGGGGTTATTCCTGGCTGTCTGCTCAGAAATGCTCCTGGCAAGCACGGGAGACCACATGGGACACCGGGACTCGAACCAACCACCTTTGGTACTGGATCGGCTGCTTGCAAGGCAAACGCCGCTGTGCTATCTCTCCGGGCCCGAGGATGAGCTTCTGACCAGTGTGATAGAGGCACAGTGAGGAGATGATGAGGGGAGGTACTACTTACATGCAGTTCGCCTTTAAAACTTTCCCTTGCTTCCCTGCACTATCCAAATGCCGGATTCAGCAAAGTTGGGTGTCCTGGTATGGGCCATCGTTCCTGGGTGGTCTTACAGGCATTGGAGGAGGCCACGGAACAGAGGACATGAGCTGGTGCCGATTTGGAAAAGGGGTGCTTTTGCGTGGTCCCTTTAAATCCCTTCCCTTGATTCCCTGCACCTCCCAAATGGGGTTTCCACAAAGTTAGGGTGTCCAAATTTGGAGAGTTGCTCTCAGGTTGTCTTACCAGCATCAGAGGAGGCCCCAGGATGAGGGGGTGTGGTTGAGTGCCTATAGGGGAAATCCCTCCTTTTTCAAAGAAACTTAGAACTTGACACTTTGTGCTGCCTCAAATTTCTATGTCTTTCTACTAATTGAGAAAAAAAAAGTGGATGGGACCCAAGGTCCAAATGATCTCAGGAGCATAGAGTGGGAAAAAATGTCAGATATAATACTCAAGCCAAAGTCAATGACAATAGAATCAAAAGAATCAAACTATAACAAGCTAAACACAAAATGAACTGTTACACTAGTAGTCCAGAGAGCTAAGGATGGAGGTATGGAATGCAAGCTGGGAACTGTGGTGGAGGAAGGTCAATACTGGTGATGGGAATGGCCCTAATTCACTGTCACTATATGCCTGAAATACAACTGTGAAAGATTTGTAATTCACAATGGTCTCAATAAAAAATTTAAAGAAGATGATAGAAACTTAATAGTAAAACATGCCAATTATACTACTTATTCATATAACTTTCCTTCTTGATTATCTTTTAAACTTCTTAGATACTAAGATAAGTTATTTGTTTATGTCTGTCAGACTCTCAAGCAAGCACATAATAGAGCCTAATATTTGACTGTTTAAAACCTGTAGGAGTTTGTCAAACAGTGAATGTGTACAGAAACACTGAGGATAATGGTAGGCTCAGTGAGAGTTTAAAAAATAAATCTTGGGGCCAAAGTGATAGTACAATACTAAGGAGTTTGCCCTGAATATGGCTGACCTCAGTTAAATTGAGCATTGCTAGGAATAATCCCTGAGCAAAGAGCCATGAGTAAATCCTGAGCACCACCATGTGTGGTCCTAAAACAAAAGCAAAATAAAATTTTTCATACATATATGGAATTCAGAATAGACTTTCTTTATTAGAAGGGAAATGAAGCCAAAGATGTTCCCAGATTCCCAGAATGAAGTCTCCTTAAGCAATTCCAGAGAAAGACAGAGTCCACTTTCTCTCAAGTGTTTAGCAAAGGTGGGAAGAAAGCATTTTCATTCAGTTTAAAATAGGTGAGTTTGTAACAGGTATTAGGAGATGTTTATCTTCTCATATCTGGGGACCTAGGTTATTCAGATTATAAATAATATCTGGGCCCAACTGTATAACATTTTTTTCTTTTTTTATTGTAAGAATTTACTTGAGACAAAATTGATTAACATATTGAGGTGAACTAACATAACATAATATAGTAACATAACTAAACATATAATATAATTAATATAATATAATAATACATGTAAGTCAAAGAACATTTCTGATTAAAACACAATTTTTTATCATAATGGTTAACATATCTTTCACAGTAGTATTTTAAGTACATATTAACATTGAATAAGGGGAATATCCATCACCAAATATGTTCTCCCCCAATCCCAGTTCCCTTTCTGCAACCCATATCCTCCACCATCACCCCCACCCCCCAGGCTGCTTGAGTAGGTGGTCCCCTCTTTGTCTAGCTTACTATTAGTGATCATGTATCTATTTGGTCCTGTTACCCTCCCTTGTTTCCCCCACTATTTAAGAGGTGGAGCTAAATAAATAGAGTTATGTGGTTTTGTTTGAAGGAAAGAAAGCAATAGATTAGGGTACAAAATAAGAAAAGGAAAAAAAAAGAAGTCAAATACGCTGAAAATGGGCGGAGTCCTTCTAGAGGCTTTCAACCTCAGTTTGAGAGAGGATGTGAAAAAGGTAATTGAAACACCACAACAAACATTTTATGCCTCGAATTTTATTTCCGTGGGCTATATTTTTTTATCTCATCCTTTAACAGGGGGATGGCTGTCCATGATCCTATGTCTAAATCAAATAGAATTCCAATCTGGTTTGCATTCACAGAATCTTAAAGATTCTGGGAAAAAAAGGACAAGTTTATTAAGGTGTTTAATGATACTGGCTGAATATTTAAATTTTGATAAGAAATAAAAAGTTCTAAAGCATTAATATCACCTCAAACCTTGAAGTAGTTCTTCCTTTGGTCCCTTGGTTGGGTTTCATATTCAGTAGTAAAAGAATATTTATCACCTTTTCATATGTAGCTTATAAAGGGACACAAAGATCCTGGATATCCCTTTAGAAATAATAGATAAGTAGGGGATACAAGTTAAGTCAAAGATTATTCTAGGCTTCAAGGCTTCCCAAGACAGTAGCAGCATCTTCCTTGCTCTCTCAAGTGTGCCCTTCAAGCTGCCTCCTAGCAGAGTAGTGGTGTCTCCTATGCCTACAATGACAAATGTGTGATTTCATGGAATGAATGGCATCCAAAGTTACAGATGTTATAGTCTGGTATCAAAAGAAGAACATTCTAATTTGAAAAATAGAGAAATCAAAGGGCAGAGCCTGATACCTGCTGTGCAAGTATCAAAACAAGTTCTATCTAGACATGCAGTGGTTGGCACTGGGACCAATCCCACCCAGAAGAAACATTGAAAGGCTTAAAAATGGAGGTTAGCTGACCTTGCCCACAAAGGGTGGAGCCAAAGGAGCTTGGACTCTTTACTCAGCACTGGGGCCACACACATCTCTTAGTCTAGTCAATTAACCCCAGAGCAACACATAGAAAACACCATATTAAAAGCAAGACAATGGAGAAACAATGAAGCCTTCTACCTTGCATAGAAAATGAAGATGGCAGTTCTGATGATCCAAAAAGTGTCAACCACTTATGTTGACTTTTGGCAAAGGACATTAGAGAATAAATAAGGAGAATACTCATAGATTCAAATAAAGCATAGAATGAACTTAATAAACAACAAATGAAAATCAAGAGGATATGAAAATAGAAATAAGAAAAATTCAAAATGAAATAACAGAACTAAAAAACTTGCAGGCAAAATGAAAACCTCATTGAAAGCCTCTCCAATAGAGTAACAGCAGCTGAGGACAAAATCAGTGGAAGATAAAATGTATAACAAGTCCATACAACAGAAGAGACTGGCAAATATCCTTAAAAAAACAATCAGACAATGGGAAAATCCTCAAGGAATGTGAACAGATGAAAATAGAGGTCTTTGATAAACTCATAAAAAATCAACATAATAATTATTAAAGTCCCAGAAATCCAGGAAGAAAAATTCCCATGGAGAATCAATACTCAAGGATGAAATTTTTTGCAGAGAAACACCCATAGCTAAAGAGTGCATGCAACTCAATCCTGCATGACCAAAGAATACCAGCTAAAAGAGAACCACAAGAAGCTCTCCAAGACACATCCTAGTTACTACAAATTTCACAGATAGGGATAGAATACTGAAAGCAATGAGATCAAAACGAGAAATTATACTCAAAGGAGCATCCTTAAGGTTTACAACAGACCTGTCACAAGAAATCATCAAGGCCAGAAGGCAGTAGTGAGACATAGTTACAAAGCTCAACAAAATGAATGCTTCACCTAGAATACTTCAACCAGCCAGACTCACATTCAGGTTTGAAGGAAGCATATATAGCTTCATGGATAAACAACAGCTCAGAAACTTAAAATACTCTAAATCAGCCATTAAATACAAACTGAAAGATCTACATTAAAATAAGACAGACCGAATGAAACACCAAACTCATACACAGAAATGGCATCAATCCCACGACAATTATGTCTCTCAATGTCAATGGACTAAATGCACCAGTTAAGAGTCTCAGAGTGGCAAAGTGTATCAAAAGCTGAACCCAACATTCTACTGCCTACAAGAAACACATCTGAATAGTCAAAACAAACATAGATTCAATATAATAGGTTGGAAGACAAACATCCAAGCAAACAACTCCCTTAAAAAAGCTGAACTGGCCATATTAATATTGGATGACACAAACTTTAGACAAAAAAGTTATAAAGAACATAATAATCAAGGTATCTGTACAAAAGGAAGAAATTACATGTATGCACCCAATGAGGAACCAATAAAATATTTAAAACAATTGGTGACAAATCTGAAAGACATTGATAGCAACACAATAATAGTGGAGACATCAACACTGCCCTATCACCCCATGATAGGTAAACCAGACTGAAACTTAAGAATACACTAACTCTGAAAGTAGAAATAGAAGAAAGTGGCCACATATAGGGCTCTACACCCCCAGAAAACTGGACACACATTCTTCTCCACTGCACATGGGTAATTCTTCAGGATAGACCACATACTGGCCCATAAACATATATCTTTATAAAATCAAGGGGACAGAAATTGTATGAACTAACTTCTCAGATAATACTGCACTGAAATACTGCAGTGAAAGACAAGGGGGTCGGAGAGATAGCATGGAGGTAAGGCATTTGCCTTGCATGCAGAAGGATGGTGATTCAAATCCCTGCATCCCATACAGTCCCCTGTACCTGCCAGGAGTGATTTCTGAGCAGAGAGCCAGGAGTAACCCCTGAGTGTTGTCGGGTGTAACCCTAAAGCCCCCACCCCAAAAAGAAGAAGAGGTGAAAGACAAATAGAAACAAATAGACACAGAGGAATAATGTTAATACCTGGAAATCAAACAGTTCACTACTGAACAGTGGGTTGGAGATGAAATCAAAGAGTAAATAAGAAGACTCCTAGAAAAAAATGGAATGAAGACATAAATTATTAGAATTTGTGGGAAATAACAAAAATTATAGTAAGAGAAAAATATATATCTTTGCAAGCACACATCAGGAAGATGGGGCCTACATAAATAATGTAATGACACACCTTGATAACCCTCTGCATTCCTATGTTAATTACAGTATTATTTGCAATAACCAGAATCTGGAAGCAAGCCAGATGCCCAACAAAAGATGGGTGGCTAAAGAAACTGTGGTACATATATACAGTGATATACTATGCAGCCATCAGGAAAAATGAAGTTATGAAATTTTCCTATACATGTATGGTCATGGACACTATTATGCAAAGTGAAATGCATCAAAGGAAAGAGAGATAAACACAAAATACTCTCACTTGTCTGTGGGATTTAAGAAAAATAAAAGACAGTATGGTAATAATACCCAGAGATCATAGAGATGAGGGCTGGAAGGACTAGTCCACAATATGAAGTCATAGTAAGTGGTGAATGCAGTTAGAGAAATAACTACATTAACAACTATCATGACAATGGTAATGAGTGAGAGAAAATAGAATGCCTATCTCGAAGACAGGCAAGAGGTTGGAAAGGAATGATATGGGTGGCACTGGTGGTGGAAGGTTTTACTGGTGAAGAAGTGTATACTTTTTATGACTGAAATCCAAATAGTAACATGTTTATAATTATAGTGCTTATAAAAAAGATATTTATATTATTATTTAAAAAAGACTAATTTGTTTCTATTTTTTAGATCATGGCTCTTTTCTGGTAAAGCAATTATATAACTATCCAATTTTTAATCATCTGAAAGAACAGTCATTTACTACTCACATGGGAAGTTTTACAATCAATGCATAGTCTTGAATTTGTCCTATCTGTTTACTCTTTTCAAAAATTAAATTCATATTGAAATAACTTGAATTCTAAAATAGGAGAAAACTCTTGGTGGACATGTTTAAAGGAAGAGTCTAAAGAAGAAAAATACTAAAACCATAATAAAGGAATCAAACAGAATTTCTTTATAAAATGTGGCTTAAAATTATCACTTACCTACAGACTTACCAAGTTTAAATTTACTCTCACTCTATGTACTAGACTTTACAGTTCAGAAAAATAAGATTTCTTTCTATCAGTACTGGAAATCCATCATAATTTGCTATTATTTGCCAGAAGACTTTGTTTGGGGCCCATTGAGAGGTCACAACACATTTATTGGAAAAACCATTTCTTGTTTATTTCATAATTATACACTTGACATTTGGAAACTCCTGCCTGTTACTAATCGCTTAATTTGTTGCTCCAATGTTCATAAAAAATCATAGGTTTATTTTCAACTTAAGAGATTCTTTAACTTGCTCAGAAATTCAATCTCATCTGCTGTACATGCAATTATAGCCCTGACAAATGACTGCTGATGAGAATAGACCTCATTTAAAGTACAGAAATATAAACACACAGTGACCTGTTTTTCTCAATCTGTGTCTATAGAAAAAAGGTGTGGAAGAGATAAATCAATGATGTTGTCCCTAAAAAATTAAAACCTTAATTATTGATTTTAACTTTGACATCTTACTAAATAAAACATTCATTAGTGGAGATTTACATAAACAGTCTGAATGGTGAATGACCTTCAGGAAAATAAAGGCATTCCTGTAAAGATGTTTGACAAGGAAATGACCCTTCCTTGTCTGTATTCATTGTTTTAGATTTCTTGGTAGATCACCTAGATGGACAGATAACCCACACAAACTTTGTAGCTGGTGCCAATTAACTGTTTTATTAGTTTTGACAGTTTAAAAACACATGTCCATAAAAATAATTATTTTTAGAAATTCTTTTTTTTTTTTTTTTTTTTTTGTATAATTTTTTGGATCATTTGTGGCATTGTTTTTATTTATTTATTTTTTTTTTTAATTTTTTTTTATTTAAACACCTTGATTACATACATGATTGTGTTTGGGTTTCAGTCATAAAAGGAACACCACCCATCACCAGTGCAACATTCCCATCACCCAAGTCCCAAATCACCCTCCTCCCCACCCAACCCCCGCCTGTACCCTAAACAGGCTCTACATTTCCCTCATACATTCTCAATATTAGGACAGTTCAAAATGTAGTTATTTCTCTAACTAAACTCATCACTCTTTGTGGTGAGCTTCCTGAGGTGAGCTGGAACTTCCAGCTCTTTTCTCTTTTGTGTCTGAAAATTATTATTACAAGGGTGTCTTTCATTTTTCTTAAAACCCATAGATGAGTGAGACCATTCTGCGTTTTTCTCTCTCTCTCTGACTTATTTCACTCAGCATAATAGATTCCATGTACATCCATGTATAGGAAAATTTCATGACTTCATCTCTCCTGACAGCTGCATAATATTCCATTGTGTATATGTACCACAGTTTCTTTAGCCATTCATCTGTTGAAGGGCATCTTGGTTGTTTCCAGAGTCTTGCTATGGTAAATAGAGCTGCAATGAATATAGGTGTAAGGAAGGGGTTTTTGTATTGTATTTTTGTGTTCCTAGGGTATATTCCTAGGAGTGGTATAGCTGGATCGTATGGGAGCTCGATTTCCAGTTTTTGGAGGAATCTCCATATCGCTTTCCATAAAGGTTGAACTAGACAGCATTCCCACCAGCAGTGGATAAGAGTTCCTTTCTCTCCACATCCCCGCCAACACTGTTTATTCTCATTCTTTGTGATGTGTGCCATTCTCTGGGGTGTGAGGTGGTATCTCATCGTTGTTTTGATTTGCATCTCCCTGATGATTAGTGATGTGGAACATTTTTTCATGTGTCTTTTGGCCATGCGTATTTCTTCTTTGTCAAAGTGTCTGTTCATTTCTTCTCCCCATTTTTTGATGGGGTTAGATGTTTTTTTCTTGTAAAGTTCTGTCAGTGCCTTGTATATTTTGGAGATTAGCCCCTTATCTGATGGGTATTGGGTGAATAGTTTCTCCCACTCAGTGGGTGGCTCTTGTATCCTGGGCACTATTTCCTTTGAGGTGCAGAAGCTTCTCAGCTTAATATATTCCCATCTGTTAATCTCTGCTTTCACTTGCTTGGAGAGTGCAGTTTCCTCCTTGAAGATGCCTGTAATGTCCTGTAGTGTTTTGCCTATGTGCTGTTCTATATATCTTATGGTTTTGGGGCTGATATCGAGGTCTTTAATCCATTTGGATTTTACCTTTGTACATGATGTTAGCTGGGGGTCTAAGTTTAATTTTTTGCAAGTGGCTATCCAATTGTGCCAACACCACTTGTTGAAGAGGCTTTCCCTGCTCCATTTAGGATTTCCTGCTCCTTTATCAAAAATTAGATGGTTGTATCTCTGGGGAACATTTTCTGAGTATTCAAGCCTATTCCACTGATCTGAGGACCTATCCTTATTCCAATACCATGCTGTTTTGATAACTGTTGCTTTGTAGTACAGTTTAAAGTTGGGAAAAGTAATTCCTCCCATATTCTTTTTCCCAATGATTGCTTTAGCTATTCGAGGGTGTTTATTGTTCCAAATGAATTTCAAAAGTGTCTGATCCACTTCTTTGAAGAATGTCATGGGTATCTTTAGAGGGATGGCATTAAATCTGTATAATGCCTTGGGGAGTATTGACATTTTGATGATGTTAATCCTGCCAATCCATGAGCAGGGTATGTGTTTCCATTTCCGTGTGTCCTCTCTTATTTCTTGGAGCAGAGTTTTATAGTTTTCTTTGTATAGGTCCTTCACATATTTAGTCAAGTTGATTCCAAGATATTTGAGTTTGTGTGGTACTATTGTGAATGGGGTTGTTTTCTTAATGTCCATTTCTTCTTTATTACTGTTGGTGTATAGAAAGGCCATTGATTTTTGTGTGTTAATTTTGTAGCCTGCCACCTTGCTATATGAGTCTATTGTTTCTAGAAGCTTTTTGATAGAGTCTTTAGGGTTTTCTAAGTAGAGTATCATGTCATCTGCAAACAGTGAGAGCTTGACTTCTTCCTTTCCTATCTGGATTCCCTTGATATCCTTTTCTTGCCTAATCGCTATAGCAAGTACTTCCAGTGCTATGTTGAATAGGAGTGGTGAGAGAGGACAGCCTTGTCTTGTGCCAGAATTTAGAGGGAAGGCTTTCAGTTTTTCTCCATTGAGGATAATATTTGCCACTGGCTTGTGGTAGATGGCCTTCACTATATTGAGAAAGGTTCCCTCCATTCCCATCTTGCTGAGAGTTTTGATCAAGAATGGGTGTTGGACCTTATCAAATGCTTTCTCTGCATCTATTGATATGATCATGTGGTTTTTATTTTTCTTGTTATTGATGTTGTGTATTATGTTGATAGATTTACGGATGTTAAACCAGCCTTGCATTCCTGGGATGAAACCTACTTGATCGTAGTGGATGATCTTCTTAATGAGGCATTGAATCCTATTTGCCAGGATTTTGTTGAGGATCTTTGCATCTGCATTCATCAGTGATATTGGTCTGTAATTTTCTTTTTTGGTAGCGTCTCTGTCTGGTTTAGGTATCAAGGTGATGTTGGCTTCATAAAAGCTATTTGGAAGTGTTTCTGTTTGTTCAATTTCATGAAAGAGTCTTGCCAAGATTGGCAGTAGTTCCTCTTGGAAAGTTTGATAGAATTCATTAGTGAATCCATCTGGACCTGGGCTTTTGTTTTTCGGCAGACATTTGATTACTGTTTTAATTTCATCAATGGTGATGGGGGTGTTTAGATATGCTACATCCTCTTCCTTCAACCGTGGAAGATTATAAGAGTCCAAGAATTTATCCATTTCTTCCAGGTTCTCATTTTTAGTGGCGTAGAGTTTTTCAAAGTAGTTTCTGATTACCCTTTGAATCTCTGTCATATCAGTAGTGATCTCTCCTTTTTCATTCCTGATACGAGTTATCAAGTTTCTCTCTCTCTCTTTCTTTGTTAGGTTTGCCAGTGGTCTATCAATCTTGTTTATTTTTTCAAAGAACCAACTTCTGCTTTCGTTGATCTTTCGGATTGTTTTTTGAGTTTCCACTTCGTTGATTTCTGCTCTCAGCTTTGTTATTTCCTTCTGTCTTCCTGTTCTTGGGTCCTTTTGTTGAGCATTTTCTAGTTCTATTAGCTGTGTCATTAAGCTACTCAGGTAAGCTCCTTCTTCCTTCCTGATGTGTGCTTGCAAAGCTATAAATTTTCCTCTCAGTACTGCTTTTGCTGTGTCCCATAAGTTCTGATAGTTTGTGTCTTTATTGTCATTTGTTTCCAGGAACCTTTTTATTTCCTCCTTGATTTCATCTCGGACCCACTGGTTATTGAGCATGAGGCTGTTTAACTTCCAGGTGTTAAAGTGTTTCTTCTGAGTCCCTTTGGAGTTCACAAATAATTTCAGAGCCTTGTGGTCAGCGAAGGTAGTCTGCAAAATTTCTATCCTCTTGATCTTATGGAGGTATGTTTTATGTGCCAGCATGTAGTCTATCCTGGAGAATGTCCCATGTACATTGGAGAAGAATGTGTATCCAGGTTTCTGGGGATGGAGTGTCCTATATATATCCACTAGGCCTCTTTCTTCCATTTCTCTCCTCAGGTCTAGTATATTCTTGTTGGGTTTCAGTCTGGTTGACCTGTCCAGTGTTGACAAAGCCGTGTTTAGGTCCCCCACAATTATTGTGTTGTTGTTGATATTATTTTTCAGATTTGTCAGCAGTTGTATTAAATATTTTGCTGGCCCCTCATTCGGTGCATATATGTTTAGGAGAGTGAATTCTTCCTGCTCTACGTACCCCTTGATTAATATAAAATGTCCGTCTTTGTCCCTTACAACCTTCCTGAGTATAAAGTTTGCATTATCTGATATTAGTATGGCCACTCCAGCTTTTTTATGGGTGTTGTTTGCTTGGATAACTTTTCTCCAGCCTTTTATTTTGAGTCTATGTTTGTTCTGACTATTCAGGTGCGTTTCTTGTAGGCAGCAGAAGGTTGGATTGAGTTTTTTGATCCATTTAGCCACTCTGTGTCTCTTAACTGGTGCATTTAGTCCATTGACGTTGAGAGAAAGAATTGTCCTGGGATTTAACGCCATCTTTATTTCAAAATTTGGTGTGTCTTTTGGGTAGTCTTGTCTTAGATTAGGTCTTTCAGTTTTTCTCTTAAGACTGGTTTTGTGTCTGTGAAGTTTCTGAGCTGTTTTTTGTCTGTGAAACCATGTATTCTTCCATCAAACCGGAAAGTGAGTTTTGCTGGGTATAGTATTCTGGGTGAAGCATTCATTTCATTCAGTCTTGTCACAATATCCCACCACTGCTTTCTGGCATTGAGCGTTTCTGGTGACAGGTCTGCTGTAAATCTCAGGGAAGCTTGCTTGAACATGATTTCCCCTTTTGATCTTGCTGTTTTCAGAATTCTGTCTCTATCTGTGGGATTTGTCATTGTGACTAGGATGTGTCTTGGGGTGGTTTTTCTGGGGTCTCTTTTGGTTGGTACTCTTCGGGCATGCAGGATTTGATCACATATATTCTTTAGCTCTGGGAGTTTCTCTTTAATGATGTTCTTGACCATTGATTCTTCCTGGAAATTTTCTTCCTGGGTCTCTGGGACTCCAATGATTCTTAAGTTGTTTCTGTTGATCTTATCATAGACTTCTATTTTCGTCTGTTCCCATTCTTTGACTAATTTTTCCATTGTCTGCTCATTTGCTTTAAGTTTTTTGTCCAATCTCTCCTGCTGTATGGAATTGTTATGTATCTCATCTTCCACAGCACCAAGTCTATTCTCAGCTTCTGATACCCTGTCCCAGAGCTTATCCATTTTGTCATTCACTTCGTTTACTGAGTTTTTCAGGCCTGTTAGTTGACATGTTATTTCAGTTTGGAGTTTTGTCATTTCTGCCTTCATATTTTCTTGGTTCTTATTAGTGTTCTGTTCAACTCGATCCATGGTTTCTTGGAGTCTGTTGAGCACCTTCCATATTGCTAGTCTAAAGTCCTTATCTGAGAGGTTGATTAGTTGTTCAGTCATTATCTGGTCCTCAGAATTGTCATCTTCATTCTCTATGTCTGATGCTGGCCTGCGCTGTTTCCCCATTGTCACATTTGTATTGTGGGTTTTTCTACGTGTTGTAGTGGTATTCATTGTCTATATGATGTAGGCAGCACACTCCTCTGGCTCCTCCCTTTCTGGATGGGCTGACTTGCCTCTAAGGGAGGGGAGTCCTCCGTGGATGAAGCCTCACACTGGGTCAAATCTTAGGCCCGAGCATGTAACAGAGAAGACAGTCCAGAGAGAAATGTTTGCTTCTGTGATATAGCGCCGTTCTTAGTGTGATTTTTCCTTCTTGTTGCAATGGAGTTCTTTCCTTAGAAAGAGTGCACGGCCGCGTAGCGAAGCGGAGCGGCCGTGCTCCTCTGAGCCTCTTTTTGCCCCACTCGCAAGAGTTTCACGCAAGAGGACAGTAGACAGACATAGACAGGTCACACTCACAGTCTTTCACAGCTGAGCCCCACTGGGCCGGTGTACTTTCGCGGATTTTCCCCGCCTGGTGTCACACACAGGGAGCCAGCTTTTGCAAAGGATAGCCGGTTTTTATGCTCTGAAGTCCCTCCCTGAAAATGGCGTCTGGGCGAGCGAGGTTTCTGGAGGCTCTTTTTGCCCCACTCGCAAGAGTTTCACGCAAGAGGACAGTAGACAGACATAGACAGGTCACACTCACAGTCTTTCACAGCTGAGCCCCACTGGGCCGGTGTACTTTCGCGGATTTTCCCCGCCTGGTGTCACACACAGGGAGCCAGCTTTTGCAAAGGATAGCCGGCTTTTATGCTCTGAAGTCCCTCCCTGAAAATGGCGTCTGGGCGAGCGAGGTTTCTGGAGGCTCTTTTTGCCCCACTCGCAAGAGTTTCACGCAAGAGGACAGTAGACAGACATAGACAGGTCACACTCACAGTCTTTCACAGCTGAGCCCCACTGGGCCGGTGTACTTTCGCGGATTTTCCCCGCCTGGTGTCACACACAGGGAGCCAGCTTTTGCACTATTTTTAGAAATTCTAATCAGAATCCCTATCTTTATAGTAATCAACAGTACTTAGAGAAAATGAAGATTACTTTAATAATGGGTGGAAACACTTTTGATAACAAAGGAACTATACAAATGAAAACCAGGACTCACCCTGGTATATGAGTCAGTGTTAGTGAATCAATGCTTAGACCAAGAATCTGATCCCCACCACCCCCTATTGTCAGGTTTGATCACATAATGTCACTGCATGCCCCAGTGCCATGACAAGTGGAACCTCTGCCAGTGCCCCACAACCAAAGACATGAGAGTACAGTAACCAAATGTACAGCCCTGGACAAAGAAACACCATCAGAAGCACAGGGAAGGGAATAGAAGCAGGATGATCACAAGGAACCAAGAGACTACAAAATTATGGTTTTAGTATGATAGTTGAAAGGAGATGAATTACTGCTGGGCTTTCATAAATCATGAAGGCAACACAAATATGTGAATCAAAAATATCATCCTGTGATCTTTGGGAGTTACCATGGGATGGGCCTGCAAAACTGAAGATGAGATCAAGTTCACCCCTACAAATTTGTTTCCAAGAAGTTACTGTTATCACTTAAAAGCCTCACATCCTTGAAATTGTACATGGGAAAGAAGTATTTCCTTTGAAGAATACATGGATTAAAATAAACTGGCATGTCCGTGTGCTAAAGACCAAAATAGAAAACAGAATTTCTTTCTAAATCCTAATGATTATTTTCTCTAGAAAACATTTTCCTAACTATCACTGTTTTACTGTCTAACAGGATAGTTTAATAATTTATTGGGTAAGTAATAATCATTCTTGATTGGGAGGTAGAAAAGGTTAAAGTGAGACAGAGAATGTATAATACTAATCATAATAAATACAGATAATCTGTGTGCAGAATATATATATGTGTGTGTGTAAGATTT